>NC_140024.1:18797318-19188463 GCF_964263955.1 Coregonus lavaretus
CAGTAAGATCCACCTGGAGAAGTACCCCAACTACAAGTACAAGCCCCCGGCCCAAGAGGACCTGCATCATCGACGGGAAGAAGCTCCGCATCGGCGAGTACAAGCAGATGATGCGCTCACGACGGCAAGAGATGAGGCAGTTCTTCACTGTGGGGTAGGTGCACAGTGAAGAACAGCAGGCTTAGAGCACAGGCGCGACACACACACGTAGACACACAGCTAAATGACTATTCTGAAATCAGTTGGCTTTTTGCCTGAGAACAGACTCTATTCACTGTGCTTACACTAAAGATGGTTGTAGTGTGTCTGCCAACTTGTCACACTAAGCCCCTGACCTTCGAATCAACCCAATTGATCAACCCGTTAAATCATGTATGTTATACGGCCCTCACAATAGATGAATAACGTTTTAACTAGTTTCCCTTTTCCGTAAAAAAAAAAAACGTGTTCTTTCTTTCTCCACGTGTAGTGATGACGGTGGTGATAGTTCGTCGTACGCAATTTCCAACCGATTGCGGAGCATTAATGAAACCCCAAGTCAAACACATTTCCTCATCCACTTTACTGTCAAGTGTTTTTTAATAGTAGTGATTTATCAATTTGAGACAATAGCCGACTGCAATAGCAGAGAAAGAGATGCCGACATTATTACAGGATATAAAGCATAAGTATAGATTTACAGAGGGCTGGAGGGCAGCTGTCTGGAGCTTAACTCCCTAATTTACTGCGTGTGGTCAGTAAGGAGAAGGCTTCTCCAGGTGTTCCCTCATCACCCGTAAGCTATGCGATCACTGGAGTATCAATCACTGCTAAAACACCAGATGAGAGAGAGAGAGAGCGCACTAACCACCAATCGGCTTTATGTTACCAATAAACTGGGTGCTGTTTCAGAACGACTCAGAACGGTGCTGTCTGGACAACTGTTCTCCCAAATCATTTTCACAGAACCATTGGCTGAGAACACACCTCTGTGGAGAACACTTAATCCAGCTAGCTCTCTCAGTTTAAGTGCTGAAGTGGAGGCGTCTTTAGGGTTGACTCGAGCGGCACACACACTGTCAGCATTCTTTCCATTTGCTCATCCCATGTGATTCTAATTGTTTTCCTTTATATATATTTGAAGTAAAGCCTTTTTCCATCTAAAGAAAGAACACAGAACTGATATTGTTAAGAAAATTAAGTCTGGATTATAACGATGAAACAGGAACAAACTTGTCTAATAGTCTCTCTCTCTCTCTCTCTCTCTCCCCCCCCCCCCCCTCTCTCTCTCTCTCTCTCTCTCTCTCTCTCTCTCTCTCTCTCTCTCTCTCTCTCTCTCTCTCTCTCTCTCTCTCTCTCTCTCTCTCTCTCGCTGTCCTTCATTTTCTCTCTACAGGCAACAACCGCAGATCCCCATCAGCACCAGCGCCGGCGTGGTCTACCCTGGGGCCATAACCATGGCAACGACCACACCCTCCCCTCATATGACGTCGGAGTGCTCCAGCGCCTCAGCGAGCCCGGAGCCGGCCATTCCCGTCATCCAGAGCACCTACAACATGAAGATAGAGCCCGTTGCCATGTTAACCAACGACCCCATCATCAACGGAGTGGTAGATGAGATGGACATGTATGAGGACTTTGACGAGGAGCCCAAATCGGACTACAGCAGTGAGACTGAGACACTGGAGCCCATCGTCAGCGCCAACTGAGGCCTCTCAACACCTGAGCCAAGACATACACACATTCATACTGGAGAACCATCCCCAGGGTGGAAGACTGACTGAAGGAGGAGAAACAGAATAACAAAAAAATACAGAACAAAAAAATAATTGTTCTGATGATGTATCATTTAGGAGCCTGCATGCATATGTGGCTCCGTCAGAATCAACAGCTATCGGTCTTAAATGTTTCTTACAGTGTGTGAAGCAGTTTGGTTTAGTTCATTTTGGATTTCCTATTTTATTATCTCATCGTTTATTTTTTGTGTTTTGTTCATGGACATTTACACACTTAGGGTATTGCCTATACAACTTTGGATGACAGGACTTGAAATGTAACGTTTGAAATGAATCCATAATTCTTACAGTCTTACTTTTTTTCTTATGATATACATATTTTTTTTCTCTTCAGTTAAATGCTTTTAATAGATTTCATTACTGTTTTTGATGGGAGTTATATATTCTCACTCAGGTATGCTGTGTCAGCCAACAGCTTGTGAATGTTTTAAATCTGAATTTATTTGAAACTATTAAGAGAACAAAATATTCGGAAATTCATATTAACTAAAAACAAACAAACAGAACAATTCCACAATTCTGGGACATAATCAGACTCCCTTATTATTAATTGTATTAGTATAATTATTATTGTTATTATTAACATACTGTACAATGTTGTGCAGATGTGCCAAACATTTCAACGTTCTTTTCTCTTAAATAATTAGTTTGAGTCTCGAGGGAGAGACTTGAGTCTTAGACAATCTCTTAATATCTTAGTGCGGCTTCAAAATCCAGTTTCTTTATATACCTTCTATATTGAAACACTCAGGAATCTGGAGACAGTGGACTGTGTCTAGGCCAGGAACAGGAAGTGATGCAATAGCTTCAGGTGTGGTTGTGCATAATGGCAGCTGTTCTCCATGGAGACCAATGCGGTGACCAACAGGCCCTTCTCCTCTCCCTGTCCCTCTCCAGCTCATGTCACCAGGCCAGTCTAACACAGAGCACTGTAACACTCCCCTCACACTCTCTGCTCACTCTCCAACTCAGTCTTACCAACTTCTTAATCAGAGTGATTGTAATCAGGCCAGAATTCCAAGGGGCCAAAGGCATCCAATCTGTGGGATTGGAAAGGCAGCGAAAGGCAGCTTTGGGGGCATTACAATCACAAATTGCTGTTTTACAATGTGTAGCTACAGTACATTCGGTTAAACACTTTAGCCCCTACTGGGGCGGCAAGTTTTAAAGTCTTTGGTCTTAAAACTCTTTTTATTTTTTATCTTAAGTCTTTTTTCGACATTGTAAATCTTAAATTGACACGAGAAGGTCTTAAAGCAGAGTTAACTACTGCAGCAGTCTTAAGAGAAGAGGCAGTGTGTGAGGGAATAATGTCATGTTTTTATTTAAAGGAGGGTTACAGACAAAGTATTACATTCTAACAAATCACATTAAACACAACAGTATTTCATTCATAAGCCACACCAGAGCTGTGATGGTGATTCTCTACATTGATGCACTTACATATTAACACTTACTACTTCATCTAAGTGAATACTTTACATTGAACAACATTTGTGTTGTTTTATAATGGCCAGAGCAATTGAACATGCACTTCTGTATTGTATTTACATACAGACAATGAATATGAAACGTAACACAATCAATCAGCGCTTAATCTTGTGACAATCCGTCACAAACTGAAAGACCTTTACCTCTTGAACAGTCCTTTTATCAGCTGAACAGATCCCAGGTTGATACCTTATGGAGAAACAGCTAGAGATGGCCAGCAGTCAAGGCCTTACTGTCCACAATATAGCCCTCCTACAGGCCAGAAGGACTAAGTGCCTCCCTCTCCGCCCTGCCCCTGCCCTGTCTCGACCCCGACCCCTGCCCATGGCAACCCCCACACCCAGGGGGTGCCATCTGGCTCAGAGTGGCAGGCAGCGCTAGGCTGGGGAGTGGAGAGAGGGGGAACAATAAGGACGGGCACGTAGCGCTTATTGTGCTCTCCATCAAAGTGCAGGCAGTGAGGCCTCCACCCCGGCTCCCGCCCTGGCCCAGCCACTAGGCGCTGGCGAGCAGATGGAACAAGTACATCAAGCTGTGGGGGATTATTAAAATGACTGACGAGTGGGTATCATCTCAAATGCAGCATTATTAATGCATGAGCCTGGCTATTCTCCTCCCGTGCCCTTGAACCTGTCTTTTTCAGACCAAGCCCAGAGGTTTAAAAGGATCTAAATGGCTGGTCACCAGCGCTGGCTGTCTGCATGGCCAGGACTCCCTCCTACTGCTGGTCACTGCATTACTCTCCCAGGTCTAATTGATACAGATGGCTCTTTAGTACTTTTAATTTTTCTTGACCTATTCAGAGCTGGCTTTTATTGTGTTGTGTCCACGTTTGAAAGCATTTATCTTAAGTCTTAGAAGTTTTTAAGCACCTCATTATTCATTTCCATTTCAGTTTCTTTCTCTCTTTTTTGGTTGTTTGGTTTCTTTGTTGCTATTGTTGTTTTAAGGTACAATGCTTTTTTCTAGGATTTCCTCCCATACACAAACCTAAACGGATTTCCCTCCAGGTCAACATATCTAGGATTTTTAAGCTGTTACTTCTGTTTGCTGGTTGATTGGTTGATTTGTACGTGATTTGTACATATTTTTATGACCATGCCAAACCAATTCAGTGGGTTGGTAGTTAAAAAAGGCCTGTTGATAGGACTGAAACTTGACTGCGCTTGTATAACAAAAAATAACAAAAAATAACTTATATCTCGCAAGGAGACAATGTTTCATAAGTGTTATAAGCACTGGATATAAATTGTATTTTTATCAATTCTGACTAATGTGAAGCTGTTGTACCAGAAAAAAACCTGAATGAACAAAAGTCACGACGAGTTGGACTTGTGGGCTCGTTCTCACAGTTACCAGATTTGAATAATTTTTCAGTCTACTTGTTTTGTTTATTTATGCAAAGACTTGTGTAGTGAATGAACACTTTGTCTAAGCTCCAGGGCCACCAAGGGGAGAGAGACAGCGCACGAGAGAGAGACTGAGCAGTAAATTCGACAGAAGGCTTACATAGTAACTGGTTAGCTGAGAAACACCAGATTTCAGAAACCCATTTTATTGGTCACATATGTTTTGTGTTGTATATTGTATTTGAAGCGATATAGTGAGTATAGACATTTTATTGTATTTATTAGCCACTGTTGGCTCTAAAATTGTCAGTAGAACATAATGAAAGGACAATCAGAGAGAAAGAAAAAAAACAGATGTTTAATGAATTGGAGCTTCATTTTTCAATAAATTCACCATCTCATTATAGATTTTATTGTAAATACAACATAGGAAATAGAATTATATTTTTGTTCATAAGTGCTTAGTGAAGTATAAGTTATGTATTTGACTGTTATTTTTTTTCTTCCTTTTTTACATCAGTGTATGTTGATCCATGTTCATAAAACTGACAAGTCACTGTACCTCATGTAGATGCTGAATATTTCTCCCGGTTGAAGAGAGCAGTATTGGACGAAACTATAGCTGAGATAGACAGACAGGCCCCTTCTTGCTAGCGTTTCAATGACCTCCCTCAGACAATTCAAGGAGCCAATCAAAACCCAAGCTGTACTCCTTAGGCTTATACATTAAGGACAAACGTTTTTTAATAAATCACTTCATTTTTATTTAATAACATGCACAGTCGGTACAAATAAGGTACTCTGTATCTTTCATAGGGACATTGCTAAAATTCATCTGAACAACAAGCAGTTAAGATGTATATGTTTTTATTATACAATGTGTGTTTGCAATCATGACTCAATCCTAGCGACATACGTCATCACTTCACAGCCCTCAGTGGTTATACTGTTAATGTGCCAAATTTGAACGGAGGGCTTGATAGTAGCATAAATTTATAGCTACATTGTAATGGCACATCTGCATGCATTTGTTACATTTAAAATGAGAATGAACCAAGGGGATTTTTATTAATTGACAATTTTACACAAGTGAGGTTCTTGGGGAGCTGAAATTGGAGGGAGTGTGCAAATATTTATTAGTTTTAATGTGGCACAATGCAGAGCCACTAGTGTGTATTCTAGCCTAGACCCTTTTTGTCCTTCTCTATGTGTTGCTGATCTTTTTTAAAGGTAGCCCATCCAGCCATCAGCAAAGTGTAGTCATGACTTTTTCTATTCATCCATCTGTCTCTCAGCCATGTAAATGCCAACAAGATTCAACAACTGAAGACAAAGCTTGTATGCTGTTTTAATAACTTAACTGTAATTATTCTTTCTGTCATTGAACTTTGTGATGTATATGGTGGGAATGTTCTCTGTGTTAATTTAATTAGCACAATTCACTGACATGCTGGACTGACATGCTAGTTGCTGTTCAGGAGTGTAAAATGTGCTATTGGGGACAACTTATACAGTTGTCAATGGTACTTTGCTTTCTAGATTTATTTTTTGTCTCTCAAGCAACACTGTGTGTGGCTCTTCTGTCGCTGGGGCTGTTGCTGTTTTGAAACCCCTGGCAGCCTGATACAGTTTTCTGCGTAGAAATCAATTTCTTGGCAGGTACTTAGGCCCATGGCAGGTATTGTTTGGGCGTAACTAGAGAAAATGAAATAGTGTCTGTTGCTGCTTTGAAAAAAAGTTTTAATTCTGAAAATGTAAATAGTTTATCATAATATCTTGTACAGTCCAGTGTAAAGTTTTTAATTGAACTTTAAAAAAGGTTGCCATCACATTTGTGTTCACATTCTTCTTTATACAGTACAAAAGGACAGCTACTTGCTAAGGATATTATTGTTAAAAGAAAAAAAAGGAAAAGGTACTAAAATATTTTATTTTGCTTGGCTTCAAAATGTAAACCAGCAAGTCTTTGGTTTCCATGTGCAGTATTGACGTGAGGTAAACTTAAGGTGAAATAATTCTACAGTGGTATGTATTGGAGACCAGTCTCCTCTGTGTTGGTAGTATTAATACACTATATCAAATAAAATACACCAGATGACTGACACATTTGGGTGTATCTAGGCACCTTAGTAATGTGTGCAAATATCTAGGTTGTGTTCCCCACAGGATGCATTCAGGCATATTGTAATGTAACATCATCTTTCTATATGTACTCAATCCATTGATGTAACAAGGCAGGAGTGGGTTGTATAACTGCCTGTTTAAGCTCATTTACCTCAAGAGTTTCCTCCTTTTGCGTAAAAGAGTAAGAAATTGTGTGACAAAGTCTCACCATCACTCCCATCTTTTGTACTGCTGTTGACACTTACAAATTAAAGATACATTTTGTTTTAAGATCCGAGTCTCTATTTTGTTGTTGTTGTGCATTGATTGTCCTTTGATTTCTCATGCAAAAACTACATTGATTTCTCATGGTACTTTTCAACATTTTATTTTCTACTGTAGTGTGGGTTTGCATTTTTGAAGGACAGTTATTTACCTAAGGTGGCCCATAAGTCATAGTTTATCATTAGAATGAGTGCCACAAACAGATTTTCACGTGAACTAATGGTAGAGATTATATTATAGCATGGTGTCCATTTTAGGACATCCTCAACCTCATGCCTAAAATATAATATGTTACTCAAACAAAGCAATAAATTTATGTTTATTACCTTTTTGTCTCAAGACAATGATGCTGTTCTCTGAAACCCTGCAGCATCCCAGCCCTCCTGTCCACTGAGAAGAGACCATTATGGAGACAAAGAGAGCATGCAGCAAAGGTGTGTAGAGGACCTGTGACCTATCGCGCAGGTAGACGTTCAGAGGGCAAGGCCCAGTGTGTGTGCTCCTGCAGCCATACACAGACAGGTTTATGTGCCAATCAGGGCCAGAGGAAAGGTCAGGCAGAGAGCGATCAACTCAGACGACGTGTGTTCATTCATCTCCTTGGATCCCTGCCATCCATGGCTCATCATCATCTTGCTGGGCCGAGGGTCGAGGGGAACAAGATGGAGTCATTTTTAGGCAAGGTTTCAGGAAACAACAACCTTTCAGAGGTGTTTGATTCCAAGACAATAAACAACACTGTGGTCTTATATTTCTTTTGAGATTACGTTTTTGATTTAGACTACAGTTGTCATTGTTTCAAGTTCATATACACCTGCAGTCATTTCTCTGCTGCCATAAACAGTCCCTCTTTCCATTCACAAAAAAACTATTTGCAGTTATGGTGAGAATGATATATCAAGGCTGTTAATAGAATGCATATACATGGTGTACAGTGAGGGAAAAAAGTATTTGATTCCCTGCTGATTTTGCACGTTTGCCCACTGACAAAGAAATGATCAGTCTATAATTTTAATGGTAGGTTTATTTGAACAGTGAGAGACAGAATAACAACAACAAAATCCAGAAACACGCATGACAAAATGTCATAAATTGATTTGCATTTTAATGAGGGAAATAAGTATTTGACACCCGTCTCAATCAGAAAGATTTCTGGCTCCCAGGTGTCTTTTATACAGGTAACGAGCTGAGATTAGGAGCACACTCTTAAAGGGAGTGCTCCTAATCTCAGCTTGTTACCTGTATAAAAGACACCTGTCCACAGAAGCAATCAATCAATCAGATTCCAAACTCTCCACCATGGGCAAGACCAAAGAGCTCTCCAAAGATGTCAGGGACAAGATTGTAGACCTACACAAGGCTGGAATGGGCTACAAGACCATCGCCAAGCAGCTTGGTGAGAAGGTGACAACGGTGCGATTATTCGCAAATGGAAGAAACACAAAATAACTGTCAATCTCCCTCAGCCTGGGGCTCCATGCAAGATCTCACCTCGTGGAGTTGCAATGATCATGAGAATGGTGAGGAATCAGCCCAGAACTACACAGGAGGATCTTGTCAACGATCTCAAGGCAGCTGGGACCATAGTCACCAAGAAAACAATTGGTAACACACTACGCCGTGAAGGACTGAAATCCTGCAGCGCCCGCAAGGTCCCCCTGCTCAAGAAAGCACATATACAGGCCCGTCTGAAGTTTGCCAATGAACATCTGAATGATTCAGAGGAGAACTGGGTGAAAGTGTTGTGGTCAGATGAGACCAAAATTGAGCTCTTTGGCATCAACTCAACTCGCCGTGTTTGGAGGAGGAGGAATGCTGCCTATGACCCCAAGAACACCATCCCCACTGTCAAACATGGAGGTGGAAACATTATGCTTTGGGGGTGTTTTTCTGCTAAGGGGACAGGACAACTTCACCGCATCAAAGGGACGATGGACGGGGCCATGTACCGTCAAATCTCGGGTGAGAACCTCCTTCCCTCAGCCAGGACATTGAAAATGGGTCGTGGATGGGTATTCCAGCATGACAATGACCCAAAACCCACGGCCAAGGCAACAAAGGAGTGCCTCAAGAAGAAGCACATTAAGGTCCTGGAGTGGCCTAGCCAGTTTCCAGACCTTAATCCCATAGAACATCTGTGGAGGGAGCTGATGGTTCGAGTTGCCAAACGTCAGCCTCGAAACCTTTGTGATTTGGAGAAGATCTGCAAAGAGGAGTGGAACAAAATCCCTCCTGAGATGTGTGCAAACCTGGTGGCCAACTACAAGAAACATCTGACCTCTGTGATTGCCAACAAGGGTTTTGCCACCAAGTACTAAGTCATGTTTTGCAGATGGGTCAAATACTTATTTCCCTCATTAAAATGCAAATCAATTTCTAACATTTTTGACATGCGTTTTTCTGGATTTTTTTGTTTTTATTCTGTCTCTCACTGTTCAAATAAACCTACCATTAAAATTATAGACTGATCATGTCTTTGTCAGTGGGCAAACGTACAAAATCAGCAGGGGATCAAATACTTTTTTCCCTCACTGTATATGGTTCAGCAGGGAGGAAAGCTGCTTTTCCTTTCTTCAACCTTCTGTTTGCTGGAGTAAAAAATATAATAACAAAAAAAGGTTCTGGAACAGGAGCCATTTCCAAACATTTTGGAAAACCATATTTTGTTCTCTCCATCAATCTTTTTTTTGTATTTTACCAGTGTGCTGCCTGTGCGCTGTCTTCCCCGAGAGCATGCGTAAAACCTACAGTTTAACTGCGGTGTGTATAATAGACGCCTGTGTCAGCTCTCTCCAGCAGAAGCACCCAGCAGTAGATGGAAAATTAGCCATATACCGCTGCACAATAAATCTTATAGTAATTCTCCAAGCTTGCATTACGAATAATGGCCAGGAGAAAAGCCCTGTGCTTTGTGTATTTCTCTTTAAGTTATTGTGCATGGGTGTGTGGGTGTACAACATTAAAATGATACCGGGCTTGTGACATTTTAATCTTGAGTGAAAGACAATAATTATAATTTCCTTTGGCCCATATTTTTTATCTTCGATATGCCATACTTTTTTCGACGCTTGCCAGATGGGAGAAGGGGTGGGGGGGGGGGGGGGTTAAGAGGTCTAGTGAGGTATGGAGAGTAATGCCACTGCCTGTAAGTGGCCTGTTTGGATGAACTGTCACAGTGTTAGTACAAATGTAGGTGTTTGGGCTGCAGATAATAATTAATACAGTGTTGCTGCTGCTACACACTGGCAGGACTGCAAATTCACCACTCTGATTACTAAACATTGTAGGGGGGAGGCGTCTGGAACAATATTTTACTGTTCTGGAGCCCCTGTCTGCCCTTGCGCTCCACGACATGGCCACTGAGCCCAGTGAATCAGTCAGAGAGCGCCGGCTCTCCAAGCACAGCTGCTATTTATCTGATTTTCTCATTAGACTTGACTCATGACTTTATTGTAGGCCTACTGCCTTTGGCAGAGCTACTGCAATGCTGAAGTATTACTCTCTCTCTCTCTCTGAGCAGTTTGAGTGCTGCTCTCCATGGCGATCTGCAGTACTTCAATCTATGTATGGTTTTACTCTGTCAATCTGACTATTAAAGGAGAATATTTCATGGATTTCATTATAAAATTCATTTCAATGAGACACACTGATGGACCAGATACCCAGAACATGTATCCAATAGATATACACTGAGCGGACAGAACATTAGGAACACCTGATCTTTCCATGACATAGACTGACCATGTGAATCCAGGTGAAAGCTATGATCCCTTATTGATGTAACTTGTTAAATCCACTTCAATCAGTGTAGATAAAGGGGAGCAGACAGGTTAAATAATAATGTTAAAGCTTTGAGCCAATTGAGATATGGATTGTGTATGTGTGCCATTCAGAGGATGAATGTGCAAGACAAAATATTTAAGTGTTTTTGAACGGGGTATGGTACTAGGTGCCAGGCGTACCGGTTTGTGTCAAGAACTGCAACACTGCTGGGTTTTTCACGCTCAACAGTTTCCTGTGTGTATCAAGAATGGTCCACCACCCAAAGGACATCCAGCCAACTTGACACAACTGTGGGAAGCATTTGAGTCAACATGGGCTAGCATTCCTGTGGAATGCTTTCGACAACTTGTAGAGTCCATGCCCCAATGAATTGAGGCTGTTCTGAGGGATAAAGGGGTGGTGCAACTCAATATTAGGAAGGGGTTCCTAATGTTTGGTATAGTTTGTGTAAATTGTACAAATAAGCAGATTTCAGCACTGCCAGGTATGGCCAATATGAACAATGTTGAGAAAACCCAAGAAGATGAGCCCACGGATTATTATGACTAGTGAGATATGATATGTCTTTGTAAATTGGTGATGTCAGTTCAGATTTCTTTGTACATATTAATACATTGTGTAGATAAGAAGAATTCCCTCAGAACTTTGACTTGGCTTCCCTCTCTGAGTTATCGGACATGCATACATATGTAAGGATGACCCAGGCCCTCAGCCATTTTTTAATCCTTGGAGGTGAAGGACTTAAGAAATCTTGCTAATTTCACAGATGGTTTAAAATAGATTAGTGTGGAGTAGCAGCTCCCGGAGATGGGCCGACCCACCAGGCTCCCTGTGCAGCTGCCAAAACTGTGCACCGCCGACACTCGCAAGTGCCTTCCAAAATTCCTGCAAGGTTAAACTCAAACTTTAGCATCCTAATTCACCACCTGACTAGTGATGTACTGTATCTCACCTCTATTGAGCTCTCTCACATTTTCTCTATGTCTGGAAGACGTACAATGAACTTCCTATGTCTGACTGATACGTGCCTCTCTTATTTGAGCGCTTTATAATGCAGTAGACTTGCCAATTCCAGTTGCAATTAGTTTTTTCTAGCTTCCCATTGGCATGGGTTGCCAGCTGTTGTATATGGCAGAACATGGACACATTCCTCTGAGTATCCCAGGCTGTGGTTCAGTTTCCCCCACACAGTAAGAAATCATTATCATCTTGTGTTCGGTCTCTGTTTCTTTTGACATTTTCTGGCCTCAGTTATTTTCAGAAGCCTTTTCCAGATTGTTTAGATTGTGTACAGATCCAGAGTTCTGAGTTCTTGTGCTTGGGAAATAAAACCCCTCCCTCTTTCATTTTCTATCAAAACAATGACTGCAAGCACAAAGGTCCTCACATTGAAATGAATGAACTCACTTGGCTGAGAAAGGCCATCTTTAATTGTATAACTTCTGTCCTGCCCCATCAATCGTTTGCCACAATGTATCTGAGAGCCAAGTCTCTATAAGGGAGAAAGAGTCTGCATGGTGTGCTGTGCTGTATAGGCCAAGCCTGCTGATAGAGCCGGGCCATGTCCGAGAAGGACAGACACAATTCTGGCCAGGCTCAAAGGGCCCAGCTTGGAGTTAATGTGGAAACACAATGGGCCTGGGTGAAAAACTCGACATGGTTTTGTTGGACTTGTCATTCCTCAGTGCATAGCTGTGAGGAAAGCCTAGGAACCATCTGAATGTTGTTTGTGCTTTTTTTAATGAGCCATATTTGGGCCAGCTTTCACAAGGCCTTTGTGAGGAGGCTTTAACAATGGAAAGACGCTTTGAGAAGTGACACACACTATGGCTGCGGCCAGACCTTCTTGAACCTGCCTCATCGGGGGGGGGGTTGTCTCCAGAAGGCTGACATCATGACACAACGGGACACAAGCTGTTTCCAGCAGCTATCACAGAGATAATGTATCAACAATTCACAACCTTTTATATGGAAATTCTTTAAAACTCTGATGTAAAACATAATACTAGAGTGATACTGAGCTGATCTGAGGGAGTGTTGGGAATTCCATGAGAGACAAAAACTCTGGACTTATTTAAAAGGAGTGCAAGATAGAAGTTGTAGGTGCATCCATTTTCAAACAGTAAGAAAAAATAGAGGGTGTGTTTGTGTGGATTAGCCTGCCTTTATGTTTACTTAGTTATAATAATAACAATTATCCATTTAGCAGACACTTTTATCCAAAGCGACGTAGAGTCATGTGTGCATACATGTTTACGTATGGGTGGTCCCGGGGATCGAACCCACTACCCTGGCGTTACAAGCGCCATGCTCTACCAATTGAGCTACAGAGGACTTTTGCAAATATGTTTGTGTTTCTCTGTGTAAAATCTGACTTTCCAAGCATGGCTGTTGGGCACATTGGTTTGCTAAATGAACTTTTGAAAAATCCACATGGGACAATATTTCAGAAAATGTAATTTAACATACTGTTTCACATCATTGCATCTCCTCAGTGTATTTATCTCTCAAAGCATTTGGCTGCATTTCTTTGGGGAAGAATGAATACGTAATAGATATTTAAAAGCATCTCGGCTCCTTCTGCTTTTTGAAGAATTTAACAAAATAAAGGTTCCTATGTTGGCATGTGTTATTATCTCAAAGCCAACACTCAGCTCTCTCATGCATACGTCAATTACTCAACCACACCTTTATGAATATGTAAATGTAGGCAGAATGCTTCATTAATTAGTAATTCATGCATTTTTCACGAGCCCAATACATTGCCAATGTAGTCTGATGAATTAACAGCGAGAACTCTGAAAAAGGAAGGTTTTCAGTGGTTCTGATCAAAATCTGGTATTTGTGTTTGTCAATGTAGAGCAGGGAAAAACATCAGTATCATTCATGTACTACTGTGGAGCTTGTGTTTGGTTATCCATGGATCTCTGGCGCATGATATGCCTTGGGGGTTTTGGCAGTGTCTCTCTCAATGTAGAAATGTTGATAAAAAATTATGTAAATTTTGCCATTGCCTTCTGAACTGTATATCTCATCCTGTGGGAAGAAGCACTGGTGCCATGGTTACTGTTCAGGACCAGGAGGGCTCAGGACCTGTATCCACAACCTGGACTCAGGGGTAGATGTAACATAGTAAATGTAAAACCAGGAGACTCCGATTAGTATGATATGTTACGTTTTGTATGGTATGTATTCATTTGTCCATCATCCATTTCATATGATATGTTTTATGAATTACAATTCGTATATGTTACGAATTGCAATTCGTACAATATGTTACGAATTTGCAAAACGTATGAAAAGTTACGAATTCCAATTTGTTATGGCTAACATTAGCTAGGTGGCTAACGTTAGCTAGGCTAGGGATTAGGGGTTAAGGTTAGGGTTAAGGTTAGGGATAGGAATTAGGTGAATTGGTAGAGCATGGCGCTTGTAACGCCAGGGTAGTGGGTTCGATCCCCGGGACCACCCATACGTAAAAATGTATGCACACATAAAAAGATAAAAGCGTCTGCTAAATGGCATATTATTATTATATTAAATGGTTAATGTTAGGGAAAGGGTTATTTAGCATGCTAGGTAGTTTTAAAGTAGCTAAAAAGTAGTAAGTAGTTAAAAAAATGCTAAAGTTGTCCTTGATGAGATTCGAGTGTTAAGTAACCTTCTGTCTTATGTAACCATACCAAACCTAACATATCATACTAATTTGAGTGTCCCGGATTTACGTTCATTATGTTACATCTGGTCTATGAGACCAGGCTGAATTAATAAGCTTACATGGACATGGGGGCCTGATCCTAGATCAGCACTCCCACTCTGAGTTGTTTTATGAATACGGGCCCAGGGTTGTCCTCATAGGGGGTTGAACCACAGAAGGGAAGCCTACGACAGAGAGGACTAGAGAAAACAGTATGGATTCTGAACACTGGCACATATACAGTGATAGGGACCCTTGAGAACTCTTTGGCACCAAACATGCAACCCTCAGCAGTGCACTGGCATATTGTCATTAACTGAAAACCTGTCCCTTTCCCGCCTATATTCTTTGAAGGCAAGCTTGAGATCTATGACTGAAATGTGTTGATCCTATATCGTAAAGAACGAAAATGCGAATGTACTTGCATGAAATTATTGCAAAAGAATGTGTGATTATTGTAGATATCAAATCTGTATTTTTTATTAAAAGTAAATAAAAAATATTGTATTATATGATTATGCCAGGGAGCCAAACATTTTTAACATAACTTAGTCTACTGAAAAGGAACGCTCTACTCCGTTCTCTTATATCGAGGCGGAGTTGAGTTTTGATAACTGGTCGCGGGATCTGCTAGCAACAACATTGAGTCACCATCAGTCGATTCTTGTAAAAATGTAATTCTGAAAATGCTTACCTGTACCTACCTATGTTTGTGCTGTACAACTGCGGTCCTTCCACGGGGTGCTGAAATAAAAACTTTCAGAGAATATAACCACAGACTTTTTCTTTATTTGTGTTGCTCAACTCAGCGCGAATGTGCATGGGCCAATTGAATCGGTGTTGTTGTTGAACGGAGTTGAGCGTTCCTCAGCTAGTAGCCTAGTAGTTAGAGCGTTGGGCCAGTAATTGAAAGGTCACTGGTTGCTGATGAATGGCAGACCCTGACTGTGACCCCACTCTCTGAGGGTGTCTCAGGGAGAGTGGGATATGCAAATATGAATACATACTTGTACATGTGTGAAATAGCACAAATATAAGCACCCACTAAATTATTACTATTACTGATAACACTAGAGAGGGATCTATTACTGTAAACAAGTGCGTATTGTAAACATGTTGGCATGCTCACCAATGCCCTCACCAGCCACCCTCTGTAAAGACAGACAGGTCAACCTGCACAGCTGAGGCAGTGAATATTACAGCACTTCAGAAGCATCTGGTCCACACATTAACATTCACTCCATCCACAGAGAAAGTGTGTGTGTGTGTGTGTGTGTGTTGTGTCTCTGTGTGATTGTGTGTTTGTGTGTGTGTGTGAATGCTTGTCTTTTAAGTCCTCGTAAGCTGTAATATATTCATTAGATAGACCCACTTCATCGTATTTGTCTTTGATAATCACTTGAATTAAACAGACTGTGTTGGGTGTTTGCTTTGGGGACCCCTGTACTACTAGCAGCACGATGAATGGAGACATGGTCTTGTTGACCTGCGTTTACTCCAGGTGGGGGGGGGGGGGGGGGGGGGGGGGGGGGTGGGGGCTGGCTGAGTGGATTTTAAATGAACCTCCCTATTAAATCATGAGGCTTTTCTGGAGTAGTTGCACAGACAATTGTGAGACAGTGGAGGATATAATGTACTATGGCAGCAGCGCATGTTGGCATTCCAGGCACCATGAATTTAACATGAAAGCTACAGACAAGCGCACTGGGATGTTGCCTTTCCTGTAAGGGATTCCAGTCTGCTACCTCTTGGATGCAGCCACTTTGTTCCTGCCTCCCCATTGGCCCAGGCATACAGTATATTTATGTAAATGGTAGAGGGGCTCCTTAGCTGTAAACATGAGTGTACTCAGAGGAGAGGGTGTCAGGGGACCTCTGGAGCAGGAAATATGGGGTGGCGGGTGGGAGGTTAAAAGAAACAAACAAATGTGCCATCATGATAATGTATAACACTTTACAATTCAGAAGTGCATGCATTAAATCATTACACTGGATTATTTTAATGAAACTGTATTAGTTTTGAATAATGGGGCGAGTGGGGTTTTGAGCTGTCAGATTTAAATGCAGTGCTTTCTCTGAGATATGGGCCTGTGAGCTGAGCTTGGGATGGATGTGGGGAACACACATGAGCAAATGTGTTCCAAGCGATGGCTAGAAAAAAGGTCAGCAACAACCTATACTATAAAGTCCTTTGTTTGCATTGATCATCATGATTATTTCAGTTAAATGTGTCTTGGAAGCTATAATGTCATGCCCTGGCCTTGAGAGGCCGGTCGTCTTTAGTTGGTTTGGTCAGGGCGTGAGAATCTATGCTAGAAATTCTATGTTTATGTTCTAGGTATTGTATTTCTATGTTTGGCCGGGTGTGATTCCCAATCAGAGACAGCTGTCGCTCGTTGTCTCTGATTGGGGATCATACTTAAGTAGCCTGTTTGCCTACCTTAGTTGTGGGATGTTGTTCTGTGTTGGCTTATATGTGTATAGCTGGAGGACTTCACGTTACGTTGTTTCTTGTTTGGTTTATGTTTATTGAGTTTAATAAACATGTTTGCATACCACGCTGCACCTTGGTCTGACCCGTCTCTCAACGATCGTGACAGAAGATCCCACCAAACGAGGACCAAGCAGCGTGGCCAGGAGCAGACATCCTGGACATGGGAGGAGATCCTGGATGGTAAGGGATCTTGGACATGGGAGGA
The DNA here is from genome assembly GCF_964263955.1 of Coregonus lavaretus. NCBI lineage: Eukaryota > Metazoa > Chordata > Actinopteri > Salmoniformes > Salmonidae > Coregonus > Coregonus lavaretus. Next base: position 18,814,500 of record NC_140024.1, read on the forward strand.
GATCCAGGCTGGGATGGATCGCCGTCCTTGGGAACAGACAGTGGTGCGTGTTCCCAGTCCAGTACGGCCCGTCCCTGCTCCTCGCACCATACCAGTGGTGCGTGTCGCCAGCCCGGTGCTCCCCGCACCAAGCCAGTGGTGCGTGTTTCCAGTCCAGTACGGCCCGTCCCTGCTCCTCGCACCAAACCAGTGGTGCGTGTCGCCAGCCCGGTACGCCCCATACCTGCACCCCGCACCAGGCCAGTGGTGCGTGTCTCCAGTCCAGCCCGGCCCGTGCCTGCACCTCGCACCAAGCCAGTGGTGCGTATTCCCGGCCCGTTCCTGCTCCTCGTACCAGACCAGTGGTGGCCGGGTGTGATTCCCAATCAGAGACAGCTGTCGCTCATTGTCTCTGATTGGGAATCATACTTAAGTAGCCTGTTTTCCTACCTTAGTTGTGGGATGTTGTTCCGTGTTGGCTTGTATGTGTATAGCCGGAGGACTTCACGTTACGTTGTTTCTTGTTTGGTTTATGTTTAATGAGCTTAATAAACATGTTCGCATACCACGCTGCACCTTGGTCTGACCCGTCTCTCAACGATCGTGACATATAATGATGTGTGTTTGGGTGCATTTTTTAAATTTCTTTATTTTTTAGTCATTTTAGCAGACGCTCTCATCCAGAGCGACTTATAGTTAGTGAGTGCCTACATTTTCATATTGGCCCCCCGTGGGAAACAAACCCACAACCCTGGTGTTGCAAGCGCCACGCTCTACCAACTGAGCTACAGGAGATTTTATTTTACTGCTGCTTTAATTATTTTATTTTTTTACTTAACTTTTTTTCTTAACTGCATTGTTGGTTAAGGGCTTGTAAGTAACCATTTCACTGTAAGGTCTACACCTGTTGTATTCGGCGCATGTGGCAAATAACATTTGATTTGACGAGAGTCTCCTCTCTCAATAGCAGATTCAGGATGGGTATGAAAACATTTCCAACTGCGTGGTTTCTTTTATCAGCTGCTCCCATTGGGGCTGAAATATAGCTTTATACTGATGGTGCAGAGAGACATAACATGCAGACTTATCCAACAGCCATGTTATGGCTGAAGCTTTGACTGGTCTTGCTGCAGAGGTTTATGACATCTGTTTCATGCTTTTGGGGCCTTTCTCCTCTCTGAAGACATGGTGGAGCTGATGAGAAACTGATCTATGATTAAAAGACGGAGCCAGAGGAATTAACATTGTCTCCCCTCTGCAAATTCAACATATTCTGTATTCCATACAAAAATGATATTCCAGCAAGCTTGTCAAGCGTTCTGATTATCACTATGCAATCACACAGATGCAAGTGATATTAAATATTCATCCATCTAGTTCCTTGAGGAATAATGGTGATGGAAAAATCTTGGAAGTTGTTTTAAATTTTTTTCAGTATTTTAACAAAGCTAAAAAGCTGTGCTGGAAAAGAGAAAATCTGCATGCAAAAAGAAAAAGCTACGTTTGGGGATAACGGATGATAACCATAGAGGTGCATCTCTCATACATTTAGTAAAACCATTTCTCTATTTCTCCCCCTACTCTCTCGTCTCAGACTCCAGCTAAAGAGATTGACACACTAATAAACTGATGTTAATTAGACATACTTTGAAATTCTCCATTCTGCTCCCTTCCATTTGACCATTCTGGAGCTGGTGGCTTATTAATCATTTGCTGCTCTTGGGTGATCTTCTTTTGAAACTCGTCCTGACCCTCCGGGCACAATTTATTTTTTATTTCAAAAATTATTTTTACCAGCACATTTTGCATTAGTTCAAGAGAATTATAAATCATTATTACACAGGCAGACACTTCAAACATTTTGTTTAAAAGCTTTCTGCTCGATGAGGCATCAAAGGAGATGTTGGGGCTGATGACTGTTACACTGGCATGCATCCATTCATTAGCACACTGAAGTTGGCATGATAGTATTGCGAACATGCCCCATAAACTACAAGACAGTGTTATTTTATTAAAAACCTTTGTTACAACCAGGAGGAGGTGCCCTATAAGGATTATATCAGGAAATGCCAAAGCCTCACACAGAGCAGCAGCAGCACAAACGATCAACAGGGAATATGTGTGTAGGCTAGCCTGCTGTCTGATCTGTGAACTTCATGAAGCTATTTTAATAGGCCTAATTGGCTTCTAGCTACAAATCATTACTGAGATAATACCATGAAGGTAACAGCTGATTACAGGCTATTACTTTTGATTGTCTGTTCACCCTTTACAATTGGCATGCTCTTGATGCTGGCATGTTTTTTATTTCAGTAAAAGTGAAAATGTACTTTCAAGCAGAATATACATTCTTTACAAGATGCACATCAGACCGAGTTTACACAGGAACACAGGATTCTCATTGATTTTCTCAAGGTTAACACTTAACTTCATCCGCTGGTCTTGACACTGTGGGTTAATGAAGAATCCTGATTTGAAAGCAAAGGAAAGGAAAGCTGAATGCCTCACTGAAAAGATATTCAGACTTCCTTTTGTCTTATTCAAATCTAAAACTACCTAATTGCATTATTTGTTGTTATTTTTATTCTAAATGCAGGTGCAAAAGTCATGAGAAGCACACTGACTATAAAAAGAGATTAATTAAGAATTCCCATTTAGTACCTGATGTTAAAGCCTTGGCGTTGGTTGGATAGGTATGTTTTCATTCTCCTCCCTTGATTAGATATCACATATTCTATAAATGATTTATACCTTGGAGGCAGAGCCCCAGCCTTGATCAGTGTAATTGTGTGACTCTGGAGTTGTGAATAATGACATTGTAAGAGCCCATGGCACAGCCAATGGAATAAAAACACTGGTCCCAACATCAATTAGGACGGTACCATTAGCATGGCTTTGTCTCCCAGTCCCATTGAGCTGGAGATCAAAATACAGTCCGGCAGTTCAATTACCCTCCACCCAGGGGTGGCCAAGCCATTTGATTCACCCTGCTTCTTTAATTCTAATATGTTACCTTGAAGTAAGCCGGCCTATCTTTATACAGGAAGAGCTCAGAGAGAATGTCCAAAATATTCCCCGTAGTGGTGATGTCCCGAGTGCAATTAATTCAGATGTGCAGGCTGTACTGAAAACACACAATTCATTCCAACATCCAATATGTGATAATTTCTATGATGATTTTTAAAAAGTCCATAATTTAAGATATTAGTCCAAGTAGCCCATCAATCCACATAGAGTACTAATAACCAGTTGGTAAAAGTAATAGTTTTTTAAATGTGAGGACCTCATTAGATAAAGTTATCCATTAACAACCTATTGGCGAGAGTGTTTGAGCATAGACATAGCCCTGGACGGATGGACTCAATGAAGGGAAAACTAGTTATGAGAAGTTCATCTTTAATCGGGCATTGCACTTAGTCTTAGGGGGTCCTGACCACTTACAGTATGTACCAGATCAAGAGTGATCATATATTACCATTGACAGTGTGGTGAAACGAACTATAAAATATTAACAATAATAATAAAATCTGTCGTGTCAGCTAAAAAGGGGTCTGGAAAAATGTCCCACTGTATAATAAATGTTGAGAGTAGCGCTTCACATTTTACAGGGTTATGGGCATTCTTAAATAATAATAGTTGGCTGCAGTGTGTTCTGGATATGTAATTGAAGGTAGACAAAGAAGATTATATTAAAGTAAATTTGATTATATTGAAAATATTAATTTATCAGTTTATTGGTTTTGTTGGTAAGTGCATTTCATTTGAAGAACTGGCAGCTACAGTATCTATATTGTGGTTGTGTGCTGAATAGACATAAAGGCATCTGTAGATAAAAATAAAATAAAAATCTGACTCGCTATATAAAAATGACCCAGCTGTGGAAAAAATACTTTAATAAAATGTTGCAACCATTTTATGACTTTAATTCAGAGGATAAACTAAATAGGAGCTCTGAACATCTAAGGTTTCAGAAATGTGGCTACTTTTTAAAACTCATTCTCACTCCTGGAATCCTTTCTGCTAAACCGAACACTGCAATCTCTTTCGTATTAAGACTGCTTTCAAGTAGTCTACTAAATTGTAATGCCATTTTGCCAGAGCTTTTCTTTTCAGTCCCACTGCAGAGAGAGGATGTAATGGTGTGTGGTTGAAATGATTCTAATATTCCTCCATTGGAACTGTTGTTATCATCAGGGTTTATTCAGATCCACTCTCCCTATCCCAGGCCAGCCACAGACATAGCATAGCTATCATTACAGCTGAACCTTCACAAGGCATGATTGAGTCCACAATGACTTCACTCACTGGCCAGACAATAATATCTTTGGAGGACTATCACGTTTGACTCATTGTATTTGTAAAAAGGAATGTAGTAAAAAAATTAAATAAAAGTTTCAATTGATCAATAATCAGCTCTTATTATTAGTACAAACAATAACCCTTTATGTAGTGTCAGAAAAAAACTATACTTCATCACCTCAGTCTTTTAACGCATTGTCAACATTTCTGTGTACCTCAAGCTGTCCAATACTTCCCAGGAAAATACTGATTTCCCTTTGACAACACAGTAAAGCTGAATGGCTACGATCTCAGCTCATGAAAAGCCTGTACAGTAGACTCCTTTCAAATCAAGGCAGCTTGCAACTGGTCTTATTTTGCTATTGAGTTGATTTTTGCATTCCTCCTTAAAATAACCCTCTTAAGGTTTTATGATGGCTCTTTATTATTGTGGCTTTAAGCTGCCTGGTCAAATAAGGAAACAATTACAGGATGTTGGCCTGGAAATTGGTTCAATTTGCCAAATAGATTTATCTTCATTCTCATTGCAGATGAAATATTCAGAGATTTTTGCCAGTTTATTAATCAGAAACATACTGTACAACAATTTCAATATTATAAGGGTATAATTATAATTTGGTTTCATTTTTCAAATGACTGTCAGCCAGGCCTGGAAACAATTAGGCCCATTATGTAGATATTTCTTTGTTACTCACTTAATTAAACCTCAAATGTCAAACTGAATAGCAGAGAAACAGAGAGCAGTAGTCTTTTTCTTTCATATTCTATAACCATGGATTTGATCAATAAAATATTTTCCATGTCTGGTATGGAAGAGAAAATGTTACGTTTTCTAATCTGTGGTGAGGCTATCAAAAGGCAGTCAATCAACCTAGAAGACATACATTGTGTATTCATAGAGAAAATATATTCACTTTCTGTACGTCACATTTCACCCATACATTTGCATGAAGATGAGTAAAGTACAGTAGCTAAACTATTTGAAGTTTGTCGTCACTGGCATTGATCAGCGAGGCCTCACCTACAGTACATGTCGTGTCAAAGGAGATAAGAACTATTAGAACTAAATGACTAGGATAAGTATTTTAAGCTTCAGGCAGGAGAGTCTTAAAAACAATCTATGTGCCTGTGAACTCCTGAGCCAGGATCTGATTTAAAAAGCGATGAATTTACATAGCTGTGGCATGTTGCCATGCTTCCATTGCTTTCAGTGAGAGAGGGTGATGGAGGCACTTGTCTAATAACCGTTATTAAGAACTTTAACTAATGCCTCTGCAAAAGTGATTCATTTTGGATAGAAAAGGAATGGTGAAGTAAAATATCTGTAATTTAAGTCTTGTTTACACAGATTTTGAAGAAATGTAATCGAAACGGTTTGATACTAATGATGAAAAACAAGATGAGAGAGTTAGTATTTCAGTAGGATACGCTTGGTATTAGTTACAGATAGTCTGTGGACCAAAGACCAAAAATACAGTATAAATCCAAGAGAACATTTGTGACCAACTGGCTCGATTCGGTCTTATGTAGCAAAATTTGAAATTGTGTTTTTTACGTTGGATAAAAGTAGAGACTAGTAGAAAGTAGTTCTGCTTTGAAAGTTGATAAACTTGTAAAATCACTTTTGAGGAAATGGCCCTTGAATGTTTTGGTACACATACTGTCTACACCCATTCAGCATCGTTCACACCCTCTTAAGCTTAAGCCCCACCCATCTGTTTAAGGATTCACATGTGAGGCCATGTACTAAACATCCAAAGATTTCAAGACTAAAGGCTGGTTTATACTACGGGTGCGTTCGTAAATTTAATCTGGAGTGCCTGAGTGTTTTCTGGGCGTTCGTAAACTCAGAGCGTTGTCAGATTGTCCATTCGTAAACTCAGAGCGTTGTCAGATTGTCCATTCGTAAACTCAGAGCGTTGTCAGATTGTCCATTCGTAAATTCAGAGCGTTGTCAGATTGTCCATTCGTAAATTCAGAGCGTTTCACTCTCGGAGCGTTCAGAGCGCACACTGGATGTTCTGGCCGAGGAGTAGGGTTGATCTGAGCATTCTGACCTAACAACAGCAGTCAAGCACCCAAGCTAACTGGCTAACGTTGGCTAGCTTGCTAGCTACTTCTAGACACAAATGAGAGAACAGCTCACTCTGACCATTTTACTCACCCTAGCAGAGCTGGTTAGGCTGTTTTATTGATACACCATTCAAAGTATATTTAATAACTTCACCATGCTCAAAATCAATGTCTGCTTTTTTTTTTTACGTACAGTGGGGAGAACAAGTATTTGATACACTGCCGATTTTGCAGGTTTTCCTACTTACAAAGCATGTAGTGGTCTGTAATTTTTATCATAGGTACACTTCGACTGTGAGAGACGGAATCTAAAACAAAAATCAAGAAAATCACATTGTATGATTTTTTAATAATTAATTTGCATTTTATTGCATGACATAAGTATTGTTAGTTTTTCTTTAAGAAGCCCTCCTGTTCTCCACTCATTACCTGTGTTAACTGCACCTGTTTGAACTCGTTACCTGTATAAAAGACACCTGTCCACACACTCAATCAAACAGACTCCAACCTCTCCACAATGGCCAAGACCAGAGAGCTGTGTAAGGACATCAGGGATACAATTGTAGACCTGCACAAGGCTGGGATGGGCTAAAGGACAATAGGCAAGCAGCTTGGTGAGAAGGCAACAACTGTTGGCGCAATTATTAGAAAATGGAAGAAGTTCAAGATGACGGTCAATCACCCTCGGTCTGGAACTCCATGCAAGATCTCACCTCGTGGGGCATCAATGATCATGAGGAAGGTGAGGGATCAGCCCAGAACTACACGGCAGGACCTGGTCAATGACCTGAAGAGAGCTGGGACCACAGTCTCAAAGAAAATCATTAGGAACACACTACGCCGTCATGGATTAAAAATCCTGCAGCGCACGCAAGGTCCCCCTGCTCAAGCCAGCGCATGTCCAGGCCCATCTGAAGTTTGCCAATGACCATCTGGATGATCCAGAGGAGGAATGGGAGAAGGTCATGTGGTCTGATAAGACAAAAATAGAGCTTTTTGGTCTAAACTCCACTCGCCGTGTTTGGAGGAAGAAGAAGGATGAGTACAACCCCAAGAACACCATCCCAACCGTGAAGAATGGAGGTGGAAACATCATTCTTTGGGGATGCTTTTCTGCAAAGGGGACAGGACGACTGCACCGTATTGAGGGGAGGATGGATGGGGCCATGTCTCGCGAGATCTTGGCCAACAACCTCCTTCCCTCAGTAAGAGCATTGAAGATGGGTCGTGGCTGGGTCTTCCAGCATGACAACGACCCGAAACACACAGCCAGGGCAACTAAGGAGTGGCTCCGTAAGAAGCATCTCAAGGTCCTGGAGTGGCCTAGCCAGTCTCCAGACCTGAACCCAATAGAAAATCTTTGGAGGGAGCTGAAAGTCCGTATTGCATAGCGACAGCCCCGAAACCTGAAAGATCTGGAGAAGGTCTGTATGGAGGAGTGGGCCAAAATCCCTGCTGCAGTGTGTGCAAACCTAGTCAAGAACTACAGGAAACGTTTGATCTCTGTAATTGCAAACAAAGGTTTCTGTACCAAATATTAAGTTCTGCTTTTCTGATGTATCAAATACTTATGTCATGCAATAAAATGCAAATTAATTACTTAAAAATCATACAATGTGATTTTCTGGATTTTTATTTTATATTCCGTCTCTCACAGTTGAAGTGTACCTATGATAAAAATTACAGATCTCTACATGCTTTGTAAGTAGGAAAACCTGCAAAATCGGCAGTGTATCAAATACTTTTTCTCCCCACTGTATCTACCAATAGGTGTCCTTCTTTGCGAGGCATTGGAAAACCTCCCTGGTCTTTGTGGTCAAAACTGTGTTTGAAATTCACTGCTCGACTAGGGGACCTTACAGATAATTGTATGTGTAGGGCACAGAGATGAGGTAGTCATTCAACTTATTATGTGACTTGTTAAGCAAATGTTTACTCCTGAACCTATTTAGGCTTGCAATAACAAAGGGGTTGAATACCTATTGACTCAAGACATTTCAGCTTTTCATTTCGAAAAGCATAAATCCACTTTGACATTATGGGGTATTGCATGTAGGCCAGTGACCAAAAAAATCGTTATTTTATCTATTTTTAATTCAGGCTGTAACACAACAAAATGTGGAAAAAGTCAAGGGGTGTAAATACTTTCTGAAGGCCCTGTACTTCACAACTCTCATTTACTTCACAACTGTTAATTACTTCACCACTGTCATTTACTTTGACAAACAAATACAGAACAGTGCACATGTGTAACACTTTCCGTTTGGTTAACATTTTATGTTTGCTTTTACATCGATATTGTGTTTATTGTGACATAGGTCCTATTGTTTGGCATAGGTCAATGTCACCTTAGATTTAGAAATGTGTGGTATTTCTTTGGAACCTTTAACAAAGAATATATACTTTATCAATGTTCTTCTCCATAATTCACAAGCTATCTTACAAGTGAACAAACAGAAACTCCTGCAAGGGAAGAGAAAGCGCAGAGATATTCTATTATTCCACACACTCCTCTAGAGTCTATTGTCACTTACATTTGGCTTTCATTGTGTGCTTGCCCCAGGCGCCAGCCTGTACGGGAGCCAACAGTGATTTGGTTTATAGAGATCATATGGCAAGGAACCGAGCCTTGCAGAAGCAGATTTGATGTATTTCCTATGATTTGAGCCTGGGTTTATTCTTTCCCGTTGTGGAACAGACACCCCTACAGCACGTGCACTGGGCCAAGGATGAGCGATGGAGCTGGCCAATTAAACTACAATATACGCACTGTTTTCACACGTCTCGGGTTGCATTTCCTATCAGGAGGAACGGGGGCTCTGAAAAGGATCCAAATGTGGGCAGGAAACCACACAGAGTGAAGGTTGCCTTTGTCATTAACAATTAATGTAACCGGCCACGACTGGGATCAGCTGCAGGGAGAGAGAGGGCTCTATCAGGATCCCTGGCATGAAATAGAGAAGACGGCTGAGGAAGAAGTTTAGTCTACAGCAAGATCGCAGACACAGTGTAACAGCAATACATCATAAAAGCTTTTCTATTTCAGAGGGTGGTTGGAATGAATGAGAAGAGTTTATAAAAGTCTTTGTGGCCAAGCTAGATCAGATCACACAGGACTGTCTGCTGGTCATGTCCCCTCTCACCCCCCTTCTCCCATATGCAGTGCCACTCTTCATTAATGTGACCAAAATGTCATCAACTAGTTTAATACCCCTTAATATTGCTGTATCATTTACATTCCCTAGAATACTGGAAATTAGTCCCAGCTGGGGAGTCTGGAAACCCAAAGAGAGAGAGAGAGAGAGAGAGAGAGAGAGAGAGAGAGAGAGAGAGAGAGAGAGAGAGAGAGAGAGAGAGAGAGAGAGAGAGAGAGAGAGAGAGAGAGAGAAGAGGGGTGGAGGGGAGGGGATTGACAGGCTATTTAGACGTGCTACTTCACTTTGCATTAGAGTGTACAATATCAGGCATGGGGAGCCAAAGTGAGGCCAGATTTCAGGCGGTGCTGGTCAGGCCTGGAGCGACGGATCACTTACCTCAGGAAATCAAATTCAATGGCAGAGGATTTGACCTGGAGTGGAGCCCAGCTCCCCGGCAGAAAAAAGTGTGAAACCTGGAGAAAAGAAAGAGAGACTCATTGAGAAAATCCATTACTGCTTGAGAAGCCAACAAGCATGAAAGGAGATGTCTTGTTAAATCGGTTGCTTGATAAAGCAGGTCTTTGGCTTGGTGAGATCGCTCAGAGTCAGAGCCTCCGACCGGGGGCATCAGACAGAGAGAGGACCTTATTGATACAGGGAGATGTTTAGAGAGTCACCACTGGCTGTACAGACCACCTTCTCTGTGTATCATGTAGAGAAAAAGTCCTGGGTAGAAACCTGCTGCCAGTGTTTCTGACTCCCTGCCTTTCTGACATGCTGCCTACCTTATGATCCCACTTCAGCCAGACACTCAACCCTTGGCTGGTTTACCTCTGGGTTTTGCTCACTGTTTAAAACTTTTCCCTGGGTAGTGAAAAACAAGTTACATTTGACAGGAAATGTTTCTTAAAGTGACTTTTGGCAGGTTATTTTCTTAACGGTTTAAGTATTTCAGCACCTTTCACAAGCCAGTCAAGTACAGGTGTATCTACCGATAGGGTAACAGAATAACATTAAAGCTAGAATCCTTAGTTGCTACATCCATTTTTGGACTTAGAAATTAAGAATATATACCCATTTATTCTTGAAGAATATAACTTATAAATGCTTCATGAGCTTAATGCAACTGTCTTACCCCATCTGAACCAAAATATACGCTTTTTTTACTCTAATGTTCGTAACCAATGCAAATGTAACAAACACTCTATAGCCTCAAAACATGGTTTAAACTATACTTTTGATATCATGGGGGGTCAGTCCTTCCATCCATAGCTCTGTCTATGAATTTGAGAGGCCCATCCCTCAGCTTTTTACCAAAACAGAGGCGGGGTAACTGCTTTGTTATTGTTTCAATTAAGGACTCTAGCTTTAAAATACAGATCCTGCCGTCTATAGATCCTGCCGTTCTATTGTGAGGTAATTTCTGCCAAAAGTGTCAGGTGTGGGCTTTTATTTGCAAAGGGAATATAAATAGGTGCCAAAGTACTTATAATATTTACAAAATAATAAAAAGGACAAAGAGTAGCAAACTGGTCTGAAATCAACAAGTCAGAGCACTGACCTAACCCAGGCCTCAATAATGTGTGATAGCAGCATGAGCAAATACCCAACCTTACCCTGTCCCAAGTATGGGTAGCTGCAGCCCAATATAGCGACCGGTGTATGGGCGAGTGGGTGTCGAAAGGAGTGGGTGTATGGAAAGCGAATCAGCTAATTGGGCAGATTTGTTGCCACTCAAGGCTGTTTTGCGTGGCTGATTGGGCTACACGACGAGTCGATAAGCCGGCAACCAGTGCACTGGTGTTGTATCGAGGTACCACTGAGGTATTTATTAGGTAGAACCATCTAGTACCGTGTCGGACCCCCCCTTTGCCTCCAGAACAACCTGAATTCTTCGGGGCACTGAAACATTGCTCAATTGGTATCAAGGGACCTAACGTGTGCCATGAAAACATTCCCCACACCATTACACCATCGCCAACAGCCTGTACCGTTGACATCAGGCAGGATGGGGCCATGGACTCATGCTGCTTACGCCAAATCCTGACTCTGCCATCAGCGTGATGCAACAGGAACCGTGATTCGTCAGACCAGGTGATGTTTTTCCACTCCTCGATTGTCCAGTGTTGGTGATCTCGTGCCCACTGGAGTCGCTTCTTCTTGGTTTTAGCTGATAATAGTCTAACCCGGTGTGGTCGTCTGCTGCAATAGCCCATCCATGACAAGGAGCGACGAGTTGTGCATTCCGAGATGCCGTTCAGCACACCAGTGTTGTGCTGCGCCGTTATTTGCCTGTTTGTGGCCTGCCTGTTAGCTTGCACGATTCTTGCCATTCTCCTTAGACCTCTCATCAACTAGTTGTTTTTGCCCACAGGACTACCGCTGACTGGGTTTTGTTTGTCACACCATTGTCGATAAACCCTAGACACTGTCGTGTCTGAAAAGCCCAGGAGGTCGGTCATTTCTGCGATACTGGAACCGGCGCGCCTGGCACCGACAATCATACCATGCTCAAAGTCGCTTAGGTCACTTGTTTTGCCCATTCTAACGTTCAGTCGAACAGTAACTGAATGCCTTGATGCGTGTCTGCCTGCTTTATATCGCAAGCTACAGCCACGTGACTCACTGTCTGTAGGATCTAAACATTTTCGTGAATGGGGTGTACCTAATAAACTGTATATGTGTATATGCTCCTGATGTGAAGGGCTACCAACTGTATCACGGTCGTGTCACAGGCGGTAGCTAACGTGGTATTTTTTCCCCCCGCAACAACCAATTGGGCTAACTGTGCTAGTTCACGCTGGGTTCAAATCCAAAAAAAGTGTACAAGTGGCAGAGATCTGTATATAATGACGAGATGCTCATGTCTCCGCCCTAACAATGGGAGTCGTTGTCCCATACAGTGGGGGAAAAAAGTATTGTCAGCCACCAATTGTGCAAGTTCTCCCACTTAAAAAGATGAGAGAGGCCTGTAATTTTCATCATAGGTACACGTCAACTATGACTGACAAAATTAAAAATTGTAGGATTTTTAATGAATTTATTTGCAAATTATGGTGGAAAATAAGTATTTGGTCAATAACAAAAGTTTCTCAATACTTTGTTATATACCCTTTGTTGGCAATGACACAGGTCAAACGTTTTCTGTAAGTCTTCACAAGGTTTACACACACTGTTGCTGGTATTTTGGCCCATTCCTCCATGCAGATCTCCTCTAGAGCAGTGATGTTTTGGGGCTGTCGCTGGGCAACACAGACTTTCAACTCCCTCCAAAGATTTTCTATGGGGTTGAGATCTGGAGACTGGCTAGGCCACTCCAGAACCTTGAAATGCTTCTTACGAAGCCACTCCTTCGTTGCCCGGGCGGTGTGTTTGGGATCATTGTCATGCTGAAAGACCCAGCCACGTTTCATCTTCAATGCCCTTGCTGATAGAAAGAGGTTTTCACTCAAAATCTCACGATACATGGCCCCATTCATTCTTTCCTTTACACGGGTCGTCCTGGTCCCTTTGCAGAAAAACAGCCCCAAAGCATGATGTTTCCACCCCCATGCTTCACAGTAGGTATGGTGTTCTTTGGATGCAACTCAGCATTCTTTGTCCTCCAAACACGAGTTTTTACCAAAAAGTTCTGTTTTGGTTTCATCTGACCATATGACATTCTCCCAATCCTCTTCTGGATCATCCAAATGCACTCTAGCAAAATGTTTGACCCCACGGGGTGAGATCTTGCGTGGAGCCCCAGATCGAGGGAGATTATCAGTGGTCTTGTATGTCTTCCATTTCCTAATAATTGCTCCCACAGTTGAGTTCTTCAAACCAAGCTGCTTACCTATTGCAGATTCCGTCTTCCCAGCCTGGTGCAGGTCTACAATTTTGTTTCTGGTGTCCTTTGACAGCTCTTTGGTCTTGGCCATAGTGGAGTTTGGAGTGTGACTGTTTGAGGTTGTGGACAGGTGTCTTTTATACTGATAACAAGTTCAAACAGGTGCCATTAATACAGGTAACGAGTGGAGGACAGAGGAGCCTCTTAAAGAAGAAGTTACAGGTCTGTGAGAGCCAGAAATCTTGCTTGTTTGTAGGTGACCAAATACTTATTTTCCACCATAATTTGCAAATAAATTCATTAAAAATCCTACAATGTGATTTTCTGGAATCTTTTTTCTCAATTTGTCTGTCATAGTTGACGTGTACCTATGATGAAAATTACAGGCCTCTCTCATCTTTTTAAGTGGGAGAACTTGCACAATTGGTGGCTGACTAAATACTTTTTTCCCCCACTGTATGTGGGAAAGCAGACGACAGGCTTTGGTCCAAAATAAACCCATAGAAACTCATTGGACAGATTTTGGCGAGAGTGAAACCTCTCGCTTTAACTCTTCCTCTCTGAGTAGAGTCATCGCCTGCTTCGGCGAAATGGCCGTGAATTGCGTAGCACTGAAGTTGGTCTCCACCGCCTAGCTCACGCAGCAAAGCTGCTCAATTAACAAAGGAATGTTTGGTGAGAAAGGGTGTCTGAGCCCTGAGAGTTATGGTAATGAGATCCATCTACATTGGAGGTGTGAATTGCAGGCTATTAGCCATCCAAGTTCCATGTGCTCAGGTGCTTAAAGCTGCAGTAGCCTAGCCATTAGCCCAAACAAAGAAAAACATGTTTCAAAGTTGATATGTGCATCCAGGCGAGTCAAATTATTTTAATGACAATATTTCATATGATTTAATACATGTTATTAACAAAGTGTGCTCCATTTGAAGTAGTCCAAGATGGCATAGCAGTATTGTCGTGTATTCTGTTGTGTCCTCGTGTAAATAGCCTGTTTTTTTTAGTTTTTTGTCTTTTTTTCGTATATATTTCTCTATCTCACTTTCCATCCTTTAACTAAATATACTTTGCTGCAACCCGCCTCACCCAATGTGGAACGGATTCTATTATTTCTTTATTTTTTATCAAGAACCTACGGCTGAAACTAGCCAGCTAGCCAGCTAACTAGCTACTTGCTATTAGCCACCGTTAGCGGTCTTCACCACTGTCCGTGACCTGCACTACCTACTAGCCAGCTCTAGCCTGGACAATTATCGGCCAGTCTGCACAGCGTGCTATCGACCCAGAGCATATCGGATTTTCTGCCAGAATCACTGAATCACTGGACCTTAACACCGGACCATGGCAACTAGCTAACTGCAACCGAATGGCTGTTGTTGGCTAATCACCACTGTCCCAACGTACCAGTTAGCCTTGAGCTAGCCTCGAGCCAGGCCCATCTCCCGGCTATCTACCTCTCTGTCAACCGGACGGGACCTCCTAGTGTCGACACGGAGCCCCGCCGAGCCATCACGACTGGTCTGCCGACGTAATCGTCTGATGTGGTTTCAACAGGCTTCCCGTTGCGACGACCACGAAGATCCATCTGCTAGCCCCGGCCCGCTAGCACGCGCATTCAACAGCCGTGCCTCCTGCTCGCCTGTGCTGTAGCAGCCTACGAACTGCTCCCAATCTTACTTATGTCACGATTTCGGCCGAGGCTGCTCCTCCTCCTGGTTCGGGCAGGCTTCGGCGGTCGTCGTCCCCGGAGTACTAGCTGCCACCGATCGATGTTTCATGTTCGTTTGGTTTTGTCTTTATGTTGTACACCTGTGTTTTGTTAGTCCTCGTTAGTGTCCTATTTAGTTATCGTTGGTTGTGTTTGTCTTTGTGTGTGATTGCTCTTCTGTTTTCGTGTTGGAGCTACGTACTTCCCTCCAGTGTTTTGGAGAGGGTTTTCGCACATGTTAGTGCGCCGTTTGTTTGACGCCTGTGTGCACCGTGATTTCACCTTCGGGCTTATTGTGCTTATTTTCTACGTGATTATTGCACTAAAGTCTTTTGGACTGAGCTTCTGCGTCCTGCGCTTGATTCATGCACCCCACCCACCTTCAGCACCCCTTGACAACTTATTGCTTTTCACTGGACCTTATGATCACTCAGCTATACAGCTAATGCCTGCTGGACTGTTCCTTTACACGGTACCCCATCCTGTTTATCTGTTTAGCCTCAGCCAAAACTTTCGTTGCCATTACCAGTTGTTGTCTTAGCCCTCTCGAATAACACCTGTGATTGCGTTATGCCTCTCTCCCATGTCAATATGCCTAGCCTATTGCTGTTTGGGTTAGTTCTTATTATACAATTTCACTGTAGACCCCCCAGTCCCGCTCAACCAGCCTCAGAGAGCTCCTTTGTCCCACCCCTCATACACGCGGAGAACGGCTCAATCGGTACCTCCAGTGATGCTATCTCTTTCATCGTTACCCAATGCTTAGGTGTACCTCCACTATATTCATATCCTTCCATATCCTTGTCTGTACATAATGCCCTGAATCTATTCTACAACGCCCGGAAATCAGCCCCTTTTATTCTCTGTACCCAACGCACTAGAAGACCAGTTCTTAAAGCCTTTAGCCGTATCCTTATTCTATTCCTCCTCTGTTCCTCTGGTGATGTAGAGGTTAACCCAGGCCCTGTAGCCCCCAGTATCACTCCTACCCCCCAGGCGCTATCATTTGTTGACTTCTGTAACCGTAAAAGCCTTGGTTTCTTGCATGTTAACATCAGAAGCCTCCTCCCAAAGTTTGAGTTATTCACTGCGTTAAGCACACTCTGCCAACCCTGATGTTCTGGCAGTGTCTGAATCTTGGCTTAGGAAGGCCACCAAAAATGCAGAAATGTCCATCCCGAACTACAACATTTTCCGTCTAGATAGAACTGCCAAAGGGGGCGGAGTTGCAATCTACTGTAGAGATAGCCTGCAGAGCTCTATCATACTATCCAGGTCTGTGCCCAAACAGTTTGAGTTTCTACTTCTAAAAATCCACCTTTCCGGAAATAAGTCTCTCACTGTTGCCACTTGCTACAGCCCCCCCTCAGCCCCCAGTTGTGCCCTGGACACCATATGTGAATTGCTTGCCCCCCATCTATCCTCAGAGTTCGTACTGCTTGGTGACCTAAACTGGGATATGCCAAACACCCCGGCCGTCCTACAATCTAAACTAGATGCCCTCAATCTCACACAAATTATCAAGGAACCTACCAGGTACAACCCTAAATCCGTAAATATGGGCACCATCATAGATATCATCCTGACTAATTTACCCTCTAAATACACCTCCGCTGTCTTCAACCAGGATCTCAGCGATCACTTCCTCATTGCCTGCGTCCGTAATGGGTCCGTGGTCAAATGACCACCCCTCATCACTGTCAAACGCTCCCTAAAACACTTCAGCGAGCAGGCTTTCTAATAGACCTGGCCCGGGTATCCTGGATGGATATTGACCTCATTCCGTCAGTAGAGGATGCCTGGATGTTCTTCAAAAGTGCTTTCCTCTCCATCTTAAATAAGCATGCCCCATTCAAAAAATTCAGAACTAAGAACAGATATAGCCCCTGGTTCACCCAAGACTTGACTGCCCTTGACCAGCACAAAAACATCTTGTGGCGTACTGCATTAGCATCGAACAGCCCCCGCGATATGCAACAAGGCTAGCTTTTTCAAACAGAAATGTGCATCCTGTAGCACTAATTCCAAAAAAATTGGGACACTGTAAAGTCCATGGACAGTAAGAGCACCTCCTCCCAGCCAGCCACTGCACTAGGAAACACTGTCACCACCGAAAAATCGAAGATAATCAAGAATTTCAATTAGCATTTTGCTACGGCTGGCCATGCTTTCCACCTGGCTACCCCTACCTCGGCCACCAGCTCTGCACCCTCCGCTGCAACTTGCCCATGCCCCCCTCCCCCCCGCTTCTCCACCTAAATTCAGATAGCTGATGTCCTGAAAGAGCTGCTAAATCTGGACCCCTAGAAATCAGCTGGGCTAGACAATCTGGACCCTTTCTTTCTAAAATTAGCTGCTGACATTGTCGCAACCCCTATTACTAGCCTGTTCAACCTCTCTTTCGAGATTGGAAAGCTGCCGCGGTCATCCCGCTCTTCAAAGGGGGTGACACTCTAGATCCAAACTGTTACAGACCTATATCCATCCTGCCCTGCCTTTCGAAAGTATTTGAAAGCCAAGTTAACAAACAGATCACCGACCATTTCGAATCCCACCGTACCTTCTCCGCTATGCAATCTGGTTTCCGAGCTGGTCATGGGTGCACCTCAGCCACGCTCAAGGTCCTAAACTATATAATAACCGCGATCGATAAAAGACAGTACTGTGCAGCCTTCTTCATTGACCTGGCCAAGTATTTTTACACTGTCAATCACAGCAGTCTTATTGGCAGACTAAATAGCCTTGGTTTTCAAATGACTGCCTCGCCTGGTTCACCAACTACTTCTCAGATAGAGTTCAATGTGTCAAATCGGAGGGCCTGTTGTCTGGACCTCTGGCAGTCTCTATGGGGGTGCTACAGGGTTCAATTCTCGGGCCAACTCTATTCTCTGTGTATATCAATGATGTCGCTCTTGCTGCTGGTGACTCTCAGATCCACCTCTACGCAGACGACACCATTTTGTATACATCTGGCCCATCATTGGACACTGTGTTAACAAACCTCTCCGTGGCCTCCAACTGCTCTTAAACACTAGTAAAACTAAATGCATGCTCTTCAATCGAACGCTGCTTGCACCCGCCCGCTCAACTAGAATCACTACTCTCGGCGGGTCTGACTTAGAATATGAACTACAAATACTTAGGTGTCTGGTTAGACCGTAAACTCTCCTTCCAGACTCACATTAAGCATCTCCAATCCAAAGTTAAATCTAGAATCGGCTTCCTGTTTCGCAACAAAGCCTCCTTCACTCATGCTGCTAAACATGCCCTCATAAAACTGACTATCCTACCGATCCTTGACTTCGGCGATGTCATTTACAAAATAGCTTCCAACACTCTACTCAGCAAATTGGATGTAGTCTATCACAGTGCCATCCGTTTTGTCACCAAAGCCCCATATACTACCCACCATTGTGACCTCGTTGGCTGGCCCTCACTACATATTCGTCGCCAAACCCACTGGCTCCAGGTCATCTATAAATCACTTCTAGGAAAATCCCCGCCTTATCTTAGATCATTGGTCACCATAGCAACACCTACCCGTAATATGCGTTCCAGCAGGTATATCTCACTGGTCATCCCCAAAGCCAACACCTCCTTTGGCCGCCATTCCTTCCAGTTCTCTGCTGCAAATGACTGGAACAAACTGCAAAAATCTCTGATGCTGGAGACACTTATCTCCCTCACTATCTTTAAGCATCAGTTGTCAGAGCAGCTTACCGATCACTGCACCTGTATACAGCCCATCTGTAATCAGCCCACCCAACTACCTCATCCCCATATTGTTATTTACATTGTTATTTATTTTGCTCATTTGCACCCCAGTATCTCTATTTGCACATCATCTTCTGCACATCTATCACTCCAGTGTTAATACTAAATTGTAATTATTTTGCACTATGGCCTACTTATTGCCTTACCTCCATAACTTACTACATTTGCTTACACTGTATATAGATTTTCTATTGTGTTTTTGACTGTACATTTTGTTTATTCCATATGTAACTTTGTGTTGTTGTTGTTTTTATCGCACTGCTTTGCTTTATCTTGGCCAGGTCGCAGTTGTAAATGAGAACTTGTTCTCAACTGGCTTACCTGGTTAAATAAAGGTGAAACATTTTAAAATAAACTGTATTACATTAAATAAAACGTTGAATAATTTTGAGACTACAGGAAATAGGTTGACTGCTATGTTAAACAACTGGGTGGGAACTGCGCAGGCGCCTGTCACGCCCTGATCGAGAGAACTCTTGTAGGTTGGGTCAGGGTGTGAGTTTTCTGTTGAGATCTACAGTGGGGAAAAAAAAGTATTTAGTCAGCCACCAATTGTGCAAGTTCTCCCACTTAAAAAGATGAGAGAGGCCTGTAATTTTCATCATAGGTATACGTCAACTATGACAGACAAATTGAGGAAAAAAATCAAAAAAATCACATTGTAGGATTTTTTATGAATTTATTTGCAAATTATGGTGGAAAATAAGTATTTGGTCACCTACAAACAAGCAAGATTTCTGGCTCTCACAGACCTGTAACTTCTTCTTTAAGAGGCTCCTCTGTCCTCCACTCGTTACCTGTATTAATGGCACCTGTTTGAACTTGATATCAGTATAAAAGACACCTGTCCACAACCTCAAACAGTCACACTCCAAACTCCACTATGGCCAAGACCAAAGAGCTGTCAAAGGACACCAGAAACAAAATTGTAGACCTGCACCAGGCTGGGAAGACTGAATCTGCAATAGGTAAGCAACTTGGTTTGAAGAAATCAACTGTGGGAGCAATTATTAGGAAATGGAAGACATACAAGACCACTGATAATCTCCCTTGATCTGGGGCTCCACGTAAGATCTCACCCCATGGGTTCAAAATGATCACAAGAACGGTGAGCAAAAATCCCAGAACCACACGGGGGGACCTAGTGAATGACCTGCAGAGAGCTGGGACCAAAGTAACAAAGCCTACCATCAGTAACACACTACGCCGCCAAGGACTCAAATCCTGCAGTGCAAGACGTGTCCCCCTGCTTAAGCCAGTACATGTCCAGGCCCGTCTGAAGTTTGCTAGAGTGCATTTGGATGATCCAGAAGAGGATTGGGAGAATGTCATATGGTCAGATGAAACCAAAATATAACTTTTTGGTAAAAACTCAACTCGTCGTGTTTGGAGGACAAAGAATGCTGAGTTGCATCCAAAGAACACCATACCTACTGTGAAGCATGGGGGTGGAAACATCATGCTTTGGGGCTGTTTTTCTGCAAAGGGACCAGGACGACTGATCCGTGTAAAGGAAAGAATGAATGGGGCCATGTATCGTGAGATTTTGAGTGAAAACCTCCTTCCATCAGCAAGGGCATTGAAGATGAAACGTGGCTGGGTCTTTCAGCATGACAATGATCCCAAACACAGTGCTCGGGCAACGAAGGAGTGGCTTCGTAAGAAGCATTTCAAGGTCCTGGAGTGGCCTAGCCAGTCTCCAGATCTCAACCCCATAGAAAATCTTTGGAGGGAGTTGAAAGTCCGTGTTGCCCAGCGACAGCTCCAAAACATCATTGCTCTAGAGGAGATCTGCATGGAGGAATGGGCCAAAATACCAGCAACAGTGTGTGAAAACCTTGTGAAGACTTACAGAAAACGTTTGACCTGTGTCATTGCCAACAAAGGGTATATAACAAAGTATTGAGAAACTTTTGTTATTGACCAAATACTTATTTTCCACCATAATTTGCAAATAAATTCATTAAAAATCCTACAATGTGATTTTCTATCTTTTTTCCTCATTTTGTCTGTCATAGTTGACGTGTACCTATGATGAAAATTACAGGCCTCTCTCATCTTTTTAAGTGGGAGAACTTGCACAATTGGTGGCTGACTAAATACTTTTTTTCCCCACTGTATGTTAGTGTATTTCTATGTTGTAGATCTAGGTTGATCTTTCTATGTTTGGCCGGGTGTGATTCCCAAGCAGAGGCAGCTGTCGCTCGTTGTCTCTGATTGGGGATCATACTTAAGTAGCCTGGTGGTCTACCTTAGTTGTGGGATCTTGTTTTTGTTCTGGTTTGGCTTGTTGTGAGTATAGCCCATAGGACTTCACGTTACGTTGCTTTTGTTGTTTTATCAAGTGTTTATCTTCATTAATAAATATGTACGCATAACACGCTGCACCTTGGTCTGACCCGTCTTTCAACGATCGTGACAGCACCTTACCTAGTCAGTCTGGAACATGACTATTATTTACTTGGGTGATCCGCAATCAAAATAACAGAGGACATTGCCGAAATTACAAATCGTCTCTTCACTAAACAGTTTTTAATAAATCGGGTGCTATGGTGTTCAACCAAGGTGCTCTTTTAACTAAAGGCAAGTCAACACAAAGGCCTGATAGCCATGAGGAAACCCAGCCTAGGGGGCCTTCTCTCTGCTTCCTGTCTGTCTGTCCAGCCACTGATGGCTCCACAGTGATTGCTTTAGTTCTAACCCCCTTCCTCCAATCTGATCTTCTGTTTCCACAAAACTTCACGCCACTCTCTCTTAGAGGATTTGAAAGACTTTTCAGTGCACAATATTCAATTGCTTAAAGGCTG
This sequence comes from Coregonus lavaretus, assembly GCF_964263955.1. Taxonomy (NCBI): domain Eukaryota; kingdom Metazoa; phylum Chordata; class Actinopteri; order Salmoniformes; family Salmonidae; genus Coregonus; species Coregonus lavaretus. Next base: position 18,836,100 of record NC_140024.1, read on the forward strand.
CAATCTGTATGGGGCTAGCAGTGCTCAGTTGAAAGATGCTCTGAGCATAAATCGATTTGAATCATATGATGGGGAATTTTCTGAGCATCACTGAATACATTGAGATCTGTTGACTGTACGGCTGTGTTTGATTGTCATTATCTAAGTTTGCATTGACCTCAGTGGAGGCTGCTGAAGGGAGGATGGCTCATAATAATGGTTGGAACAGAGCAAATGGAATGGCATCAAACACATGGAAGCCATGTGTTTGATGTATTTGATACCATTCAACTTACTCACTCCGCTCCAGCCATTACCACGAGCCCGTCCTCCCCAATTAAGGTTCCACCAACCTCCTGTGATTGACCTTCAGTATGTTGACCTTCTATGAGTGTTTGTGGTTTTGAGAGATGCGTTTTGGCACTGTCTCCATTGGGCCAAGGTGAGAAGCATCAGGCACGTTCCACCTGCGGTACGACCATTGACCCCTTAATCGTCTTGGCTATCCTAAGCTGCTACATCCCCCAGTAGATTTGTTTTTAATGCGCTGTGATTTTCCCTCTTTTTATCTCCTTCCTGCTGTGTGGATGAAACCCCAGTGTAGCCAAGGCAAGCCTCAAATCCCTCATATCAGGACAAGTAGGCAAATACAGCTCAATCAGCCACTGCAAAAAAACAGTTTACCTCAGCTGAATTTAGGCTAAGGCAAAATGTTGTTTGTAGACAAACCATTAGAGGAATATTCTGCTTCTGATTACTTTTACTGCTATTTGTTGAGCTTTGAAATCAATTAGTTATTTGCTTATATGGTTATTTCTCCCTCAGAGGATCTGACTTCTTTCAAATGTTGTGTTGTGTTGTCGTTCTGCGATTTTCATGGTCCTTACACCTGATTTATATAAATGTAATCATGCATCTTTGATTCTGTTTTTGGTCTGCTGATATGATCACTATTGATAATGAAATAATGACTGTAATGAGACATACCGCATCTGAATCAACAGCGTGACATTGACCTGAATATAGAATATGATCAGCTAAATTCACTTACCGCTGTCTCTTAAAGTCAACTTCCTTTCAAGTTACAAAACATTATTATTTAAAATAATTTAAATCATCAATCTTACTGGAAAATTTGCAACAACTGAGAACCTGTTTCACCATATACATCAGGGATCATCAACTAGATTCAGCCACGGGCCAATTTTTTTCTTTGCGGATGGTCGGGGGCCAGAACATAATTATAAATAACTGGCGGGCCGTCAGTTGGGGACCCCTAATATACACCATTAAAGACTATACAAAGACAACTGTCTGAAGTGATGCTTTATCTGATTCAGAGGGATTTACAGCGGGGATAAAAAATATTTAGTCAGCCACCAATTGTGCAAGTTCTCCCACTTAAAAAGATGAGAGAGGCCTGTAATTTTCATCATAGGTACACGTCAACTATGACAGACAAAATGAGAAAACAAAATCCAGAAAATCACATTGTAGGATTTTTAATGAATTTATTTGCAAATTATGGTGGAAAATAAGTATTTGGTCAATAACAAAAGTTTCTCAATACTTTGTTGGCAATGACACAGGTCAAACGTTTTCTGTAAGTCTTCACAAGGTTTTCACACACTGTTGCTGGTATTTTGGCCCATTCCTCCATGCAGATCTCCTCTAGAGCAGTGATGTTTTGGGGCTGTCGCTGGGCAACACGGACTTTCAACTCCCTCCAAAGATTTTCTATGGGGTTGAGATCTGGAGACTGGCTAGGCCACTCCAGGACCTTGAAATGCTTCTTACGAAGCCACTCCTTCGTTGCCCGGGCGGTGTGTTTGGGATCATTGTCATGCTGAAAGACCCAGCCATGTTTCATCTTCAATGCCCTTGCTGATGGAAGGAGGTTTTCACTCAAAATCTCATGATACATGGCCCCATTCATTCTTTCCTTTACACGGATCAGTCGTCCTGGTCCCTTTGCAGAAAAACAGCCCCAAAGCATGATGTTTCCACCCCCATGCTTCACAGTAGGTATGGTGTTCTTTGGATGCAACTCAGCATTCTTTGTCCTCCAAACACGACGAGTTGAGTTTTTACCAAAACATATGACATTCTCCCAATCCTCTTCTGGATCATCCAAATGCACTCTAGCAAACTTCAGACGGGCCTGGACATGTACTGGCTTAAGCAGGGGGACACGTCTGGCACTGCAGGATTTGAGTCCCTGGCGGCGTAGTGTGTTACTGATGGTAGGCTTTGTTACTTTGGTCCCAGCTCTCTGCAGGTCATTCACTAGGTCCCCCCGTGTGGTTCTGGTATTTTTGCTCACCGTTCTTGTGATCATTTTGACCCCACGGGGTGAGATCTTGCGTGGAGCCCCAGATCGAGGGAGATTATCAGTGGTCTTGTATGTCTTCCATTTCCTAATAATTGCTCCCACAGTTGATTTCTTCAAACCAAGCTGCTTACCTATTGCAGATTCAATCTTCCCAGCCTGGTGCAGGTCTACAATTTTGTTTCTGGTGTTCTTTGAAAGCTCTTTGTTCTTGGCCATAGTGGAGTTTGGAGTGTGACTGTTTGAGGTTGTGGACAGGTGTCTTTTATACTGATAACAAGTTCAAACAGGTGCCATTAATACAGGTAACGAGTGGAGGACAGAGGAGCCTCTTAAAGAAGAAGTTACAGGTCTGTGAGAGCCAGAAATCTTGCTTGTTTGTAGGTGACCAAATACTTATTTTCCACCATAATTTGCAAATAAATTCATTAAAAATCCTACAATGTGATTTTCTGGATTTTTGTTTCTCAATTTGTCTGTCATAGTTGACGTGTACCTATGATGAAAATTACAGGCCTCTCTCATCTTTTTAAGTGGGAGAACTTGCACAATTGGTGGCTGACTAAATACTTTTTTCCCCACTGTATGTTGTTCCAGATTATGTGATGGTATATAGTATATACTATATATAGTACCATAAAATCTAATATTGAAATGTATATTCTAGGAATCTGAAACTCTACAACATTAACAGTTGTCCCTCTTACCCCCTCTCTTTTTTCCTCTCACTCCCCCCTTCCCTCTCACCCCCCCCTTACCCTTTCCCTCACTCTCTCTCATTTCCTTTTCCATTGTATCTCTCCCTCCCTCTCTCTCGCACACACTTATGTTTCATCTCCCTCCCTCTCTTTCTCCCTCTTTCCTTCTCTCCCTCTTGCCCCCCGCCAACCCCTACTCTCTCTCTCACACACACACACACACACACACACACACACACACACACACACACACACACACACACACACACACACACACACACACACACACACACACACACTCGCATACACAGACTCAAATGTCACTGAAGTTTGATTTGAATCTGAAAGATATTAATTCTCTCCTTATTACTTTTCAGCCCAGACATTTCTTGGTTTGGGCAGTATCTGGGTCATTTCAAAAGAAAACACTTTACCATAATTTACTCATAACCTAAAGGCACCGTCTACCTACCGTCAAAACCCCTCAACAATTTAGTCCTTTGTGCTGTTGGTTATAAAAACCCTTCTGGAATAGACCAATGTGACTCAAGCTTCCAAAGAATGAAGATTGGTCTTCAAACCAAATGAATACTTGGCAGGTTCCCCGGGTTTTTCTAACTTCCAAATCACTTATAAGGAAGCCCACAGAAATGTACTGTATAGTAAGAACTTCAGTCTATACCATGTAATAACAAAACATTATCTCACATTGAAGCTATGTATTGACTGTTACTGTATATATCATGTTCTTCTTACTGTCTGTATTTTTGTTCTAGAACGTTAGAACGTCAAACATCTGGATTGATGTAGCCTATGCTGTGAATGTGATAATGTTTTTAATATATCTTTAAAAAGGCTTTATCAAGTGCTGATAGGAGCAGTAACAGGATTATTACTCAGATTCAGTATACTAGCAAATAGCATATGTGCACGTCCTATACTGAGTACTGGAATGTGGATTTCCTGACTTCAGCCTGAAAGAAGAACTGAAAATGTGTATCAGATGGTATTCATATTTACTGGGTCATCCCTTAGGAGCAAAAAGAGGCACAGTCACAAAGCTGAAAAGATGCCCAAAACGTTCCTTTATTTTACATTTGTATATCCCCTATTTTAATTGGGTCACAAATCACATTTTATTTTCAATCAAACTGCTTAGAAGTTCTCTAAGACATGTATAACCCGCAGCTTGAGAATATAATATACTGTTCTTTTAACTTGTAAAGCAGTGTGTATAGAGGGTTGTGGCATTCCCATGAGTGCTTTGATTTGTAATAAGGAACACTGACTTCATTTATTTTAATTACGAGTGGTGAAAAAAGTGATGTATATTGCAAAGCACCACCTGCATTTGAGAGGAGAGTTGAGGATTGGGGGGAAAGTAGGACAAAAAGAGGCATTGTTGTTGGGTGTAGGTCAGCGCTGCCAGGCTGCAGCTCTCTAGAACATTCCGTGGTGTCACATAATACTGTCAGTTTCCTGTTGTAAGTGCCAGCCCAGAAAAAATGAGTGTGCTAGAAAGTGTGTCTAAATGTGTGTGTGATGTGTGTGTGTGTGTGTGTGTGTGCGTGCGTACAGTACGTGCATGTGTGTGTTCATAGGAGCAATGGTGGTGGTGGTCTGGACAAGACCCATAATTCTGTTGGACATTTTTATAGCGAGTTATCCCACGTCCTCTGGAATATGTCTGTTTCAGTCAGATTCTCTGAGTACTACTTCTTGTGTCCAGTATGTATCACCAGATGTAATCTCCACCAGACAGGACAGGTGGGCCCTCATGTCAGATGTTACAGTGAGTTTTCATCCTCGTGAACAGGCAATGACGGGGCAGACATCCCTCTCAGCCATCTGTCTGTCTGTCTATCTGTCAGAACGTATGGCACAGAACCCAACACGGCGACGCTGCTCAGGAGCAGGCCTACACTTAAAACGTTATATAGGGTGCTCCGTGAACACAGTCATGTGCAGAAGGCTGCCAGTGAAATAACTCACCTGTCCTCAGCATGGGACTGTAACCAGAAACACTCCTTCTGGAGAGGACCCAGCCAAGAGACAGACAGCAAGCAGCCTGTTGCTGCAAAGGAAGCTCATGTCTAGTAATGATCATCATCTCTGTTCATCTCTCTGAAGTATACTGTGTATGCTGACAATTGAACACTGTCAATTGTTTAAGTGAACAGGGGAAAAACAATAATGTTGTCCTTATGAATAAACCATGCAATCCACTTAAAAGCCTCTATGTTCATTGTTGCTCTGTTAGCAGTTTTTTAAAGTTATTTTGCACTTCCCAGAACCAGTGAACAGAAAAGAGAGCTCTTTATATTCATGAATTGTATTTAAATTGGGTGCTTTTGCCTACCAGTATGCCATTATCACTTTGCTAAGAGGGGCACCCTTATAGTGATTTCTCTCATTTTACTTATTTTTACATATGCTGTCTATGGACACTGTTTTCTTCTGGACAATATAGAGACAGGCAGTGTTTGCCTTAGTGAGTCACTGCCCTCTTGTTTCAGTGAACCACCACCCCTGTTAAATATAGCACTATGGAGTTGTTCATGTGGCATTTGATCTAGCAGCAGAGAAGTGATTGTAAGTTTGCAGGGCTGAGGATTTACTTGCACACCAATATCCCGTTATTATTCGTTATACTCAAGTATTCTGTTTTTGAGTTGACGCATATAAACATCATATCCCGTTTACAATAACCAGAATAAGCTCGTATCCCAGTTTTGAGAAACCCGAATAAGATGCCTGGGATATGCTGATCTTAGATGGGATACTGTGGCATGTAAACATCTGGCTGTTTCGCGTTGTATGACTGTTCAAGTTTAGATGGGAAGAGTAATAGTTGGAATAATAACTGAAGTCTTGTCACTGACTTTAGGCCTCACATGTAGCATATTATAATATTAACTCCTGCAGAATTAAGTGTTTCTTGCAGTAAAATTATAGACCAAATGTACATTTTGTGTGGAGACATGACATTTGAGTGGAGACTTTCAAAATACATAACTCATCTCCGTATCATATGATGCAAAATGCATCATACAGGGATGATTTCTGTTTTTTGAAAGTTACATATCTTGAAAACTTGATTGCTGACAAGCAAAGGATTTTGGAACTATGTCAACAATGGACTAATGAAACCAATACCAAAACATAGTTTTGGGGTGGAGTTTTCATTTAATATAACTAATTTGAAATTATTATACTTTTACTTTTACTTTGGATACTTAAGTATATTTTAGCAATTACATTTGATACTTAAGTATATTTATAACCAGATACTTAAAAACTTTTACTCAAGTAGTATTTTACTGGGTGACTTTCACTTACACTTGAGTCATTTTCTATTAAGGAATCTTTACTTTTACTCAAGTATGACAATTGGGTACTTTTTCATCAACATAAAAGCTGACAGTTTTTCACTTTCAACCACATAAAATAAGCATCCAAGACGAACTTAAATAATTTCAGAAACATGTTGGATCGTTTTCACAGCTTTTCATTTCCTTAAAACCGGTCAACAAACTGTAATTTGGAAATTTTGCGAGGACAATCTCCACGATCCCTAAACATCTTCGCTCCGCAAGAGAAGCAGAAATAAAAGACAACTTTACCGATGTAAACTAGATTGTTCATGATGCATTCATTCTTTATTTAGCATTCTAGAGCATCAAGTAATGACAGAAGAGAAGCTGCATGTATCTAATAATAGACAAGTTGACTAACAAATAGCCTTCCTAATGTCAGAAATTGTAAGCAGAAAAAATATGTAAATGAGGCTGACATTTATTTTTATATTTGCACCCCCTGCAAAAAAATTATTATGCCATCTCTGGGCAAATTAGGAATATTCTGTTTATTCATGGATACAGGGATACTCGTGAGCGGGATATCAAAGGTGCATGTAAACATCTTATCCTGAATAAGACCTTAACTGGGATATGAGCTATTATACGGAATGCTGTGCGCATGTAAACGTGGTCACTGTGTGTTTAACCCTGGCATTGGTGTCACACAGCTACTCACTCGTAACTTTTCTTCCATAGTGCTGTAATGTACTCAGCAGGGAGAGAAAGCCCTTATACATTACGCTGGTGAAAATGTGTAAATGAGACTTGGCCTGGCTGGGCTCCGGAGCTGTGTATGTAGGCAGAGCAGACATTAACGAGGAGTGAGAGACCTGGTGATTTAGAGGAGAAGCAGCCCCACACCACGGAAGGTTAATAAACCCAAATAATAGATCTCAAGGCTGTAATTAAGAGAATTTTGATTCAACAATGAAGTCATGATCAAGTCATTTAGACACAAGTACCGCAGCCAGCAAAGTCCCATTTAGACGTGTTTACATTATATTGGATTTTCCTCCTCAGGTAAGTCTCGCAGTGTTCTCCATGGCAACCTGTTGTCACCTGAGAGTAGAGACAGACTGGCGGTTGGTTCTGTGATGGCATGTGTCTGAGGCACTGGCGTACCTACCTGCCAGGGGCGCTAAGCGGGGGAGTGGGCCACTGCCATGCACCCCACCTTGTCTAGTAACACCACTGGGCCTTATTAGTCAGCCTAATAGAATAACTGCCATTGTGTAAGGGATGGTTTGTGACTGGCAGGGGAAATGAAGCCATCCATGCTGTGGATGGTGGTTGAGAAGCAGAGACCGTCCTATTGTGAGGGAGTGGTGGGGAGGAAGAGCGGCATGAGAACCTTGTAGACATGTTTGTTGAGTCCAATAATTGTTCTGTAGTATTTGTGAGTTGTTGTCCACACAGTATGACCCACCCACTCCCTAAAATCCATCTCATTGTGATTTAGATATGGTTGTTATTTGCCACAGTAATTGCTCTAGCTGTTTTTTTTGTTTTGGTCCCAAGCTGTAATCACAGGCTACAGGCTACAAGTTCATTTCCCCCCAACTTAATATGCAATCTGATATAAGGATGGACCTTCAGTTGAATGTCAATAGAACATTAACGTAGCTCCTCTAAAGACCTGGTGTGTCTGTGAAACTGATGTGATAGGCATTTCTGTACAGAGACGTCTCATGTTGCACCTGCCTATCAATCAACAAAAGAGCAGGCCATTCACTTCCTTTTTATCCCATGCTCAATTAACAACAAATCAAAACATTGTGCCCCTGCTACATATCGAGGGTGAATAGCGGAGCCACAAACATTTATTTTTTGTGCCTCTGCTCCAGAATTTAATTAGCCTTTTTTCTAACCCGTGATCCCATCATTTCAGCCCTACTGTAAGACGCAGAATTAATGAAGCCGTTTTCTGCCCCCAGATTTTCACACCGCGGCTTTGAACATCTGCAGCCTGTCATGTATCATCCTATTCATTTCTACCTAATTTAATCCTAATATGTTCCTACACCAGGAGCCAGATGTTGCCGTCGACTGTGGCACACTAAGTTTTGTTTGGGGGAGTTTTTGCACAGTGCCCTGGGTGGGTCTAAAGCGGGCAGAGTGTGTTTGAAATCACTCCATTCATATGTAGAATAATTTGGTGATTTCCTTTTTTAAATATAGGTTTTTACTGTCAGTGCACACTGAAATCAATAACCATTTGACAAGGTCCCTGTATATAGGACCTATAATTAGTTTACAAGAACATCATCCAGCAGATATATATGTTCCAAACAAGTAAGTCCCAGTTTATGATTGGGGTTTTCTGGTAGAGGCTTACAAAGGAAAAATGTCAAATCAATCATAATCTCTATCATCTTTTTGGTACTCAACATAAAATATGTTTTTAGTTAATGAAAAAGTCAGTGAGGAGGTAGTGTAATAACTGTCAACAAATGTCAGGTGAAACTGGCAAAGTCGGCAAACAAGCTCTTAAAATATGTCAAAAACCGTGATAAACATTAGCAGAACTATGGAAAATTTCGTACCATAACAAGAAGAAAATGTGTTCCAGCAGGATTGTGGCGTCTAATAGGGAAGTAATATATGTGTGATGGCGTTTAGTGGGTAGGATGCTCAGTGTCTGTCTGATTATGTAGTTTGTATAGAAATCCCTGTGCTTCAGTCCTAATCAGTACCATATGCCGGGCCCTGGTCCACGACCCCTCTCTCTGCTCTTGTCATATCATGTTGCTCCTAGACATGCCTCCTGACATGCCCTGCATCCAGCAGCCAGCTCTGTGCTAATGAGAAAAGTGATACGTGCAGGAGGAGACAGAGGGATGCAGACGGACAGAGAGGAGAGGTGGGCCATATGACCCTCCAGAGTGGGGCCCCATCATGAGGGGAACGAGGAGGTCAGGGCTGCGTCACAGAAACCTCCCCTGATGAGTCTTTGACTTGATTGTGGCGACTGGAAATGTTACTGTTCTGTGGAGGATACCATCGATATAGAGGGTGTTTTCCCCCTCTCTAGTCACTCAATACAACCAAGATAGCCTTTACATGTCTACATTTTCAACCAAGGCTTTATTGATGGATTTATTGTCTCTATCACTGTACTATGTCACTGAGAGTCACTCCTAGCTTTAACGTAACTCAAAACCTGGTGGAAAATAGATACGGTTCAAAAAGACTTGTATGGAAATCAGCAGGATTTTCATAAGCTGAGAGTTAAATTAGATTAATGTAAACACTCCAAATATGCTTGGCCTTGATTACATTGTTTGTATTATCCTCACTGGGGTCATGGGGTCAATTGCGTCATTTTGTTGTGGATGGTCATTACATGAGAAGGAAAAGCTGAGCTGGGTTGTCTGAGGAGAGGAGAAGAGACCCAGACTGGAGCTCAGCTGAAACTGAAACACCCACCCGTCTCCCTGCATCTGTCTGACGAGGCATCTGCTCCTGTTTAACCCAGGCCCTCAGCACCAATCTGACTGGGTCAGAGTATATACTGTCCTTAACCCCCCTCCTCCACTTGAAAGGAGTGACACGTGGAACTACAAGCACACAGCACCATACAACACTCAGGCAGTAGTTGTCTGACATTTTACAGAAACTTTCAAAACCTGAAGCTTGGTATGGGATTTTAAACTGTACATCAATATATTGTTTCCCCCTTTGCTTTAGAATTAAACGATACTTGAAATATGTTATTGGTAACCCTCCCTATTCTAACAGATGTTGCATCAAAGTAGCAGTACAGTATAGTGCAGTATTCTGAGATCTCTAGGAATCTAAGGCCAAGCTGCCTCTAGCGCTGCAGCTCCAGTCCCAGACAGACTCTGTTGTCATCGAAAGTGACTGCGCAGCTTAGTGTCTTTGTCAGCTGACTGGTTTCTCATTGTTTTACATGCTGGCACACCATGGCTGTGAGAGGGAGCCCAGGCCCCTCAGGCAAAGAGCATGTCTACAGCTTTGTTCTACTACAGGATGCTAGCGCTCCCTGGGCTGCTCCACGGCTCCACTGCTAACTGGGGAAGTCAAGGAGATTAAATGGAACATCCTGAAACTCCTCGTTCTTAATGCATGGTGACATGTACACTCTGCTGAGACTGTAGGCGTGCTGGTACAAAAGCAAGACAGAGACTAAACAAGTTTAGCTGCTGGAAAGACCTTTTGTCGTAAGGTCTGTGTTTATTTGATGTTCGACAGAGGCGTGCATGTCTCATCTCGCAAGGGGAATATACTGTACGTCATTCCTGATTAAACTCTGTCAATCAAAGTAGAAGAATTTGCGTTTATGAGCACTGTCTCTTGCCCTGCTGCTGATAGTGTTTAGTGTAGCATTGCTTTTGGTTGAGAAACTTATGCTGCTGCTTCTGAGAGTGACGGCCTTGGGATATGTGTTTAAAATGCATCTTGTTCATCGCCTCAAGGGCTAAAGGAACAACTGCTATTCTATTCAAGAAAATGTCTGTATAATGGATAGTCTTGTTTTGGTGTGTCCAATTGAATAGTATATTAATGAAGCACTCTGATACTTCTCAAATTAATTATTCAGGGGAGAGTCCAGCCCCAAGTCACTCAAAACCCAGTCTTTGACATTAGGGAACTGGTCTACAGAGAGAAGGTGCAAGCCCTAGCCATTCTCAGCTTGGTTGGTAGGCTGTGGTTGTGATAATGGTGTTTTTCCTTAGCAGGTCATTGTGACTCAGGAGAAGCAGGGGGTGGAGGGGATTGACTGTCACAGGGAGAGGATGAGGAACACAGGTCTTGTCAGTCACTTAATTTCACTGACAAGGACATACAAGACTGAGGCCAGAGATTAAAAGCTATGGGACATTTCTACTGAGAAAATAGAATGGAAGAGAATGAGAGAGGGAGGGAGGGAGGGAGCTTGGGTGGAGATGGAGAGAGTGAGAGAAAGGGAAAGAGAAATGACAGTCAGACACAGAAATATAAATGTCTGAAATGGTCATTATTATTTTATACAAATGCCTTTTCTTTGCTTGAAAAATGTAAGCCGCAGCGGCAGTGGCGGTACCGATGCTGCATGCCAGAAGAAAGCCCAGGGACCACAGATGATTTAGTTTGGAGAGGGGAGCGTATGCAAAAACCACATGTGCAACAGCCAGCAGTAAACAGTGAATATGTGGTAAACTTGGCAGGACACTGCATTTTCTGGGGAGCGCTCAGCCAATTTGTGTTAAATAAAGAGAGGGCTAGCTCGCTTTCTTATTTCAGTTTGAGGGTACGCCAATGTTTTTATTCAGCTTTCTTTGTAATGCAGGGCATTCCCAACCGACAAAGTAGCGCAACAGCAACATAGCATTTACACAACGTTGTAAATGTATTGTATGTGAAGAATAAAATGTGCATGTCATCCACAGAATCTGCTCGTCATTCATCAAACAATGTGAGAAACATCTGAGAACTACAGTATTACCAGAGGGAGGGTGGCAGACTGATGTCTGGACTAATACAGTACATAGGGCATAGAATTAGGATCTCTATAGCTGCGTTTACACCGGCAGCCCAATTCTGATATTTTTTTCCACTAATTAGTCTTTTGATCAATCACATCAGATCTTTTCACATCAGATCTTTTTCAGAGCTGATTTGATTGGTCAAAAGACCAATTAGTGAAACAAATATCAGAATTGGGCTGCCTGTGTAAACTGGACTTAGGCTCTCCTTCAGCATCACCTAAGGCCTAAATGCAGGGAGCAGCTCTTAGGGCCAATGCTCCAGAGGTCCTATCCAGGGTGATTATATATTATATTTTTAACTAATTGGCACAATCATATACTCACCCTTATTGATTCAAAATACAAAGAACTACATTAATGAGTAATAAAATACAGGAAAATCACAATAAAACACACAAAGGACACAATAACAAGAAAGCAGAACAAACCATGCAGCAGTTACTGTATTCTACAGGACATGTTCTCTCGGAGGGTTGTCATTTGCAATAAAATCATGGATGTTTTCCGGTGGAAAATGCTGTGTAAATTCTGTCTTTATCCAGGAGTAACCTTGAACTTTACTCCACACTGTAGGGACACACATCCCCCCAAGGAGATCACAATTTATAACAAAAATGTTAAGTGGCCTGATTAAATAATTTCCTTTGAGGAATATGAAAATATGTTTTTTCTCCCCTTTTCTCCAGATGTTGACGATCTGATGAATATTCGGATATTCTGGATAATAAAATAATCCATCTTGGGTTTGTATAGTCCAGATAAAATATTCACTATTGTAACTGAAGGTTTCCAAATCAACAGTGCTTTTACCAACATATTGATTACTTCCCATATAATAATGTACTAGAACTACAGTCTGGATCCAGACACATCTCTCTCTGCTTGTGGGCATATGCTAATGAGGACATCACCAGTTCCACACAACACCCATGTTCAACAAGCTTTTACATTTCAGTCCTAAAATTCAAACCCCCTTCCCTAATTAGGTACATGCTTGTTGGTGGTACAAACTATCCTTTAGTCAACTGCGAATAAACAAAAATGGTCTGTATTGCTACATTCTTTAGCCACTGGTTCATTGACCATCTGTACATAAAAATAAACAAGGCTTCTCCTTTCTGCCTGTGTAGGACTCTCACAGCGCTGGAGGCTTTGATCTGTGCTCTCTGATCTATTGGGCTCATGGTGTCACATCCCCCTGTGATGTGGCGGATTAATTAGGTGGAACGGGTATTTATCCGTTAAAATCATAATACTAATTTACCCAATGCACTGTGGCGTCTCTGTGGGTGGCAGCAGTGGGTCCAAGTTTTATGAAAAGTGCTTAGAGCCCCACAACGTTATCTGATGAGCCGCACACTAAATGGATTGAGAGTCTGTGGAGCCAGGCTGCATCCAGAGACACTAATTATTAACAATAATCAATGAAATTATCACTCATGACATTTTTCTATTGCTCCCTTCATGTAAGCCATGTGTCGCACAAATATATTAATTTGTAAGAATTAAGGAAAAGTCCGAAATAATGAATGCCCAAAATCCTACTAGCGGAAATGCCTCTCATTTCCTCTCCCTTGCTCAGACAGTGAGATGAAGTAGCCTGTGTGTGTGTGTGTGTGTGTGTGTGTGTGTGTGTGTGTGTGTGTGTGCGTGCGTGCGTACGTGTGCGTGTGTCTGTCAGCGTGACCTACCGATGAGTCTCATTGCTATTAGCACATTGGTCATAAAATGTTGTTATTGAATTATTGCAATAGTGAACACACACATGCTTTCTGCAAACCTTCCTGCCAAACCCTTACTATCAAATCTTGCCTCGTTTCTTTGTCGCTAAACCAAATATAGTGTATATTGTTCATTCCTGTGTACAATGCGGCAGACGGTGTAGGCCTCTGGTTCCCTCGGCTGAATGCGAGCTGTTCTGTGCCCTGGCCTCTGAATGCTATCTCTGAGCAGCAGCGCCCAGAATGCACGCTATTCCCACACCCACCAAACGCCACTCTGGGATAAGAACAACACAATTGATAGAAAGTGTATTCTTTTCCATAGGTTCCCACCAGCATGTCACTAACCGTTTCCAGGCCTTTATCAAAGAACAAAATCCTTTGAAAATAGGGAAACAAAGTACCAGGCTGCATTGTTGCTCTGCACTTTGACAGGAATAATCTGGCTTTTCCATCACCCTGCGTTGAGAGAGTGTAAACTCTGCCCGGCTAACGCTCGTCTCACAGGGGCAAGGGATCCAGCCGTGTCCGTCTCAGCTATCTGCTGCAGTCAGTCTCCACAGTCAGTCTCCCCTGTAGCACAACTGTAGCAGTCCCGCCATGCAGCACTAGCAGGACAGACAGACGGGAGTACACCCTCACTTCCTATGTCTCTTTCTCTCTCTCCCCAAAGCTGGAATCAGATTCAATTACTCTCTTTCATTATCCACTTTCTCTACGACAGTTTTCATTTGTTTATGTTTTTATTTATTTTTATTTTTATCCAGGTTAACTTTAATCCAGAGTACAATTATTTTGGTTCATTTTCCATGTTTAAATACCTCAACGGAGAATATTGGCTTTTTGCTACCTTCATTGTCCTTTCCAATGTTTTAATGAAACCTTTGTGGCTTGTGTTTTATATAGTTTATTCATGGTTTACCATTGATGACTGCAATATTAATATTTCTAAATAAAATAAAATAAAAAGTACATCAGTGTGCATCATCAGGCTATAAAGGAAAGGAAATAAAATCATAGAGTAAACATAGGAAACACAATGATGTCATGCAGAAATGTATAATGATGTTTAAGAATATAATCACCAGTTAGAATATAATATCAGAGGATAGTAATGCCTGTGCTATTTACTCTAACCTCAGATAAAACCCTTACCAAGGGCACACCCACTGAGTACTACCTTTTTCCAGGTTATCCCCACAGTGGAGTTCCATCTACTGGACTACAATGGTACTGCTCTGTCTGTGACGCGTTCCAACTCAGCGATCTGCAAACAAGATCACATCACCTCAACACACTCCTTCAGATCTTATTGACAGTGACCCCCACTACAGGCCTGAGGCAAGTAAACCATCCACCCTCTTCAGCGTACATTGTATGAAGCCAATCTACATAGTTCTGGTCTTGCTATAACCTGTAAGTCTGCTTTTACACTCGATTCAATATTTTAAGGGATACGTTCCATGTGTACTGTAGGCAAGGTACTAGCTGCTAGTGAGGTTTAGTTACTTTTCTAACAGCAACTTAGAAAGTATTTGATCATATAGTAATGAACTGAGGTTGGCATTATATTTGCTCATTCTATTTATGGGTAGCCCATTTAGCATAATACAATAGGACTAGTTATAATAAGGCAATGTGGTACCATAGGACTACTTAGCTTGTACATTAAAACAAATAGCTTTCTAGGATGAAGGTTCATAATGGATACATTTCTCAAAAAGGAATCTTAGATGTCTGGAGATTCCAGTAACATTATGCTACTGTATCTATGGTGATCTTTTAGATTGGAATCCAACTGTACTATCAGCAATTATTTTAGAAGCAAAAAACATTTAAATATATTTTCTTATCTTATAGAATTGTAGTTTGTTCTAATTTCATTTGAATTTTGATGAACAATTATCAGTGCATGACATTATTAATAACTCCAGTTATGATGACTATTGTCACCTAGAGCTAGCTTTGCCACATGTTGAGCTGGAAATCTCTGCTTCTAGTGAATATGCTGAATATGGAACACATCTTCATAACACTTGGGTTGTCTGTCTAGTTGAGTGAGGAGGTGAAAATCTGTTTCAAGATACAGCAGGGTAGAGATACGTCGACTGCACTAAGAGATGAATAGATCAGTAGAAGTGTCGCCACTCTTCTCCGATTATGACACAGAGGCCAATCATAATTACCCACTAGATGACAACCTCTAAAGAAGCTTGTCTGGAGTACTTCAGTACAGCCACACCAACCAAATAGTATAATCGTATGTGAATAACTTTATTTTCTCTTTTATAAACTTTAACTAATTCCTTATTCTGAACATACACTGAGAAAGTAATTGTTTAAAAAATATATATACATTCAATGCACATAACTTTTCAATGGATTAGTCATAGTTTTATTTCCTGTCGGTGGCAGATTGAATGTGACTGTCTTCTTTTTTTTCTGTTCTATTATGCATTCTGCTTGGAATTATAGATCCTCATAACCTCTGTTCACAAACAGGAGCAACAGTGGGGCCGGTGAAAAACAAACCGTGGCCTGCCATTGTGCCTCTGCTGTTGACGGTAGAGTGCGGCGGCGTCCATTGAGCTGCTTCTGCTCTGCATTCTCACAGCCCGAAGGCTGTTTATCTAATCATATTAATGAGAGAGCGGTAGTCCAACCTGTTCAGCGGAGCTGTGGAGCCGCTGCATCCTTTGCACAGAGAGCAGTCCTATTTACACTGTACCTATACTAATCTCACAGCCTTGATCAGGGAACAGTAAATAAAAACCCCAAGGCCTCTATTGATCAGCCTTGAGTCTACTCTTCCAACGTTGTGAGGGTCTGGTTAGCTATTACAAATGTTAGTGTGTTCGATGAATTATTTCATCAGAAAAGCATGCCGCATTACGTATTTATTTTGAAGTAAACTGTTTCAAAGGCAGTGTCTTGTCCAGGCCGGAGCAGGCCATTCTTTGTGCGTTTCTGAGGAGCTGACAGAATGGGATCACAGTGGAGGGAACGGGTCAATACCGTCCTCCCTGGTACCGTCTCCCTACAGCCCTCTGTCTCTGTGGCTCCTTCCTCACTGACGCTGGACTGGAGCAGTGGGTCACATATTGCAATCTCTGGAAAAGCAATATGGTTTCATTATTTATGCCATTTGAACAGCTGGGGAAGAATACAGTGTTACAGATGAATTTATTTGTTACCTTATACATCCCTGCAGTTTTTATACCAAAGATTACAAACTCGGTTTCACTTATTCTGAGCCTATAACATGTCGGTATAGGCTCATGTATAGAAGAGGTCTATTTATTCAGCACTCATAGTATAGACTCTATAAGTTTACAAGTGACACAAAACAGATTCTGAGAGGATGACTTTAAACACAGAAGAGAAAACAAAAGGCCATATGTATTTGTTGCAAATAATCACTACAAGTAATGACCCATGGAGACCATATTCAAAATGATTTTCTAAATGTTTACTAATGGACGTTCTCTCTACAGTGTGCTGTTCTACTACACAGAATAGTAGTGTTGCCCTAGAGGCTTATAGCTCTCCCAGGGCCACGGGCCTGTTTAATGGATGACCCACTTGTTAGCTAATTGCCGCGGTGTCCCTGAACACAAAGGAAATGTTAAATTATGTTATGTGCCTGTTAGATAATGAGCTGAAGCAGAGTACAGCATTTTCTCCCTGTGTAGCTTGGCCTCCACCGTTCAGGCAGATACACTACATGACCAAAGGTATGTGGACACCTGCTCGTCGAACATCTCATTCCAAAATTATGGGCATTAATATGGACTTGGTCCCCCCTTTGCGGCTATAACAGACTCCACTCATCTGGGAAGGCTTTCCACTATATTTTATAACATTGCTGCGGGGACTTGCTCCCATTCAGCCACGAGAACATTAGTGAGGTTCGGCACTGATGTTGGGCGATTAGGCCTTGCTAGTCAGTGTTCCAATTCATCCCAAAGGTGTTCGATGGGGTTGAGGTCAGGGCTCTGTGCAGGCCAGTCAAGTTCTTCCACACCGATCTTGACAAACCATTTCTGTATGGACCTCGCTTTGTGCACGGGGGCATTGTCATGCTGAAACAGAAAAGGGCATTCCCCAAACTGTTGCCACAAAGATTGAAGCACAGATTCGTCTAAAACATTGTATGCTTTAGCGTTAAGATATCCCTTCACTGGAACTAAGGAGCCTGAATCATCAAACCCAGATTCGTCCGTCGGACTGCCAGATGGTGAAGTGTGATACATCACTCAAGAGAACGCGTTTCCACTGCTCCAGAGTCCAATGGTGGCGAGCTTTACACCACTCCAGCTGTCGCTTGGCATTGTGCATGGTGATCTTAGGCTTGTGTGCGGCTGCTCGGCCATGGAAACCCATTTCTTGAAGCTCCCGATGAACAGTTCTTGTGCTGACGTTGCTTCCAGAGGCAGTTTGGAACTCGATAGTGAGTGTTGCAACCAAGGACAGACTCGACGGTCCCGTTCTGTGAGCTTGTGTGGCCTACCACTTCGCGGCTGAGCCGTTATTGCTCCTAGACTTTTCCACTTCACAATAACAGTATTTACAGTTGACCGGGGCAGCTTTAGCAGGGCAGAAATTTGATGAACTGACTTGTTGGAAAGGTGGCATCCTATGACGGTGCCATGTTGAAAGTCACTGAGCTCTTCAGTAAGGCCATCCTACTGCCAATGTTTGTCTATGGAGATTGCATGGCTGTGTGCTCTATTTTATACACCTGTCAGCAACGGGTGTGGCTGAAATAGCCGAATCCACTAATTTGAAGGGGTGTCCACATACATTTGTATATATAGTGTATATATTACTTACTGGGGTAAACAAATGGGAGAAGAGGGAGGTTTTATATTGTAAGTACTGAAGGGCCAGGATCTGACAAGTTGTGTTTATAAGACCTAAAGTCACCATTGACCTAGACAACATAGATCACACACAATTTCCAATGAAAGCAAGAGGAGCTGTCTCTGAGAAAGCATTGTCTTCTAGAGTTATGTTCAAAATATATTTTTAAATCATCACCAGCTCATCCTACTCACTCAAACCCATACGTATAGATCTGTCTGTCTCTTTTTCAAACACATACATATACACTATCTCTCTCTTGGTCTTTCTCTTGAACTTACATTTACACACACATGCCCTTTCTCTCTCTCTCTCTCTCTCTCTCTCTCTCTCTCTCTCTCTCTCTCTCTCTCTCTCTCTCTCTCTCTCTCTCTCTCTCTCTCTCACACACACACACACACACACACACACACACACACACACACACACACACACACACCACAACACAATCTCAATTTCTGGCCATATCTCCTGCTGTGAGTGATCAAAACACGGAAGCAGACTTTACGAAGAGGCTAGGCTCAGATCCTCACCCCGACAGTGCAGGCATGTAAATGGGTGACCTCCTGATGAAGAGGGGTCACGCAAATCTAAAACGCTTAAACGAGGACCCATCACGCCACCCTCTGTCTTTAATTCCTCTCTCCTCCAGTGGAGCCCAGCAGATTGGCATGGAGTCCATCACTAGAGCACTTCACAAAGCCCAGACAGCAGGGTGGAGGGAGGGAGGAATGAGGCTTCACTTCATATTCTTGGATTTGCTCACCACCAACCTGGAAATCCCATAGGAGTTACAGTCACCCAACCTCAACAAAAGCAAACTAATTCAAACCAAACGGACAGCCCACTCTTTATAAGCCTGCGCCTGCCAGTGAGTAAAACCATGCAGTAAAAAACCTAAAAGACTCCAATAAAGAACTAATGTAGGAGGGGGAAATCGACTGGATTTGTGGTTTTCTAGGATACTGTTTATCTGCTCCCAGAGAGGTTTTCATGTTTCTCTAACTCCTCTTTTTTAAAGTTATTTTTACACAGTTTGGTAACTGTTAACTCAACTAATGAGCAGAAGGAAATGAAACATTGATAGTTTTATTCATTCTCTTACCGTTTGTCAAGGTTACTGTTTATTTATCTAATTGTATATCCACGTACATCTAAATAATTTCTTAAATGGCAGACATGTCAAAGTGAATGTGCCAGGGAGTGCTAGTGTAGGTTTATTGGATTAGTGAAGTGTCAGACTACCTCCCCACCTCTTGGACTAGCACCCAGCAGTGGAGAGGCAGGCCTGGCCAAAGAGTCTCTTCACTCTCTTCTGAGTAAGTGTTTTCACTGGAGGCCACGTTGGCACACAGGGCATGTTTGAATTCTACTGGCACTTTTTTCAAATAGTGGCCACAGCCAATTGGAAAGACCTGGTGTGGAGATTACATTCAATATTTAAGGTCCTGGGGCAACATCTCTGGCAGGCAGGGAACACACAGGAAACACCCAGCTGGAGCTGCTTCTGCACGGGAGGAAAATAATCATCCTGCTCTCTTTAGATGTTTTACAAATGCGGCTTATTCAAATCCCAGAAATTACATTTTTCAAGCCCTTTTCGCAGCCGCAGCTTTGTTACAGCATTATCATCGGTATCAGCGGCCTGTGTTTATTCAACCCTCAATTACCAAAGGCTCAGCCGGCAGGCCTTTAATTGATTGCTTTAATTGATTGGTTGGGGGGTAACCATGGCTGAAAAGCAGTTTATCTTAATCAGTTGAGAGGAAATTTAGAGTAGGGCTTGATTTCCTCCAGCTGATCACCCCTGTGTGGCGGGAGAGGGGAGAGGAGGGAGGAGGGAGGGGAGGGTTGTTCCTTTAGGACTGAGATATGACGTAAGGAGGACAGGGGAATAGAGTGATAGGGCTCACCTGCTAAACAGGGCCATACAGACGTGGTGCCAGGAGGAAGATAGAGGTGTTGTGGTTAATCACGTCTCTGTCCCCACTGCTGTCACTGTCTGTGGTGAAGGGTGCTGCATATTGCAGTACAGAGGACTGGGGGAGTGGTACAACATCTATTAGCCTGTCAGTGACATGGTCATGTTGTTCTCACATCCTGCTTGTGAAACAGCTGGGGGTTAACTGGAGGGTTTGTGTGGTGGATGGATGGCTTGGGGTTTCTACATGGGATCCGTCAGCCTGTCAGGAAGAGCTAGGAGGCTGTTTGCTGCTTGGCACAATCCCCCCAGAGCTCTCTCCCCAGCCAAAAGAAACCCCATCCCTGTTCGTTTGTCAAGAGCTCTGGACCTCAGTGTTTGCTACCTCTGCCTAAAGTGCTGAATGTGTCATTAAGCATGTTTATATGTGAGGTTTCTCAGCTCACCACTTGTGGGCCACTGGTGACCCACTCTCAGTGGTTGGAAACCGTCAGAGACACACAGAGCACACTGACTGGATCTACTCTTCACCTTACTAAATTATCTCCAGGGGCTGATCTGATTACTGTAAGGACCAGGGTTACTGACTAGGTTCTCACCTACTACATCTACTTGTACTGACTGAACACAGACACAAACTCTAGCCAGAGCATACACAAGCCATCATCTTTGTCTAAGTAAAGACATGGAGGAATGTCAAGCACTCTGTCCAAGGGGAATAATGTTGTCTTAAATGACCCTACACTTATTATCCTATCATCCTTTGCCAATGAGACTGCTTTTTGTATGGATGCTGTAAAAGAGACAATTCAGATAATTATGCTATTGCATACCAGAGCATGACCCCCAAATGGATTGCATTGAAACATAATGGAATCTCTAAATGTGTGCTTACTGTTGTATTATTTTCCTTCCCTCCATCTCTTCAGCAGCAGGCTATTTGCAAATGAAGCTCATCTGATATGATGACAAAATTGACCTCTGAGATGCGCGACCTCAGTGACCCTGGCTGGCTTCATTGATGTCCCCTTGCTGTTTGCCCTTTGCTGTGTGTAATTGGTCTCTGCCCGGCTCTAATGGTTCCTGCATGTGAATGTGCTTCCTTGCCTGGCCAGATGATAATGACCAGAGGCAAGCATGACCTTGTCTGGAAGGGAGCAGCCCTCCTCCTGAGAGCCCCGGCTGCAGACCTCTCCCACTGGGCTCTGCTCTCTGTCAAGCCTGGAACCCGCCTGCTCCACGCTGCAGCCACACAGCCACACAGCCCAGCCAAGCAGAGCTGGGAGCTGGGAGTACGACGCCACACAGACAAGACAGAGAACTCTTTCCCATGGTCTCCCCTAGCCCTCACTAGGTTATTTATTTCATCATCCTATGAGTATTGGACAGATTCCAACAATACTAGGAATGAATCAATGAATGAATAACAAGCAATAAGAAAACAGTCCAAATTGATTTAATTATGCTTACTCTGTCGGAGCTAAAAATGTTGTTGCCTCTATTCCTGATTGGGCTATTGGACCAAACTGGTGAAAAGTTAAACAATAAGCCATAGCTTTTATTAACTGTGTTTGTTTTATTGTGAGCATCACACCTCCAAAGCCCCCATAGACTGACACGGTAGTGACTGTTGCTTGAGTGCTGGTAAAGTGGAAGTGGCAATCTATCCATGTCACCTTTGGAGTATAGGCCCTTAAACCATCATGAGTCATGTTTATTTGTACAGAAAATCAACACATAGAGCTCTGGGGGAAGTCAAAAGACAATGAGTCCAATCAGTGTGTCAGCTATTGAGCCTTGGCCAGTGGAAATAGATCATTTAACATTGATCTGGGAGAGGTTTGTTCTGCGGAGGAAGAGAATGTCACTGTTGGAACCTCAACAAATTATTTTCTCTCTTCCGAACTCACCTTTATTGGCTAGACTAGAATTGAATGTACCACAAAGATGTCTGAACGACTTCCTCCTCACAATATACCGTTTTATGTTTTTCCCTGTCTTAACAACACCCCTTTGAAAAGGAGATGTGTTCTCTCTGGGGAGGCTTCCGTCCTGTCAATATAAATGACAGCTGTGGCCTGAGAGGGAGTTGTTTGTGGCTGCATGCTCATCCTGCATAGCTGTGGCATGTTGTACTACAGTCATAGCCATGCTACAGATACCTGGAGGACATGGAAGTGGAAGGTAAAAGTTCAGTAGTAAAGCTACCTAGTACATTATCACATCTAGTTAGCAGGACACTGAGGGGTTTGCATCCAGTGCAGTATAACTCTGGAGTCGGTGTATAATAGGGCCTACATTGTGTGCAGTAGATAAACATTGTGTAATATGGTACACACCGCTTTTGTTGCACATCCACTGTGATATCTGGACTCTTTATAATAAGACATCATGAGTCATTTATGTCAACCTGCTGTATGCAGTATTATGACACCTGGGCTGAGTTCAATAGTACATCTGAAAAGGTCTCCTCTAATTGGCTGAGGGAATGGAGGAGTGGTAGGCAGAGCACCTCTGGCGGTACATCTCCAGCGCAGTACAGAGGTAGCAGAGCAGACTGGAACACACTGGCAGATTATGAGCTTTGTATTGGAGCTCAGCCTCAGGGCTTTGTGTAACCAGTTATCACTCTCAAAGCCCCTGTAAGCTCTGAAAGCATGTTTAAGACAGCACTGTGTTGTGTGCATGAGCGTGTGTGTGTGTGTCAGAGTTTGTGTGTAGATGTATGTTTTTGCCAGGGTTTCTATGATCTGTTTCTGTATGCATTTGATTAATTTGTCTATCCATGGGTATTTGACCTCACTTGATAGTGCACTCTGCACTCTATTGTCCTATTTAACGTAACTCCAGCTTTCATTTATGTTTCTTTATTTCATAACCACACACAGGCTGCTGTACTGACATGTCGTTTTTTCTGTTGGGTCTTCATTTGAAAGGTACATTAGGGTGAGCTAGGTGTATTCAGAATGTTTTTCATAAATTAGTGTGTTCTTGAACCCTCTCTTTCTCTCCCTCCCTTTCTCTCATTCTCCTCCTCTGTCTGTCTCTTGTCCTCTCTCTATCCATCTCTCCTCCTCCCATCCGGTCACTCCATCTCTTCTCCGCCAGCTCTCCGCTACTCTTCCCAGATAAATGTTTCATGAGGCAGCCCTCATATCCTCCTCTAGAATAACATGTCCAAGAGATTATAGGAGACATCACTCAGTCACATTCACCTTGGACCGCAGATCTACATGGCCAGCTCTATCCTGCTGCATCTCCCACAGACAGCGGCAAGAAAAGAGAAGGCAAAGAAAACAGGGAGAAGCATATTTCTATACCCAAAAGTGACTGTCAAATAGTGTCTGCATTCAAATAACTATCAAAGGGTTTATCCCTATCAGATGTGAAAGCTTTAAGTGGGTCACAGGCTCCATCCACTGTAATGTCACAGTAGAAATTCACCAGCTTATCATTATTTAATCATGCTCTAATGGAAAAGATCCCCACCCCAAATACAGACCCACCTCCTAACTGAATTATTCTCTAATATGTTAACAGCTGTAATTGTAAACTGACATTTGGTGTTTCAGGGTGCCCTGCCTTATAAAAAAACTCCTGACATTCTTAAAGGCTAACTCTGAAAAGATGAATGTAATTGACTAATCTGTTAACATACAAGAAGAGATATAATTGATGGTACTCTGAAAAAAAAGTAGGGTTACTTGATCATTATCATCATCAAGTAAAGCACTAGATAAAAGTTAAACATATTTGCTAACCGTTAACAGCTTGGAGAAAACATGTGAATAATAAATATGTTGTTAGCATAAGAGATGAGTTGTGTTGATCGACTGAGCCATAGCTTTGACCTGCCAGGAGCATCCCTACTGTTTAATCAGTGTTAAATGATATGGTACTGCCTGACACAGCCATTTCTCACTGTTGATGTTAGTTGGTGACTCATATCATGAGTATGGAGGAATACAAGAGTAGCATTACGTTTTACAAGGATCCTGGTATTGTTGTATCTTAAACCAGACCCAATCACATCAGTTGATGTTGAATAGATACAGTATAATATTAGGAAAACATGCTCACTGGTTGCTCACCATGTCACGGATTCTGCCGAGGCTGCCCCTCCTCCTTGCTCGGGCAGGTTTCGTCGTTCGTCGTCACCGGAGTACTAGCTGCTGCCGATCTATGTTATATGTTTCTATGTTCTACCTGTTGTGTCAGATTGTTTCACACCTGTTGCCCATCTTGTGATTACTCCGCCCCTATTTAACCCTGTGGCTCCCATTGTGTTCTGTGCGTGTTTGTTGTTTGTTCGCTGATGTCGTTGGTGAGCGGGTTTATTCCTCCCTGCGTGGAGGCTTCTTGTTTCTTTACGTGTATTAGTAAAGATACGTTTTTTCATTGAGTTCTGTGTCCTGCGCCTGACTTCAGTCTACCACATACACTGACATCGTGACACACCATTATAAATCATACTGTTTACATTTTAACTGCATGTACAGTAAACATAATTCAAACATTTGATTGATGTACCATGTAATCCATCATTTGGACGGGCTTCGTAGTTTACTTCATATTTCATTATGTGTCAATCAATTTCAAGGATCTCAGCATATGCCCATTGTTTATTGAAATCATCGTTCAGATCTTGTGAGTGATCCAGTCTTCAGATGGGATTGATTGTTTGGCTACTACACATTGTGTTTTATTGAAGCTCGTCTGCTCGAGGAGTATAACTTTTTTCTTCCATACAGGTTTCTCACCAGTCTCCAGTTTTTTAAGTCAAGTTTTTAAATTTTAATGCAACATAACTTCATTGCATTCAGGGTGAGATCAAAGTGTTCTGAACCCTTCTGTTTGATGTATCCTCTATTTGAAGTTGATTCCAAAGACACTATGTGTAAAACAAAATTTGACATACAGTATATTCTAGCCTTTGTGGTAGCAGCTCGTGGTGCATGGCATATTGATTCCACATTTGAAAAGGGAGAGTAAAAAGCGCTGTGGATTCGTTTGAATCGAGTTATTGCATTGTACACAGAGGGCTCAGACCTGGGCTTTGACATTAGTGAGGTGAGGTGAGTGACAAACAGTAGGTTTGGATGGTGTCAGACAGACCAGGATGGGTTGGTTGTTGGTTGACAACATCTGGACTTGGTGACCCTGTTTCAATGGACCTGTATACCCCAGAGAGGTGGGCGGAGATTGGAAGTGATTGACATGTGATAGAGGCCGTGTGGCAGGCAGGCTGAATGCTGTTCTCTGTAACAGGGGAGGCGTGATTAAGAGCTTTCACAACAGTATAAGACATCTGACAATGACATCACTAGGCAGGTTTCCATTGACCCAGGTTTATTGAGAAGGGGGTAGCTGCATCCCAATATGGCGACCGAAGTATGGGCTAGTCGTTGTGTCGAAAGGAAGGTAGTGGGCATGTGGAAAGGAGTGGGTGTGTCGAAAGGAGTGGGTGTGTAGAAAGGAAAGTAGTGGGCGTGTTGAAAGGAGTGGGTGTGTAGAAAGTGCTCTGCTATAGGTTTGACGGTTTTGATTGAGCTGTGTTGTTTTTCTTCCGTTTCTTACCACGCAACTGTACATTGAGCAACCATCCTGCGAGAGTTTGGACTTCTGTTTTTAAGCCAAAGGATGAGCCTGAGTTGTATTTCACTGTTAGTTTTACACAAATAATTGCACATTTTCAGTTGTAAAACTGATAATTGTTTATTTTTGATTAAAAGTATTGATGATGGTTGTGCTGTTGCTTCATGCTTTGTATGTGTGTGCTTACTGTGACTTTCACCCTGATATTGGCTACTAGGTAGCTACTTCCTATGCTGTTGCCGGGCAGTAGTGCTTGTCAAGTGGGAGCGAAGGGCACAGTGTCCTGGTGTTGTTGCCGTTCATGCACTCCCCATTGAGAAGTAGACTGTATGTACTGTATGTATCTAGATGGTTATCAATATATTTATTGTGTAGGCTGTTATCATACTTGAAATAAAATCATGTGAGAGAAAAATGGCCACGTAATCTACCACCGGCGACACAACCGTGATACCAAGTAGGAAGCACTTCAAGTCGGCAGGCATGTCGATACAACACCCGTGCACTGGTCGCTGGCTTATCTCGTTGTCCAGCCCAATCAGCCACGCCAAACGGTCTTGAATGGCGACAAATCTGCCCAATTAGCTGATTTGCTTTCCATACACCCACTCCTTCAGACACACCCACTCGCCCATATTGGGCTGCAGCTACCCAGACTTGGGTTTATTCGACAAATGCATTGTCGGCAAAAAAAACACATTGGCCGGCAGGGATGTAGCTCAGTTGGTAGAGCATGGCGTTTGCAACGCCAGGGTTGTGGGTTCGATTCCCACGGGGGGCCGGTATGAAAAATAAATAATGTATGCACTCACTAACTGTAAGTCGCTCTGGATAAGAGCGTCTGCTAAATGACAAAAATGTAAATGCTTGCTAAATACATTTTTCAACTATAAAAAGTTTATTTGCAGGACAAGGATTGTCTTGACTTTCAAGAATGGCTGAATTGCTTCGCCTTGCTTCCCAATTATTTCAGATCTACGGGTGAAGGTCTCACCATGGCAAGGACTTTTGTGATACATTGGCACATGATAATTATTAGAATATGGCAAATATGAGTCAATTCTTGCATTCTATCCATGCTGACATTTTCTGGCTACCTGAGAAATGAAACAGAAAGGTGGAAGGGCATACAGGCTGTCGCCAATTTATTAATGCACAATTTAATGCGCAACTGGATAATGGAAAACACTTCAACCACTGAGTTTTTATTAGACACAAAAGTTTTTTATTTTTATAGGTGTGACACCACTATGTCCAGTTGTTTTTATCGACACAAGACAGTTCAATGGAAAC
Source organism: Coregonus lavaretus (assembly GCF_964263955.1). Taxonomy (NCBI): domain Eukaryota; kingdom Metazoa; phylum Chordata; class Actinopteri; order Salmoniformes; family Salmonidae; genus Coregonus; species Coregonus lavaretus. The sequence continues at coordinate 18,863,347 of NC_140024.1, forward strand.
GTACCGTAGCAGGCAATTGTCGCATCTATTTGCTATGCGAACTTTCTAAATGCCAACAAAAAATCATTGGACAAGTTAATGGAAACATAGCTACTGACAACCATAGAGGGGGCGATGCCGAGGCTGTAGATACATTCAGCCTCTCTGGAAATGATATAGCCATATAGTCTGTGTTTATGTAGAACTATAGCTATAAAATGGGTATGTGTCTATGGGAAAATGGATCAGTCTCAGTGGTGGGCATTTCTCTGAGCAAATATAACTTTCTCTGTAACATTCCACTTACTCAATTCCATACAAAGCTTCCTCTTTTTCCAGCTAAATAACATTTTATAGTGACTTTTGGTTGACTATTTAATAATGGTCGCTAAATTAATTTAGTGTGGACAGTACAGTGTGTGAAATGGGAGAGTCATTGGTTTAAATGTCTTGCAACAATATGCATTGTACTGTGAGTTTTTCACATGCTATCAGTACAGAGATCTTTTTCAGATATGTCCCCTTGTGGTTCTTTATTTCATTATTGTTATTTCATGCAGTGTTGTTTAAGTGCCCCACATTGACTGGGCAAGATGGAGCTGTGTGGGTAGCTAAGCAACCACTTGGGCCAGCAGCACTAACTGTAGTACTGCCTCCACTTATTGACCTCATTCACAGGGTTTCATATGTGGCACTGCCTGCCCTGCCTGTCTGGGAGAGTCTGGATGCTTTATTGTGGGGATAAATCACCTCACAATGACCCTTAAGACCCTCAGTTCTTACTGTAGGTTTAGAATCAATTTGTCAACCATATGTGGACAGTGGCCTAATCAGACCGAATAAGAAAATATACTCTTGAATGACTGACTTTCAAATCTGCAGTTTAGTTGATTGCATTGGATCTCAAATAGTAACCTATTTTAAATCAGGGGGTATTTCTTTATGCAAAAACATACATAACTGAAAGGGATGTATGTGAAAGTGTGAAATGCACTGTAGGCATGTCTATGGAGAGGTCTATCTTATGTTATAACACATTCAGAACTGATTGGTGTAACGCCTGTGATTTATATTATGATTTCAAGATATTGTGAGACTGTAGAGAACATGTTGGCAGCCTGCCCTGCACATTTGATTCGGTCCAATTGTGACATGATGAAGTGTCTGTTCTTCCCTCCAACCACGTGGGAGAGAAAAGCCTGTGATTCTGAATGGACCACAACTTGGCACACCTTCCCAGCATCAGTGGGCTTGAAGTGGAGGGAGGCTCCACGGAGGCCCAGACAAAGGGGGAAATAAAGAGAGGTCCTGGGCTGAAAGCTGCTGATGAGATGAGAGAGAACGACTCCCTGGTCCAGCTGGACTGGGATCAAGCACTCGTCTGTCAGATCCGTCCGGATCTCATATACCATGGCCCTTCCTGGGCAGGCGGGCGAGGAGGACACTGCCATTAAGAGCCTCACATTTGTTGGCAAAGGTGGATTCCTCTCTCTCCTGCACATTCATTCTCTCTTTTTATAAGAAACACAAAGAAATGTTCCAACACTATGAATTGTTGACGCTGCTCTTTTCAATTTTTCTTTTCTCATTGTGTCGTTTTCTGCAAATGGAAGCATATAGGTTGTTTGCAATAAAACGTCACAATACGTACAATTTGGCTGCTTGGGGGCAAGGAGACCCCCGCCTCCGCTAAAAACCATTGACATATATGTGCCGTTTTCAAGGGATTGTTAAATAAATGTTATAACTATTTGGTTTTAATATCATCACCTATTGAGCATTGTCAGAACTACAAATTCCATGCAAAACAATTGCGCACATTTAGCTCCATCAAAGTTTTACAGCAAGTAACTGCATGCTTTTCATGATCAGTAAACATCAATGGTCATGTAATTTCAGATACGTGAAGGTACCTATCCCTTTTGCATTTAGCTAGCTAAACAAGCAACATCATTTAGATGCTTCATCAGAGATTAGGCTTTTGGAAAGAGCTTGACATCGGCAAGTCCTCGTCCTGGTAAAGTTGTCAGTTGGACTACTGTCATCAACACTATAGATGGCAAGCAAATCAAACAATATTTGGATATAGCCATCTAGTTTATCCCCTGAAAGTTAGCTTGTTAACTAGGCATATTGACCTGCTCTGTTATTAGCTAGCCAATTTGACAAGGTCCATCAATCAATGTAGCCTATATAATGTCTGTCAGCAGCAATCGTAATTAAACACTCGTAAAAACAAAGTTGAAAAGGGGATCATGTTAGCTAACTTCGCTAGGTAGGCCTACATTGGTTGGAGAAAAAAGTAAGTCTACTTAACACTATATGTTTAGCCAACTGCACAACGTTTATACCGGTAGCTTGCAAAGTAAACATTATCAGCTAACAGTACCACGGCAATAAACCTAAACCACTCATACATGTCAGGTATAGTTCACTTTTATTTTATATCACTCAAATATCCAATTAATTTAGGCCAATATTGAAAGATATCGTGAGGCTACCCTATGTATCTGAAATTACTTGATCAATTGATGTTTACTGATCATGAAAAGCATGCAGTTACTTGCTGTATAACTCTCATGATAGTGCTAAATGTGCACAATTATTTTGCATGGAATAATCAGAAATGTGTAGGTCTGGCTATGCTCATCAAGAGGTGATGATATTACAATCAAATAGCTAACATTTATTTAACAATCAATCTCTTGAAAACAGCATGGTTTTAGCAGAGCTGTGGGTCTCCTTGCTCCCCAGCAGGCAAATCAAACGCTTTGCACCTTCTTGTGACGTTTTATTGAAAACGACCTATAGACAGTACCCACACATTTTCATTGAAGTATGCTCATGTGTTTTCAACCACCCTCCACTGCTTCCTATTGTGACAAGGCTGTCTTTTTTTGCTCCCTTTCATTCTACCTGTCTCACTGGAACAAACTTTCTTAGCTACTTTTTTTGCTGTGAGTCTCCATAACAAGTCCATTGCTGTAGTTCTGGTGGACGAGTGGGCCTTGCCAAAGAAAACAGTGTCTGAGGCAGCAGGCAGGCAGGCAGGGGTCTGGCAGGGGCAGGTACGCTGGGAATGGGCCCTCCTTGTTCTGTGTGCTCAGTGTTCACAGGCGCGCCTCAGATGGAAAGATCTCTGGGCAGCCCTGGGGACACCCACTAACACAAAGCCCATTTCTCTGGGAGATTGCTCCACTGTTTGCTGACATGAATAAAGCTGTCACCTCCTCAGAGCTGCAAATTTACCAAGGGACAGTGCCCCCCCCCCTCACGTCACCATTGGCCATAGAATTAACAGTCCAAGATACCCCACACTAAACAGAGAAGCCACAGATATTTTAGAGGCCAGATTAGAAAGCAGAGAAAGGGAGCTTGAGGACATTGATATGTGTTTGTCCTCCCCAGCACATTGTGATAGAAAAGCCCTTTCAGGTTTATCATAAAGGAGGACGAGCGCCGATATCTGTCCTCCGTCGTAGAGTATATGAAGTTCAGGGTTGAGTGTTCATTTGAAATGCCAAAGGCATTCTGTGTTAAAAAATAGTTGTGTTTGCTTCCAAATGCATTAGACGTATAATAAGGCAGACATTTCTATGCAGCTACAGTTACATCTTTGGGAAACTGGTTACAAGCTGTCCAAGGAGAAGTTGTTTGGATTTGCTAGAATAAACGCTTTATTGTGCGTAGTGTATAGTGTGTGTACTGTTGTGTGTGCTGTTATGGAATGGCTTAAGACCACATTGAGCTGTGTCCAACACAAACAGTTCCACACATGCCTGAGAACCTCGGACTGAGGGCCGCATTCAGTGATTCAGTGGTGTCAAGGGCGTAACCCTTGACCCATACCACTCAATAACATGGCGCTAGATTGGTTGGTTCTCCTCCCTCGCCATGGGCATAGCTACCACTTAGTTTGTCTAGTTTTCTCACTGAGAATTACGGTAGCAAAGGCTTATAAAACAGTAATATTACCCATTAACCTAACATAAGCAATGATGAAAGCAATTATGGCTGTGTCCATGATGAATGATGATGAATTGTTGATAAACAGAAATTAGATTAGGTTAGAATAGGACCGTGATAAATAGTGATCCAAGTTGATTGAATGGTTACTTTCTTGACATTTAGTTCTCCAGTTATGGTAACCTCCCATGTCTTGTTATTCTTCCCATGTCCCTTTATGGGGTAATTTACCTCCATGGCTGTGGTAATGGCAGATAGGGGTCCTGCAGGGGGTGGCTGTTCTGGTGCCTGTCTCCAATGAAGCATTCCCTCATCCACCAATCCATGGGCCCTCTGATTGGGCATGGCCAGTGCTTTATCAGAGGGCAATGTTCTGCTGGCCTAGCCTCAGCTTGTTGGCAGCATTGGATAGGGGGATTGGGAATGAGTCACATCAGCAACAGGAGGGAGGTATTGCAATGGTTCTCATAAGAGTCAATTTGAAATTGGGGTTTGAGTAAGACACTATTCCTGTCTGTATAACATTGTATTTATAGAAGAAAGATTTATTGGTACTTCAAAGTTGGACATTTAACAAGAAAGCCATGAACAAAACTGAGACAAATACACTTTTGCTGTGAACAATAGGTTACATTCTTAGACTTGATTTCAATTTTCACACACGTAACTAGCCTATGCAGACAGTGCATTGGGTACAGTAAGCTTGAACAGAGGCTGGTCTGCTCTGGGCTACTCCCTCACTTGTCCATTATGTGAGAGATGAGCTGCACTCTGAGTCTATCCACACACATGAGACTACCTCTCAACTCTCTCTGAAGTTCCCGCCAGATTTCACAATGTATAAATCATTTGGACACTGGACACAGTTGTGTTCCTCCCAGTACACTATTCCTCGCTGAATACGTTCACAGAAAGCAGCGAAAACAATCATCAACTCTGAACCGCTCTGAATGAACCGCAATGAACCCACATTGTCCCCAAGGTATGCAAATGAGGGCATTATGAGTCATTCATCCTGGTCTCTGGAAGTCTCCACAACGGAGAAAAGAGAAAGATTCAGAACAATGTCTCTTCAGTAATAATGAAGCTGATGGCCTATTATGCTGAATTGCAAATCAATATGTGTGGTATTTAGTGGTGGCTGAAGTGGGGAGCGTTGGCAGGAGGCCAGCCCATCTAGTGCTGGGAATGAACAGATGCAGGTGCATCACAACTTGCATTCGCCTGTCAGGATAAGAAAGGACGGATCAGTAACAATGCCAGCCATCCACTTGAGTGTAATTGTGCAAGGAGGCTCGTACTGAAACCTTCCTTTGTTTGGCAGGTGCTGTGATTCTGCACTTCTGTTTGTGTGTGTGTCGATGAGCGTATCATGAATGTGTGTGAGTTGTTGTTTGAATATGTATACATGCGCAATATATATCTTATGTTTCACCCAGTCGTGGCTGAACGACGACATGGATTTCATACAGCTAGCGGGCTATACGCTACATCGGCAGGATAGAACGGCTGACTCCGGTAAGACAAGGGGTGGCGGTCTGTGTATATTTGTAAACAACAGCTGGTGCACAAAATCAAATACTAAGGAAGTCTCGAGGTTTTGCTCGCCTGAGGTAGAGTATCTTATGATAAGCTGTAGACCACACTATTTACCAAGAGAGTTTTCATCTATATTTTTCATAGCTGTCTATTTACCACCACAAACCAATGCTGGCATTAAGATTGCACTGAATGAGTTGTACAAGGCCATAAATCAACAGGAAAACGCTCATCCAGATGCAGCGCTCCTAGTGGCCGGGGACTTTAATGCAGGGAAACTTAAATCCGTTCTACCTAATTTCTACCAGCATGTTAAATGTGCAACCAGAGGAAAAAAAACTCTAGACCACCTTTACTCCACACACAGAGACGCATACAAAGCTCTCCCTCGCCCTCCATTTGGCAAATCTGACCATAACTCTATCCTCCTGATTCCTGCTTATAAGCAAAAACTAAAGCAGGAAGCACCAGTGACTCGGTTAATAAAAAAGTGGTCAGATGAGCAGATGCTAAGCTACAGGACTGTTTTGCTAGCACAGACTGGAACATGTTCCGGGATTCTTCAGACAGCATTGAGGAGTACACCACATCAGTCACTGGCTTCATCAATAAGTGCATCGATGATGTCGTCCCCACAGTGACCGTACGTACATACCCCAACCAGAAGCCATGGATTACAGGAAACATCCGCACTGAGCTAAAGGGTAGAGCTGCCGCTTTCAAGGAACGGGACTCTAACCCGGACGCTTATAAGAAATCCCGCTATGACCTCCGACGAACCATCAAACAGGCAAAGAGTCAATACAGGACTAAGATTGAATCGTACTACACTGGCTCTGACGCTCGTCGGATGTGGCAGGGCTTGAAAACTATTACAGACTACAAAGGGAAGCACAGCCGCGAGCTGCCCAGTGACACAAGCCTACCTGACGAGCTAAACCACTTCTATGCTCGCTTCGAGGCAAGCAACACTGAAGCATGCATGAGAGCACCAGCTGTTCCGGATGACTATGTGATCACGCTCTCCGTAGCCGATGTGAGTAAGACTTTTAAGCAGGTCAACATTCACAAGGCCGCAGGGCCAGACGGATTACCAGGACGTGTACTCTGAGCATGTGCTGACCAACTGGCAAGTGTCTTCACTGACATTTTCAACATGTCCCTGACTGAGTCTGTAATACCAACATGTTTCAAGCAGACCACCATAGTCCCCGTGCCCAAGGACTCTAAGATAACCTGCCTAAATGACTACCGACCCGTAGCATTGACGTCTGTAGCCATGAAGTGCTTTGAAAGGCTGGTCATGGCTCACATCAACAGCATTATCCCAGAAACCCTAGACCCACTCCAATTTGCATACCGCCCCAACAGATCCACAGATGATGCAATCTCTATTGCACTCCACACTGCCCTTTCCCACCTGGACAAGAGGAACACCTACGTGAGAATGCTATTCATTGACTACAGCTCAGCATTCAACACCATAGTGCCCTCTAAGCTCATCACTAAGCTAAGGATCCTGGGACTAAACACCTCCCTCTGCAACTGGATCCTGGACTTCCTGACGGGCCGCCCCCAGGTGGTAAGGGTAGGTAACAACACATCTGCCACACTGATCCTCAACACGGGGGCCCCTCAGGGGTGCGTGCTCAGTCCCCTCCTGTACTCTCTGTTCACCCATGACTGCATGGCCAGGCACGACTCCAACACCATCATTAAGTTTGCCGACGACACAACAGTGGTAGGCCTGATCACCGACAACGATGAGACAGCCTATAGGGAGGAGGTCAGAGACCTGGCCGTGTGGTGCCAGGACAACAACCTCTCCCTCAACGTGACCAAGACAAAGGAGATGATTGTGGACTACAGGAAAAAAAAGAGGACTGAGCACGTCCCCATTCTCATCGACGGGGCTGTAGTGGAACAGGTTGAGAGCTTCAAGTTCCTTGGTGTCGACATCACCAACGAACTATCATGGTCCAAACACACCAAGACAGTCGTGAAGAGGGCACGACAAAGCCTATTCCCCCTCAGGAGACTGAAAAGATTTGGCATGGGTCCTCAGATCCTCAAAAAATTCTACAGCTGCACCATCGAGAGCATCCTGACTGGTTGTATCACCGCCTGGTATGGCAACTGCTTGGCCTCCGACCGCAAGGCACTACAGAGGGTAGTGCGTACGGCCCAGTACATCACTGGGGCCAAGCTTCCTGCCATCCAGGACCTCTATACCAGGCGGTGTCAGAGGAAGGCCCTCAAAATTGTCAAAGACTCCAGCCACCCTAGTCATAGACTGTTCTCTCTGCTACTGCACGGCAAGCGGTACCGGAGTGCCAAGTCTAGGTCCAAAAGACTTCTCAACAGCTTCTACCCCCAAGCCATAAGACTCCTGAACAGCTAATCATGGCTACCTGGACTATTTGCACTGCCCCCCCACCCCATCCTTTTTACGCTGCTGCTACTCTGTTAATTATTTATGCATAGTCACTTTAACTCTACCCACATGTACATATTACCTCAACTACCTCAACTAGCCGGTGCCCCCGCACATTGACTCTGCAACGGTACCCCCCTGTATATATAGCCTCCCTACTGTCACTTTATTTTACTTCTGCTCTTTTTTTTCTCAACACTTTTTTTGTTGTTGTTTTATTTTTACTTCTTTTGTTAAAAATAAATGCACTGTTGGTTAAGGGCTGTACGTAAGCATTTCACTGTAATGTCTGCACCTGTTGTATTCGGCGCATGTGACCAATAAAATTTGATTTGACTTGATATATGGTATATGCATTTGCTGCTGAAGTTTATACATTGAAACTTGGACCCATGGTGTTTACGACTTATCAGTGCTTGAATAATAGCACGTTATCACGAGACTATGTGAACTATCTGATTTATATAATTAGAGGGTCTTATAAACTGACCTTTTTCCAGAAACAATGCTGATGATTCTGACAGAAACTCTTACATACAAAACCTTTTACAAAACCTTTTTCATCAACTCATACAGTACATATCGCTTTTAGTCAACAGTTGCCCAAGCACTCCACTCTATGACATGTTTTGGTTTCCCACATTTGATTATTCACATGTGTACAGACTTGTTTATCAGTTTACCAGTGAAACTGTGAGTGCTCTTTTCATGTTAGTATTATATATCTGATATGTATAGAATATATATTTATATTGTAAAGTTTCCTAGTGTTTATCCTTTAGTTGTTAGCTTGATATGGTTCTGTTTATCCCCTTGAATTCCAGTATTTTTTTCAGGCTATTGGATGTTGTTTAGCTGTCATCAAAAGGCATTTTTCTATGAAAGTTCTTATGTTTTGAAGGAGAACTGAATATCGGCATTAAAAATGTAATGATATATTGCAAAACATCACTTCATAGATTCAGGGCAAGTGTAGGAGCAGATGTTCCTCCAGTGATCTGTAAATAAGTGGAATTGTAGATAAAGACACCGAGGAGGAGGCTGTAAGATATGCAGGAAGCAACCGAGCCCTGCACCAAATCCACTAGATGAAACTGTAAGGAGAGAGCAGTCATAAACTATTAGGGCACGTATTTGATACTGGCGTCTTGTTTCAGTTCTTCTTCCTCTCCCTTTCTCTTCAGACTCTCCTCCGTTCCTGTGTGAACTGGTAGAGAGGGAGACCTTGAAGAAGACTGGGAAAGAAGAAATTAATCATCGGAGTGAGGGAAAGAAAAAAAACATCACTAAAGTATGCAGGAGTGAGAAAAACAACATATATTTAAGAATAACTAGATGAATCATAAGAAAGTGAGAAAGGCTGTGTGGGTTATTTCCACTGGGGCTGGTTTATAAAAAGACATCTCTGAAAGGAGACTGTGTACTGCCCTCTGTATGCTTCATATTTAATGACATTTATAACAATTGTTCCTTAATCAGAACAAGTGCTTGTTTAAAATGCTAATCCCTTCTTGTCAGTGACATGCTGTAATTTGCCAGAACAATGCAGTATTATTTCTGTAGTCTCTCTCAGTACTCATCAAGGGCTTTGAGAATGGGACAATGATTGACCACCTGGTCCTGTTACTGTAGCGAAATTTATTAAACACTCGCTCTCTTTAGAAAATCAATGTATGATTGTATGAGTTCTACAGGGTCAGGCTTGTGATTCCATGGAATACGTAATTAGCTTGACCTGCAATGCAAGTGACACATTTTGAGGACCATTCTATAGCTACATCTTTATTTAGTACCCTCTTCCACATGCTCTGGATTGCTTATGCATTCTTTGAATTGGCAGAAGTTTTTTCAAACTGTGTGAGGTAATGTTTTATGTTTGACTTTGGATTTCATTTCTAAATGTGATTATCACATAATGACAACAGGATAGCTTAGAAGTGAATGCATGATGAGCAGTAAGCATATAGATATATTAAGTATACAGAACCTAAGCTGTCAATCAAATCACATGTTATTGGTCATATGTACATGTTTAGCAGATGTTATTGCGGGTGTAGCAAAATGCTTGTGTTCCTAGCTCTGACAGTGCAGTAATATCTAACAATACACAACAATACACATGAATCTAAAATAAAAAATTATGACATTTCTTAATATTAGGACGAGCAATGTCGGAGTCCGGAAAGAGTCCTGAAATATAATATATAATATAAAATATAATAAGTTGTTAGAGGGAACAGCAATCCTTGTATGTTATCTTTGTTCTGCAACCACAGTGCGTTCAGAAAGTGTTCACACCCCCTGGCTTTTTCGACATTTTGTTGTGTTACAAAGTTGGATTAAAATGGATAGAATTGTCATTTTTTGTCAACGATCTACACAAAATACTCTGTATTTTTATGTAAAGGTCCAATGTAGCTGTTTTTATCTCAATATCAAATCATTTCTGGGTAACAATTAAGTACCTTACTGTGATTGTTTTAAATTAAAATGGTCAAAAAGAAACAAAAATAGCTTCTTAGCAAAGAGCAATTTCTCCAACAAGAATTTTGCTAGAACTGTCTGGGAGTGGTCTGAGTGAGGAAGGAAAAACTGAAAACTTGCTCTCATTGGTGATGTCACCAGGCAGGCCAAAACTCCATCCCACCAAAACAGCGCTTACACTAAAATGGCATTATCATTATATTCACAATTTCACAGTATTATTCCAACCTAGTGTGGTCCTCTGTAGCTCAATTGGTAGAGCATGGTGCTTGTAACGCCAGGGTAGTGAGTTCGATCCCCGGGACCACCCATACCTAAAAATGTATGCACACATGACTGTAAGTCGCTTTGGATGTAAGCGTCTGCTAAATGACTTATTATTATTATAAATATACACTGAGTGTACAAAACATTAGGAACACCTGCTCCTTCCATGACAGACAGACCAGGTGAATCTAGCTGAAAGCTAAAATCCCTTATTGATGTCACTAGTTAAATCCCATTCAATCAGTGTAGATGAAGGGGAGAAGACAGGTTAAAGAAGGATTTTTGAGCCTTAAGACAATTGAGACGGATTGTGTATGTGTGCCATTCAGAGGGTGAATGGGCAAGACAAAATATTTAAGTGCCTTTGAACGGGGTATGGTAGTAGGTGCCAGGCGCACCGGTTTGAGTGTGTCAAGAACTGCAACGCAGCTGGGTTTTTCACGCTCTACAGTTTCCCGTGTGCATCAAGAATAGTCCACCACCCAAAGGACATCCAGCCAACTTGACACAACTGTGGGAAGCATTGGAGTCAGCATGGGCCAGTATCCCTGTGGAACACTTTCGGCACCTTGTAGAGTCCATGCCCCAACGAACTGAGGCTGTTCTGAGGGCAAAAGGGGCGGGTGCAACTCAATATTAGGGAGGTGCCCTTAATGTTTTGTACACTCAGTGTATACAGTGCCTTCAGAAGTATTCACACCCCTTGACTTTTGACCACGTTTTGTTGTGTTACAGCCTGAATTTAAAATGGAAAATGTTGTGTCATTGGCCTACACACAACACCCCATAATGTCAAGGTGGAATTATGTTTTTACAAATTTGTACAAATTAATTAAAAATGAAAAGCTGAAATGTATTGAGTCAGTAAGTATTCAACCCCTTTGTTATGGCAAGCCTAAATAAGTTCAGGAGTAACAATTTGCTTATCAAGTCACATATTAAGTTGCACGGACTCACTCTATGTGTAATAATAGTGTTTAACATGATTTTTGAATGACTACCTCATCTCTGTATCCCACACATACAATTATCTGTAAGGTCCCTCAGTCGAGCAGTGAATTTCAAACACAGATTCAACCACAAAGACCAGGGAGGTTTTGCTTCGCAAAGAAGGGCACCTATTGGTAGATTTTAAAAAAGCAGACATTGAATATTCCTTTAATCATGGTGAAGTTATTAATTACACTTTGGATGGTGTTTCAATGCACCCAGTCACTACAAAGATACAGACGTCCTTCCTAACTCAGTTGCCAGAGAGGAAAGAAACCACTCAGGGATTTCACCATGAGACCAGTGGTGAGTTTAAAACAGTTAATTAATGGCTGTGGTGGAGAAAACTGAGGATGGATCAACAACATTGTAGTTACTCCAAAATACTAACCTAAATGACAGAGTGAAAAGAAGGAAGCCTGTACAGAATACAAATATTCCAAAACATGCATCCTGTTTGCTGTACAGGCACTAAGGTAAAACTGCAAACAATGTGGCAAAGAAATTAACTTCATGTTCTGAATTCAAAGGGTTATGTTTGGGTCAAATCCAACACAACACATCACTGAGTACCACTCTTCATATTTTCAAGCATGGTGGTGGCTGCATCATCTTATGGGTATGCTTGACACCGACAAGGACTAGGAGTATTGTGTGTAGGTAGGCCAGTGACACAAAATCTCAATTTAATAAATTCAGGCTGTAACACAATAAAATGTGGAAAAGGTAAACTGGTGTGAATACTTTCTGAAGGCACTGTAAGTCAAAACTGTAACTAGGCCACTCAGGAACATTCAATGTCATCATGGTAAGAAACTCCAGTGTATATTTGGCCTTGTGTTTTGGGTTATTGTCCTGCTGAAAGGTACATTTGTCTCCCAGTGTCTGTTGGAAAGCAGACTGAACCAGGTTTCCCTCTAGGATTTTACCTGTGCTTAGCTTTATTCTGTTTATTTTTATCCTTAAAAAATGTCTAGTCCTTGCAGATGACAAGCATATATTTGTAATGACTGGGTGTACAGTAATGATACACCATCCAAAGTGCAATTAATAACTTCACCATGCTCAAAAGGATATTCAATTTCTTTTTTTTCTTTTTTGCCCATTTACCAAGCTGTGCTTTAAATTCACTGCTCGACTGAGGGACCTCACAAATAATTGTATGTGTGGGGTATAGAGATGGGGTAGTCATTCAAACACTATTCTTGCACAAAGAGTGAGTCTATGCAACTTATTATGTAACTTGTTAAGCACATTTTTACTCCTGAACTTATTTAGGCTGGCCATATCAAAGGGGTTGAATACTTTTCCCAAAAACATTTTACCTTTATTTAACTAGGCAAGTCAGTTAAGAACAAATTCTTATTTACAATGACGGCCTACACCGGCCAAAGCCGGACGACGCTGTGCCAATTGTGCGCCGCCCTATGGGACTCCCAATCACAGCCGGTTGTGATACAGCCTGGAATCAAACCAGGGGGTCTGTAGTGACGCCTCAAGCACTGAGATGCAGTGCCTTAGACCGCTGGGCTACTCGGGAGCCCATGTTGACTCAAGACATTTCAGCTTTTCATTTCTTATAACTTTTATGATATTATTTTTTCTTCCATTTTGACATTATGGGGTATTGTGTGTAGAGCAGTGACACAACATCTACATTCAATCCGTTAAAAATCCAGACTGTAACACAACAACATTTGTAAAAAGTCAAGGGGTCTGAATACTTTCTGAAGGCACTATATGCACACAATACTATTAGCTTATACTTTAGAATTCATTTGATTCAACAGTTGAGCCTCCCCATTTGGTATTTCTGAGACAATTTGACCAAAATCAATTACCGTTCCCCATCTCTCCAGCTGGCATGTGATGAAATGATAATGCTACAAGTTTATTTGAGCATTAACACATGGGAAGAGAGGCCTTGGAATATCTTCTCCTCTGTTTCATTTGTTACATATGGTTGAGCTCGGAATCATCTAAAGTTATCTTTACAGAGGGTGTTTTTGTGGTATTGAAGAGCATTTTAATCAAGGAATCACAGCATTTCCTTACACAACTCAGTGGGCAAAGCTTGAGGCGAATCCCCATCCCTATTTACCCGCTAACTCGTGATTAACACAAGCAGGCTGCTTCTCAGAAGAATAGCACCGGGAGAAATGAACCCTGCCTTGTCTCCTGAGTCAATTTATAATTATTATATTGTGTCTCAATTTAACTTCATCAGAGCGCTCTCACAGTACCCATCCACAGCGGGACCCGCCTGATGGATTCAACTCCTTCTGCTGCTCATATAAATTAATTGGATTAAACATTTGATAATCAGTTTCTTTGTGCATCCAACCTTATATCTTCCCTTTTCACACACACATACAAACACACACACACACACACACACACACACACACACACACACACACACACACACACACACACACACACACACACACACACACACACACACACACACACACATATACTGTACACACACACAAGCACATTCCAGCACACATCACCCCTGCAGCTCATTAATGGATTCTAAATAGTATCAGAGTTTAACGGTCAAGGTGTCAATCCCAGACATCAACTCATTTAACATAATCACTGTCTTCTTAAGAAACGACGGTTCATATCCGACTCAGTCTTCCTTTTCCTGAGAGGGAAATTGCTGTAAGTCAGAGATGATTAAGCTGCCATTTAAACGGACCATCCTCAGTTATTGTATTCATTGTGTGTCTGTTATAGATCAAAATCTATGGAGTCAATATTTGAAGCTTTCTGCTCTAACTGTCCCAGTTTCTGTTTTATCAATGCTGTCTGATGATGTGTCATCTGACATGGACACCTCTCTAATTGAGTCCCAGTGTGTTTTTAACCAGATGTCTGACCTTACTTGACCTCCTCTTAGTCCCTTCCTCAGGCTCTGCTGCTCTGCCCAGGGCATTTAGAGGGAGCACAGCACATCAGCCATTTAGCCTGGATGGCTGGCCATGGCCATGCTGTGGACCAGACTGTGACTGTCTGTCAGGGGGAAGAGGGAGATCGTTGGGTGGAGTGAGTGTCTTGGTAGTGTTGTTTTCCACTATATTTTAGAAGAGAAGACATGTTATTGAACCCAGTATAGAGGCATTAGATTAGCTGGATCCTTGGGCCTCATTTGTCACCTGGAGCCTCCTTGTCAGTTTCACTAGTCTAAACATGCTGGATGATGAGGAACAATTTTCAGAGTCCCCTCCTCATCAGAATAAGTAACACTCCAGAGATGCTTAGAAAGAAAGATGAAAATGAGAAGTGTGGGGCTTGTGATTGGTTCAAGGGTGGCAGGAGGAGAGGCAAATGAGACGAAAAGAGAGAATGAGACAGAAAAAAGCGAGATTGAGAGGAGGAAGTGAGAGAGGAAGAGAGAGAGAGTGTGTGGAGTGGAGTTCACAGGTCCGGGCTACTCTGTGACACCTGCAGCCCTGCCTGAACCCCCCCGATGTCACCCCGCTCCATGACAGGCTCATGACATGGCAACAACACACCACGACACGCCACTCCGCTAACCACTCAATCACAGCCTCGATAATCACATGCTAATTAATTTACCCTTGTCCCCGGGTCATATCCATCATGTTAACAGCAAATACCACCACACTGCTGGATTTTCACACCCCTCAAGAAACAGGCTAGAAAACCATAATTATTTATTTTTTGTTAAGTAGCAGTTTTCATAGATAGGAGAGGAAGAAATCCTTCCATTGCTTAATTTTGCAGATCACGTCATCTGAACTTTTTCTCAAAAAATTTGCGTTTTCATCAAATGGTTTAGCAAATGTTCAAATTGTCAGTATTCTGAAAAACTGCTAAAATTATTCATTAGTGCGTATGTTTTTTACCCCCCACTCCCAACATCAGAATGATTTGTTTTTAATCATGCTGATGTTTTGGTTTTATGTTCTGTGGGGTGGAAACTTTGTGCATCTTTTTAGTAATGAGTGTAAAAATGGGCTGCCATCTGCTTTTCAATTTGCTAAACATTCTGGGTGAATATGTCCTCATGCAGGGAATGCAATGCCCCTGAGTATAATGCAAACACAGCTTTCTGATCCTTGATTAAAATTACCAGTATAATGTGACTAGCTACCTTTGAAATGGAGCAATTATTATACCTTTGTTTTTGACATCAAATGTTCTTCTATATGAATTGACAGTGCTTCGGTGAGTGTCAGGAAAATGATCCATCAGGCTGAGTTAGTCACAGTGACTTGCTCTGCAGTGTCTGAGATCTTGTTTAATTTGAATAGATCCATAATCATTACAGCCATTTTGAAAGGACGCTAATACGGGGCTTTTGCTGAGACTTCATTTTTTTTTTTTACAAAAAGCTTGAAACATCAAATATGTGCATAGTTGAATAGTTTTTAAATGCACTCATTAAGGCAATTGAATAAGGTTGTGGTGTAGTGATCAGAGAGCATCTTATGTTCAACAAAGGGTTAAATTATGAGGTGGACCCCTTTGAATACAGATGTCTTTCTGTTTATGTGTGTGTTTTGTCAATAGTTCTGCCTTTCCTACAGGGTACAATGGTTTTGAATTTTCTGTAGTCACCTTTGTCATCTTCCTTTGTCATTTAGCTGTGTTCTACTACGGCTGTACAGGACTTTCTTGGTATATTAAGACTGTTATAGTGGCCTTGTGGATACCTGGCTGCCATACAGTCACAGAGACATGACTGTTGGCTGTGTTTAGGACTTTCTCATTGAGAGGAACCAACCTCTCCTCTCAGTCCTCAACTCCCTGAATCATGCTGCTCTGGTCCAGTCAGTCATGGACACTGCTCTACAGTAAAATAAACGATTACCTGATTATTTTCATATCTGTCCACTCACAACTGATAATTGTTCCTTTTAAGTCATATCAAAAGCCTCTTTTAATACGAGTGGCATACAGCTGCACCAACCGTTAGTGTTTTTCTGACTCTGAATACACCATCTGAACTTGAATGTGTGTGTGTGTGTAATAGCTGACAAGGTGCAATGCCCTGGAACAGGCGATGGAAAGTTTTCCATAACTTAAAAGGTAAATTGTAGAGCTTGTTCATTAGACCAAAGGAAATATCTATGCATTAGCCTAACCTTTTTCATATATAGTATTGCAATTTGAGCCTTTCAGCCCATGGCGCGGCTGTGAGAAACCGGATAGTTTTGGAGTTATTCTGGAAGGCCTACAGTATATTGATATACGGGCTGGAATAGAATTCAATATGTCATTCCTAAGCATTTCCACAGAGAATCACTTCTTTCTCTATAATTTCCATAGAAATGTTGTGTACTGATGCAGTAATAGACACATTTATAACATCAAAGGGATTCAATTTTCTTTTCAATCACATAACAGTATGAATAGCTTTTTCCATTGAATCTAACAACGAGGGGCCATTACGCCACGCTAAAGGATGGGTTGCCTCCACTTGCTTTTATGAAAGTGTGTCTAACAATTTACCATGTCTCACATTTGTTCTAAGCAAACGAGTCTGTCAAGCAGGTTTGTTTCTATTTGTCAGCCGAGTGTCGGTTTTATTTCAGTTGGTCTGGGTAATCACCAGTGATGTATATATATATATATATATATATATATATATATATTTTTTTTTTTTAATGCAGACTGTTATTCTCTTTAATACATTAACTCCACTTCTGCAGAGTTCACAGAGACCCAGAGATGACAACTACAGTCGCTAATTGCAGTTGGTAAATTATTTGGAAAAGATGACATGCATAGCAGGGATGTGATTGCTGCACATTTAGTGTCTGGCTGGGGATATGGCCACTGTTCAAATAGAAGGATGATGAAAGTGAACGTTTTTACCTCAATCGTGTAATGGCTCCGTTGGAGCACTTTGTAGAAAAAGGGTTACAGTAAATGACTGGAATGGGAGAGTTCCTCATCTTTCAACCATATTGTATCCAATGCTCTTCACTACATATGAATCAATTCAAACACGGCACTGTAGTGGATGTGAATGGTCAATATATTCAAAAAAGGCCCGACATGAAAGCAACTGTCAGAGGTCTTGTTATGATACATTTTAACTTATCTTATGGCAGATATCATGTTCAGTATAGCTAAATAATTTGTTATTACTTTATTTGTAAAATATTCAACTAACATAATTTGAATCGATCACATGTTTATACTTTCTTTATTACAATTAAAATGTCAACGATTGTATCATGTGCATTATCTCATACATTATATACCTTTTGATCTGTTTCTGGAGTCTGACCTGATACTGAGCTGAACCCAGACAGACAGACAGACAGACAGACAGACAGGCAGACAGACAGACAGACAGACAGACAGACAGACAGACAGACAGACAGACAGACAGACAGACAGACAGACAGACAGACAGACAGACAGACAGACAGACAGACAGACAGACAGACAGACAGACAGACAGACAGACAGGCAGGCAGGCAGACAGGCAGGCAGGCAGGCAGACAGACAGCTGTAACAGGCATGGCTGCTTTTCCAAGTCCTTTGTTTACAATACAATTAATGAAGTGTAACACACATCTACTTACATAACGGGTACCAAAGCTATTAGGATAAATAATTAATCAAGATTGTTTATGTGAGGAACTATACCGTGCTATTATGATGAGCAATTCAAGACAGTGTCAATTATTGTCTCTCAATCATATTTTAGAAGAACAGGCATTGGCTACTATTGTATATCATTAGAAGGTTCCACAGTCAGATTGCCTGGAAGCATCAAAATAAAATGGGATTTTCCCCTGTTCAAACCAACACATCAACACCCCAATCTCTCATAGGCATTTGTTGATATGCATACATACTGAAAATAAGTGTGGCCAACTGCACAGTCTGACTAAGGCATTTAACAGGCGGTAAAATCCATATTTGTGTCAGTCAGCTAGCTACAGCCTGGAGACATTGTATGTCAAGTTACTGTGTCTGCACGGAGAACAGAAAACAGAGAGAGATTTACACATCTCATGTTGAATGATTTTAAGATTAGCATTTGCATATATAGATTTTTCCTCTCTCCACCTCATATTTTTCTGTTTAGATTGACATGTATTTATTCAATTTGGCCATTTGTTCCATTGCCCCAAAAAACAAATCCATGTCAATGAGTATAGATTCTCTTTCTACTACTGGGAATGGCCTGGCTTTGGGAAAACTATTGTAGTGCTATTTTGTGTTGGTCAGTATTTACTCATTTATTTATGCTCCTGAATGTTGCCCAGTTACAAAGTCATCCCCAATCCCCTGACAGTATGTTCTTTATAATCCTGCATCTGGTCAAGCCTATCATTTAAACAAAAATTCATCTCTATCTTATGTCGCGGCCAGAAACTCTTGAATTTCTCTGCAGATAAGTCTTGATTGGATTCAGCTGATATTTAGTGCTGGCTATCAGGTATTCATGGTGGCGTGAAACATCTAAATATCCAGGAGAGATGTTTATGAAATCATCAGAGCCTTCCAGGCGAAGCAACAGCCTAGCTACCATCTGGTCCCAGCCAATCAGAGGAACAGCTGTATCTGCCCTAACTCAGCTCTCTCTGCCCCCTAACACAGCCAAGCTGGCCAGCACACTGTTTAACACACTATACACACAACACAAAATATGTTTAACACACCAAACACACAACACAAAATATCACAGCATGCATTTTGTGGTGAAGCTTTTAATAAGTTAAGACAGGCACATTTTATTGCTTGGTAGTAATGTATAACAGTGATTTTCACTCGGTGTTGCCGGTTGTGTTTTTCCAATTGTTGCCTTCTCCCTTGAACATTTTTTGGGGTCTGTCAGTAGAACAGGTCTATAATGGTGTAGCGTGGATATATCCCTCCCATGATCCTGTGCTTTGTTCTGCCCCATGAGACTCTCTGCAGTAGTGGCATTAGGTCCTGTGTGAGTGGGAAAACATGAACGCCATTGCACCTGACAGCGTGTTCACTTTTAAAGTCATTGTAGTGACAGGGGAGCTACTTCAGGGTGGATAATTGTATCCTGGGTCTACTGCACGCTGCTTATTATTGATTCATGGAGAGCCGAATGAACTCCTTGTAAATGTATAAAAATACATTTAAGAGTCCATTCTCCTTTGCTAAAATCACAGCTCCAGCTATCTGCTTTTGTCACTCCGGGCCCGCTCTCTGCCAGCTCGGCTTTTAAGGCTCTAGCAGGCAGGATTGAGCTTATATTGAACAGAGCTGACAGGTCGGACAGTAATGCAGTTGTCTGGTCTTTTATTTCTTACATAGGATCAGATTTTTAAGCCACAGCACATTAGAATGAAGTGCTCTCTGACTAAGACAGGCCACACATGGAAATTGTACTGCAACAGCCCTCTGCTGAACATCACTGCAGCTTTTCTCTCTGTTAACTTTCAGATAGAATTGAAGGGGAAGATGTTGGAAAAGTTTAGTGCTGGACTGTTGCAAAATGATATGTGAATTTTATTAATGATTCCTCAAAAATTTAATTAAATTCTTAATACATTTATTTTCTAATTTTGTCAATCTAATGGAATTATCTGCCCTAATGAATGTGCTTATACTTGATATATATATTTTCTCATCAATGATACCTGGTAAATACCAACCAGTACACATGCATAAACACTTACATGTGTAGGAGTTGTTTCCAGCACTGAGCTTTGTCAGGCAAGGCTTACGTGCAGTAACACACTTAGTGTTTCTGTGATCTCCTCCTCTGTCCTCAGGGCTGGCTAAGCAGGGAGGGATATCCATGGGACTATTTAGGAAAGGGATGAGGGCCAGAAATAACTATGCAGGGATTACAATCTGGGCTCCCCACGTGTCCCGAGCTAAGCCCCGATATGTTCCACAGTCTCTTTTAACAAGTTTAAAATTACACGATGTTTTGAGTGACATTTTTTGTGCTACCTCTCCCTGTAATTTCTGGTGATGGCATTGTATATTGTTATATCATTGTAAATACACCCAGGACCACAGGATCATGAGGTCACCTCCACAGGGCCTGCCAGTGTAATTAGAGCTTGGAGGTTTACTGGCTCTCCCTGCCCAGACCAGAGCCCAGGGCCCAGGGCCCAGAGCCGGGGACAGAAGGGACAGGCCAGCCAGCAAGACAGCTGCTCCTCTTCACATTCACTTATGGGGACACTGATAAAAAAGAGAGGGGAAAATGACAATATGCCCGCACACAGCTGGAAACCATCAAGAAGGAACGACGTAGGCCCAGCCTTCTAAGCCTGGTCTCACTCTCAGCCTATTAGCTCAGTCTTGGCACCCTCTTTTATTTGCTCATAAAAATGTGTAATTCCTGATTTGCTCTCCACATTTTCCAGAGGATAAAGGAATTAAGCAGTAATTTCCGTTTGTTGTAAACGTTAATTCTAGAGGAAAAATAATCCTGTTTGATACTGCGGGCTGTGTCTGTTTGATTGGGCTGCTGGGGAAGGGTGTTGAAATAATTTGCCTGGAGGCCACCCGCGTAAATACACATGTCACTGGATAGATCTAATCCTCCATTACACTTTACAGGCTGTGATTGTTTTGGTTATGATGTTGAGCTACTTCAGATTCAGTACTGTACCACTTCCTTATTGAACAGACGGTAGCATTCTATCACAAATTCTCCATTAACTCCAGGGTCGAATTCTCGGTTCTCGTGAGAGTGACAATGACAGAAAGAGGAATGTTTAAAAAATATGCAGATTTTGGTAGAGATGAAAGGTTAATAATTATGAACAGAAAGAAATAGCCAATGGAAAAAAGATATCTCACACAGTGAACAAAAACATAATTGTAGGGACAATCATGAGAATAGCCATCAAGAGACTACTTAAATATGGAGATAGGAAGTCATTTATGTGGCTGGGATTAGAACCAAGAAGACTTCCTGAATTGACAGGAAGCCATACACGTGTCGCCACTGAGTGATGGAGGCTGCACAGGAAATGGGCGTGGCCCGTGAAGGCTTGTGGACTTGGCATGCCCTGACAGCAACATTGTGTGATGAGCTGTTCAGTGTTTAGAGCCCTGGCCTGGCCATTCATCCACACCAGTCTAGTCTCCATCGACAGTGATTAGCATTGTCATCCTCATTTAGCCAGCCTCTGTGCAGATGGCCCGTGTGTTGGAGGAGCAAGCCAGCAGTAGAGGGCCCAGCTCTGTTTCCCATAATTGCTCTCTGCCCCTGCTCTCCCTCTCTCTCATCTTTATCCCATAAAATACATTCGAGGAAAATAGTTGCAGTGGTTTTATGGTCTTCTGTTTGAGGACTGTAACGTTATCTATTGGATTGTCGAATGTCCAATTTCAGAGTGAACAATGAAGAAACATCTTGTAATGGTCCTTTTAAGTTCCTGGTATTCCAAGATAGAAAATAAAGTAGTGGGCCAGTAAGATGCAGAACAACTTTAGTTAACTATTGACAGGTTATATACTGTAGACAGAATACATATAGAAAGACAAGATCAGCCTATGGTATATTTAAGCAATAAGGCCCGAGGAGGTGTGGTATATGGCCAATATACCATGGCTAAGGGCTGTTCTTAAGCACGACGCAACGCGGAGTGCCTGGATACAGCTCTTAGCCGTGGTATATTGGCCATATATCACAAACCCCTGAGGAGCCTTATTGCTATTATAAACTGGTTACCAACGTACTTAGAGCAGTAAAAATAAATGTTTTGTCATACCCGTGGTATACAGTCTGATATACCACTGCTTTCAGCCAATCAGCATTCAAGTCTCGAACCACCCAGTTTATAATTAATAACAGGACGCAGAGCTGCAACACGTTTCGACTGCTAGAGTCTTTTTCAGGCATTGTTGTGGATGGAAGCTGACGTGTCTCTACTAGTATTAACATGATCAAATTTTTCTACATGTATTTCCTTACAAGAGTATAATATCAATTATGGGTGAAATGAAACAGTAGTGAGATAGCTCCAGGAGAGCCCAGATCAGGGGTGCATGTTCAGGGTGGAATCAGCTTGTTGCCTGGGGCACTGCAGGGACAACCACGTCCCATCAAGTGCTGCTCTCTACCAGAGTCAGCTATGAGGCCTCCACACCCTACATAAGGAGTGTCAGGTACCAACGCTGGAGCATGTCAGCTTGAAGCTCCACATCATGCTTGACTGACTGGACTGCACACCTGTCCCTACCTTAACACCCATAGGTTCCCCACCCACACCAAGCCTCTTTCTACTCTTCTCTCCTCTCCTCTCAAAGCCAAGATGATGGGCCTAATAATTAAAGTGTTTGCTTACGGCTGGTGAGCTGCAGTGCATCTGTGTGTGTCAGGCCCCTGACGTGATACAGAAGGACAGCACAACTATTAAATATCCATCACGCCACGCCACATCAGTTCTAATGCAATCAGAAACACATGAGTACATCGGCTAAGCCCCTTCCTTCCACAATGATTAAGTAAGTCTTTAATTTCCAAGACAAATAAAAAATGCAAGATCATTTTATCTTAAATGTAAATGTCCTGTCTCTTTGGATGACATTTAGCAGGGGTAGTGCTGGAGCTAATACAAGACTCTGTATACTTCAGAGAGCAGGGGCTCAGCGGTGGGCTCAGGTCCTTTGGTGGTATTATCATTCTAATGAGGCAGCATATGTTTGTGGTCTGTGCTGTAATGCAGTTGTCTTGTCCTCCCCTTTCATATGTCTTGTTCAAATGCTGGAGGTTGATTAGACAAATGGATGTGTCTGGACCCATTAGAGTGATTGGGCAGCCCAACTGTTAAGTGTCCCAATCAGGTCCAGGAGATAACAGAGAGGGAAATAGACTGGGTTGCCCTCTCTCCCCATTGTCAGATTGTGACACAATATGAACCACATTTTTCTGAACTTCATTTGACCTCAGCCCAAGAAGGCTATTTTAAACATGAGATGAAGAAAGAAGATACATTCTGATTGACAATTTTCTTATAATTCTTCTTTATTATCAACTGACATAATTAATGACTAATTTTATATGAAACTGAAAGTTGCACAAACGTCTGCGTATTTATAATTTTGCATAATTAAATGACATGTCTTAGATTGCTCATTGTCTGTTAAGATTGTTGTTACATTTACTAATTCCTCTAAATTAGTTGTCTCCCGGCTCGTTCGTTAGTGTTATTCTGGGTAAACCTGAGAGGAGTTGATAATTAGACACGTGTGTCTGTTGTGACCCTCGTGGGAATCCTGAAATGAATCCCTGTCACTCTTTTTAAAAAATGCAAATAGCTCCACAAATTGACAATTTGTGAATACTGACTAGTTAAATAGCCAATACTCTTGTTTGATTGACATCCACACCCACTCCCTTCCTCTGTATCCCCCCCTAAAACATGACAGTCTTGCTCAGTGGCCCAGCCCACTATATCTCTAATCACAAGGGGTTGGTTTTATCTCATACATTTCCACATGTGGATAGAGACGAAGCCAATCCCATGTATAAGAACACTACAGTAAACCCCAAAGAGAATGAAGATGATCAGTCCATTCTATGGTGGGGCTTATACAGCAGGAAATAATGAAACAGAAGGATTCAGACTTAATTTTCACTGCCATAAAAGGAGGTTTGGGTCCCTGTGGCAGGGCTCAGGGAGAGATGGTGGGGTGGAAGGATGGGTGACAGCACACTTGGTGTGTCAGAACCTCTAGCGGATGTCAGAGCTGGCACACGTTCCTCACTGCTGCCACCTCCCCTGCTCTCATGTTTATGCAGCGATCGACTGATTTCTTTTGATTCTGCTGTGAAGCTCTTGATTTGGCGCTGACTGGCTGCTGGCAGCCTTTCAACACTGTTGCACAGGTTCAGGGGTTCACTAATCAGGCCTGGGTGTGGCAGGGGTGGGGGAGAAAAAGAGGGTGTCCCCCTTGGAGCAGGAAAAGAGGGTGTCTCACGACGCTGTCCGGTCTCTGTTATCCTCGTGCGACCCACAGGCTAACTCTTCTTTTTGGGGCGCGCCAAAAAGTTTTCCCTCCGCTTGAAGTGAGTGGAGTCACTGGCAGACAGACAGAGGCGCTCAGAGGCTTTTGGTGGCCTGATGAACACATTACTTATTCATACAGGCTTGATACACATATAAACATCTTTAAAGGGGTTGTTTTTGTAGTAGATCAGTGAGTCTTGTCAACATTCCTCAGTTCTCCTTTATTCAACTTTCATTTAAGTTTTGAATCAACCTTAGTGACACAATTTCCAAAAAAATAAAAAGTAAAAAAAGTAAAAAAAGATAATCATTTATTATGAAAGGACATTAATTAACATCAGTATAAAATACTGTTTGATAATGCAATATCTTTTTATTGTTTAGGGGTGGATTCGGAGGATGACCCACATCACACACAACTGGATGTTAGCCAAGCATTAAAGAGTGAGAGTGGTATAAACCTACTGTATGTATAGTATTGATCCAGGGCTCATAGCAGAGAATGGGTACATTGAAAGGTAAATCATGTTGTTAAGTGAGGGGCTTCTGGGGTCAAATGCAGGGGGCTGCTATTTGGGTGGGTCTAAGCCCCCATCCGTCAGAACCTAGAGAACCCTGGTATGATCTACCAGGCCTGTCAAGTACACACAGAGAGGGCGAGCAGGCGAGCGAGCGGAGAGGGAGCAAGACAGTTAGCATGACGAGAGCCATACAGATAAATCACAATTCACTCAGGGAGCAGTCACAGTCAATGGCATATTCACTGGCTGCCTCAACAGCTCATTTGATAGCGCTCTCGTCGTGCCATTCATATTTCTGAGGGATGAAAGGCAGGCTAGAAAATGTAATCAGCTCACTGAGGCAGGGACGATAGTAACTCAGAATAAAAGAGGGAGGGAGGTGCCTGCTAATTAATTAAGTTTCTTAGGCCTGCCACGGGCAGAGAGGCGTCCCGCCTTTTTCCAGGGGGCCTTTCAATTAGACATGCGTTGTAATTAAATGCTGTGTCAGAGGGCTGGCGGGGCCTGACAGATCTATGTCCTGGGCTAAGCCACTTACATTCATCATCCTGATGGATAGCTCACCATACAGGAATATTGTTTTTGATTTGTTTTTGTTTTTTGTGGGGCGGGGGGATTTCACCACCGCTGCCTGGGCTAATGGATTCCTGTTTCCATAGTCTTATTTTCCTCCCGTCGTTGTTTCAGGTCTATGCAAATATGAATGGAGACCAGTGTTGTTTATATACAATGCTCTTCCAGACCTCCCATAATGGAAGTATACAAATCTAACCTATGAACTACAGTTCAATTAAGTATAATACTGATTTAAACTATTTGATTAGGCTTTATTTTACAGTCTGTAACTGACAGTGGCCAGTACATAATAATTATATTTTTGCACTATTTGGTGCAAGGTAGATAACAATTGGTAGATCCAAGGTAGATGACAATTGTGTTGAATTCTTTAAATATTACCAAGAAAATAAATCCATCTGAAATAGGACCTTAAACATTGTTTTCTTACAGTAGTCAATCAATGAAGTAGTCAATTGTAGTTTAACTTTAATGCTATATAAAAAATTAGATGGCATTAATATCTATAGTTCTCATCTATAGTTCTTCAGTTTCACAGCCCGCTCAAACCAGTCTTCAATCGCACTCACAGTGAGAGAGCGAGACAGAGAGAGAGAGAGAGAGAGAGAGAGAGAGAGAGAGAGAGAGAGAGAGAGAGAGAGAGAGAGAGAGAGAGGCTCACTCTGATGTCCGATAAGGCGTGCTGGGCCAGGCAGAGAGGAGAGGTCCTCGTCTGTAGACATGTCTTGGGTACATGGTGTGGCCATCCTCTGTACACTGTGTCAGATGTGCTTTCAAGCCAGATGCCCCACACACTTCAAATGGTGTGTGTGTGTCTCCTCCACCACCTCACACTGAGGCTAGTGAACTGATAAAGGAGAGGTTGCAACTACATTGTGTTGACACTATGTACTGTAATCTACCTACTGTGTTTATATTCTGGAATACTACTGTAGTTCTCAGTATTCCAGACATACACATACAATATCCTGTAGTTTACACTTCAACCAAATTGCTATAGTTAGTGAAGGAAGAATAGAATTGAATAAAACATAGAATTTTATAGAATTGATTTGAACATAGAATTGAATAGAATTGAACATAGAAATGACTAGAACATTGCATTTTATAGAATTGAATTGAACATAGAATTGAACATATAAATGAACAGAACATAGAATTTAATATAATTGATAATGGAATTTAATAGAACACATGTACTTTATCTTTATGGGTTGAACAGTGAGCAGTGGAGCAGAACTGCTATACTCAGTACTCAGTACCACTTAGTTAACAGACACCCTGGGGAACAAAGGATCTGACAGGAGATTTTAACAAAACAAAACCGATAGAAACAATGTTTTACATCACACTTAAGCAGCTACATCACAGATGGATGTGACTTCAACGCCTGGGGTTTCTTTTATTCCTGGGTATTTTCCTCTCCTCATTTTCTGTCTTTAACAATGAAATAGTGCCATGCTCTGTGCCCTGCAACTATTCTAAGATGTCACAGCTGGTGTCAGTGTTTCAACCAGCAGCCTGGTGTGGTGTTCTCTATGTTCCTCTTGTTGTACAGTTTAGGTTGGCCAGCTCAGCTGTGGTGATTACTGCTCCTATCTTGGCTTTTCCTCGTGTGTAATTTGGACTTGGCTTGTGGTGGAAGGGGTAACCAGTGCCTTGCAAGGAACCGAAATAGACAACAAGGGGAAAAAACACGTGCGCAAGAGAGCTTAGTCTCAATCCTAAATGCATGTGAAGAAGGTTGGAGGAGGAGGTCCATATCACAGTACCAACCTCAACTATAAAACCATTGAGCCCTCACCATCACAACATCCTCACTTTAGCTTGTAGTGTTTGTATTTCTATAGTGGGTTGGACATGGCTGTCTCTATAGCTCACATATATCTCTGCCATATGCCTCTGAAAAGAGGCAGCACGTCAATTTCAAAGAAACCTGCTGCTAACAGAAAATTGATGTTCAGGGAGCCCTGACCCCTAATTTTCTTTATTTTTCATTGCTTTGTTAAAAGCCGCCGAGGGAATGCTTGCTGTCATTGCTTTTTACCCTTCCGCTGGCCTGCTGTCCATCTCCCTGGCTGGAGACTCAGTGAAATTGCTGTATACCATAATAGACTTGGCCATTTGGACCAGCACACAATGAATGTTGTTGTAATTTCTGCTGTCACAGGGGCAATGAATGTCCCCGTGTTTTTTCTCCCCTCTCCTTTTGCTTGTTGCCTATGTGTAGAGAGCAATTTACATGGAGACATTAATGTAACTGTCATGTTCTATCCAAGAGCACTGATGCAGAACTGCTAAAAGACAGCCAAGCCGCAGTATTGATGCTCATGGCATCAGCGATTGAGCTGCAATACAAAGTTAATGGAATTAAGTAAAGAATTCCCCCATCCACCCAAGCAGAGAAAAAATAGAAACATTTAAATAAGCATTGGCTTGGAAATAAATGGCCAAATGAAACATCTAGAAAGACATTTGCTAAAGTAATTTGTATGTGAAGATTCAGAGGGAGAGAGAGAGGGAGAGAGAGAGAGAGAGAGAGAGAGAGGGAGAGGGAGAGATCAGGGAATATGAATATGTGTATTGCTTTCTCTCAAAGGCTGCAGCATCAGCTGTTTCAGCGTGTTGCCTGTTGCGGCCTCTCATTGTTGCATTTGTTAGGTGGGCAAATGTGTTATATCATTTATCAATACTGGATGTCCGTTTCTTGTTTTTCTAAAGTTACATTTTAGCCTCTCAAATATATTTTGATGGCGTTTCCATGTTAAAAGTCATTCTGCTTCTGTCACTATTGTTTAACTCCAGTCAAGCAGCAGAACAGTATTGTGTTTCGGCCTGCAGTTAGAGTATCAGAGATGACGCTGGAGCTTCAGAGGCAATGTATTTTTCTGTCAGGAGGTTTGGGAGAGAAAGGAAGAGTTTGGAAGTACCAGGGTCTTGTATCTCTGTATTAAGTGTTCAAAGCGTACCTTGTTTCCAGGAGGGACCTGGGAGGGACCTGGGGAACCATGGGCCAACAGTAAATGGAAGGCAACATGCTGCTGTGATCTTTAACCCAGAGGACAGACAACCAGGATACACACACACACCACCTCACATTACGCCCTTTCAGGAGAGAAAGAAAGAAAGAAAGAAAATTTAAATATGTACAACATTTAGCTTTCTCATAGTAGAAGGCATACAGCCGTTCCGCATTTTCACAGGATGACATTTTCTTTCTGCTGGCCCTTTTGTATGTTTGAGGAGCTCTTCACATTTGTATTGGATAATGGCCTGACAAGAATGTCTGTATTCATTTTGTCTGGTCCATCTGATGTGTGCTATTACCTTCAGTACATTCTCTCTGCCCGGTGCGGTGGCCACCTCATTTGGGTCTGCATTTTATATATTCTATTGTGTAGGTACTGTAACAGTAACCTGTATAGTCTGTATAAGAGTTTTTCAATGTGTATTCACTTTTTAAACATGTTATTCGTGTGCTATTGTCATATGAATAAATACGAAATAAATAAGAAATAATAATAATAAACAAATAACATTTGATTAGTATCAACAATTAAGCAATATAAAGAACAATTTGGAAAGGATTTTTGATTGAAATCTGTGTCTCATTTCTCTCCATGCACTATCCTCACCATGTTCTCCCATTCATCATGTTGGTTCATTGATGATGATGAGGAGGAGATCACTCTGTCATGGCTCAGCTCAGATCAGTCTTGTAACGTATGCCCACCCATACATCAGCAAAGCACAATGTGTCAAAAGGCAGGATTGTGATTCATTTGTCATTAATGATTCATTAATGCCCTCTTCATTAATTCATAATCGTTTGCGGAGTTTGGTCTTAATTGCTTAGTATGATTTCGACTTGGATCACAGCCAGCCATCAATGAACTCATCTGTGCCTGCCAACAACAGCTATTATAATATGACATAGTGCAAACGGTTTGATCAGAAAAACTAAAGGAAATGTTGAATGAGTGAAGCCTGTTTCTCAGGCCTATTTCCTATGTAGTGCATTACTTTTCCCAGGGCCCATAGGGAAAAGGGTGCACTACATAGGTAAAAGGGAGCCATTTGGGAGACAGACCTTATTTCAGTGGTGGAGAGAGCCGTGTTCTTATTTATATGTGACTGGAGATAAGAGGAGGAGAGATCTGACAGGAGGACTATCTACAGTGTAATGAATGACATCAGCCTACAACACTGCCCTGTGTGTGTGTGTGTGTGTGTGTGTGTGTGTGTGTGTGTGTGTGTGTGTGTGTGTGTGTATGTGTGTGTGTGTGTGCGTGTGCGTGCATGCGTGTGTGTGTGTGTGTGTGTGTGTGTGCATGCATCTGTGTCTGTCAGTGTGTGTGAGCCTGCCTGTGCACATGTGTGTGTGCAGAGTGCGCGTGTCTGTGTGTGTTTGAGCCTGTGTGTGAGCCCCTCTCTTCCCCACCTGTTGGGTCTGGGCGCTCCTGGGATGTGTGTTTCCTGCTGGCAGAACTAAACCAGGCGTAGCGGCACTATCAATGTTTAAGAGACACTGACATGCTTTATTCATTCCTCCTTTACTCGCTGCATTGTCTCTGACATACATATGTTATCATTATAACTGCCCTGAATAAATCATACTGAGAAATAGTTTTCTTTCACGAGATGAATTAAACAGAGACTTTTGGGGGGGGAAAGTACATTAGTCACAATCCTTTCAACACTCCAGTCTTACAGGATTTGTTATAACAATCAGAGACAGCCTTCGGAGACAGAGCTGTTGAATTTAAAGTGCTGTGTAGTTCACTACAGTCTCAATTCAAACACTCTCTTTGGACTTACTCTGGATACCCTAATTTTTCCATTTAGAGCACATACTGGGACTGTCCCAAGGCATTGCATTTATCAGGAGTTGAGTTATCTGCTAGAAACTTTTAAAACACCACTGCACAATACAGAGATAATAGTCTGGATGAAACAACATGTTCTCTGGTTATGTATGCCTTTCTGACTCCATTTAGTGTGTGTAGTGAAGATGGTTGGATGTAGTTGAGTTGCCCAGGACTAATGCCCTGGAGGCCCCAGAGTAGTAGAAACACATATTGCTGCTATTTGGCAGCTACACACAGTGGGAGTGTGATGGCGGAGTTGTTACAGCTTTGTGAGAATGCGTTACATTAGCACTAACACACTGATGGGTCCAGTTAGCATGTCGGAATCCAGCAGGGATCCACACACACTGTGACACACACACCACACACTTATCTTTAATTAAAGCGACGTCGCTGCCTTAACGAGGCGGATGTCACAAGCATTTCCTTTCACCGCACTCTAGATTGTTTCACTCGCCTTTCTGAAAATGTGCATTGATTGATTGCCGATCCAGTGTCACTTTACTCCCATTACACTGTCTTAATTGTCGCCTCTCAATGCATAGTGCTCCTTGTATAGCGACTATCTACTGGTGTGAAACATCGCATAGTCTCAGCTGTACTATCCAGACTGTTGGGGAACAAATATTAGTAATGATGAAAAGGAATTTGTGGGAATTTCTGTAGCCTCATTTTTTCTTCTTCTAAACATATAACTGGAGTGTAGGCTACACGGTACGGCAGTATTAAGATGTATACAAGACTAATTACTGATTAGTATCACAGCATTGAGCAGCCCAGTCATTCAGCAGCCCTCCCTGTAATCTTATCAGTGTTTAATAAGTGTCACTGCATCACATCCCATCCTCCCTCGCTCCCATTCCTGAGCACAGCTACCCTTCCCCGTTAGCTTTAGGACATGCACCCACCCGCTCACCCACCCGTCACTCACCAGAGAGGGGGAGAAGAAAGAGGCAGACTGTACGTGCGCACTCCCCGCTCTTTAAAGTGAGCTGCTTTGAACACATCACTTAAATGTAATTTGGTGTTTTATTTGAGATTTATTCAGAATTTAAGCATAGCCTAATAAACAAAGCATGCTTTCCCTGTGCGTTCCAATAAAGCGAGTGCATTTCACGACGCTCCGACTTCAAAAAGGCCAAGGTGGGGCGATGAATGAATGCAGGGATAAGGAAGGGAGAGCATAATGATTAGCATGGTACTCTGCTTATCTCTGTCTACTGTAGATGTGCCGATGTCTAAATGCATAACAGAAAGCAGCAGTATCCCATCACCTAGGCTAATTAACTCCTTCCCCTTTATACAACAAAGTGGCATCTACTTCAAACCGTTCTGGCATATTGAACTGACATAAATGCCTTATGAGTATTTATAATGAAAAGGGATTTTGAAGGTAACGATTGACGTTGTTAAAATCTCCCCATTTGGAAAATCCTGGTTACTCTACCCTTTAGTATGGAAATGGGCTGGGGAGGCAGTTCAGGGATTGGTTTGGGTGGTAGGCCTTAATGTTGTGCTAAACACAGTGATATGGAAATGAGCTGGGGAGGCAGTTCAGGGATTGGTTTGGGTGGTAGGCCTTAATGTTGTGCTTAACACAGTGATATGGAAGGTGGAAGGTGTTCTTAATGTTTGGTACACTCAGTCTATGTTTTATATACAACCTGCTGTAGCCATACACTGAATGAAGTACATGCAGAAAAACTATGAGAATGTTGAAACGATTGGAGGGACAGTAGAGTACAAGAGTACAGCATACCATCTCCAGGACACAGAGGGGAACTGCACAGCACTTCCTTCCTCACCACGCTTCTCTGTCGTCTTTCGGATATTGTCTGTGTACCGGGTTTGGTTTATGGATTTCATCTGTCCAATGTGATATCACCAGTGTGTATCACTACAAATTAGAGGTGGCAGCCTCAAATTCATAACGTTAAACCCACAAGGAAACTGTACATACTGTAGACACAAACAATCACATATACTGTCTTATACAGTACAAGTACCCTAACATGTACCAACCCCCATTCCCACCCCTACGCCCCACAAACACACACACACACACACACACACACACACACACACACACACACACACACACACACACATACACACACACACACACACACACACACACACACACACACACACACAAACACACACACACACACACACACACACACACACACACAAACACACACACACAGGTGGGGCTGGTTTGTCTTTGTCTTGAGGCTCCAGTCCAGTCTCAACCAGCAGCAGGTAAAGTTTCTGCAAATGATGGCCTGAGGGCAGTCTTCACTGCTCAGTGTTCAATGCTGTTTGAAGCCCTCTGACTGAAATTCATATATTCCCAGGATCACTCCTTGAGTTAGTTTTTTCCATTAACCCATTGATACTACCTGCATTGCACAGGCATTTACATGAAACATTGATTATCCCTGACACTTTCTATATGTCAGAATTGGAGAAGTGCACTGCATTGTCTCCATACTGAGTGAGTAATCCATTCTAATTTTATTCTCGGTTTTCATCATTGAACGGTACTTTGTTCAGTGCTCCCTTCACTATTGATATTTTTATGGATATCAATTCATGTTTGATTTAATTAATTGTGATAACAATATCAGCACATTCTTAAATGCGTGGGTGCTGTTTAGTTGCCAGGAATCAATCATTATGGTCCTATTTCTAAACTTTCTTGCCTAGCTAAAATATTAGAATTCTCAGCTAAGATCTTTGTTATCTTTGAAATGTATATCTGTCGGGTTTTAGACCAGGTCATAGCACTATCTCTGCTGCATTCCTAGTTATAAATTATGTGGTTAACTGTATGGATAAAAGGCAACGTTGTGCTGCCCTCTTCATTGACCTGTCAAAGGCTTTCGATACTGTTGATCACTCAATACTAATTCAGAGGCTTTCCTTAATTGGCCTAGACCAGGCTGCATGTAACTGGTAAAAAATAACTTGACAGATAGAATTCAATGTGTATCTACTGATGGTGTTAAATCAGGTTTCCTGGATATTACGAAAGGTGTCCCGCAGGGGTCCATTCTGGGTCCTGTACTTTATACTGTTTACATTAACAATATCGACTTGTCTGTAAAAAAAAAATGGAACCTACACTTGTATGCCGATGATGCTGTTGTGTATGCTATCTGCCTTCATTGTGTTACAGAAAAACTTTATTGACCTGAAATAAGCATTGACTGCAGGTAAAACTAAGTATATGTTGTTCTCTAGAGTGCATAAAAATAACTCTTAGGACAAGATGGCATATTGAACACACAGCGGTGCGAATCACCTCAAGATAAAAACGTAATATTCAATATCAGTAAGTTAGAATAAATATTAGCACTTCATATACTCGTGGGTAATAACATTACATCTGGATAATAACACAAAACAAATTATAAGGCTAGAGAAATGTATCGACAAATATTACAACAAAAAGCAACACTCAAACATGATGGAGGATAAATGAGGAGAATCAATCTCCAAGAGAAAACGTGACTCCTTGACGGATACAGATGATTTATGCTTTTCACCACTGGGACTGGTAAGTGTGGAAAGCGATCTTTTGAAGTCGATAAATGACAAACTGGGCATACTAGAGTTGGTCAGTAAGGATGTAAAGGAGTTGAAGGCGAGTCTTGAAATGAGTGACGAAAAAGCTGCGATAATGGAGAAAGATACAAAAAAGCTAAAAGGGACAGTCACTAAGATAGAAACGGACGTTAAGAAACTTAAAAAGGAGAACAACTTTCTGAGAGAAGCCTTACTAGATATACAGACTAGATCGATGAGAGAAAGTCTAGTACTTACGGGTATCCAATAAAAAGAAGGAGAGGTTACCGAAGAAATTGTGAAGGACTTATTTCTAACAGCGATTCAAATCCCACTCGATGCTGTCGATAAAATCCAACTCGAACGTGTATACCGTTTTGGACAAAGAGATATGAGCGTCCAATCATTGCCAAATTTGCTTTCTTTAAGGATAAAGTAATGGTAAAAAAGCCTAGGTAAAATACTTGCTGGCACGAAAATAGGATAGGAGAATGCAGAACGGCGCAAAGTTCTGTACCCAATCTTCAAGGAAAATAGATTAAAAAGGAGCGTGTTGCTCTCATTGTCGATAAACTGTATATTGACAACCAAATATTCCGCGACACAAAAACTACTCCATGGCTATTCTGGAAGTTCTAATAGAGGAGTCGAATAATGGAACACCCAATACTAGCCATGGTAGGGATTGTAATAATAAAACAGATTTATAGTATTTATAATATTTTATAAAGGGATACGACGGCATTCCAAGAAAAGATAACAAGCGAAATAATACATCTTCAAATATAACTACAGTTGAAGTCGGAAGTTTACATACACTTAGGTTGGAGTCTTTAAAACTCGTTTTTCAACCACTCCACAAATTTCTTGTTAACAAACTATAGTTTTGGCAAGTCGGTTAGGACATCTACTTTGTGCATGACACAAGTAATTTTTCCAACAATTGTTTACAGATTATTTAACTTATAATTCACTGTATCACAATTCCAGTGGGTCAGAAGTTTACATACACTAAGTTGACTGTGCCTTTAAACAGCTTGGAAAATTCCAGAAAATGATGTCATGGCTTTAGAAGCTTCTGCTAGGCTAATTGACAACATTTGAGTCAATTGGAGGTGTACCTGTGGATGTATTTCAAGGCCTACCTTCAAACTCAGTGCCTCTTTGCTTGACATCATGGGATGAAAAAAATAGTAGACCTCCACATGTCTGGTTCATCCTTGGGAGCAATTTCCAAACAACTGAAGGTACCACGTTCATCTGTACAAACAATAGTACGCAAGTATAAACACCATGGGACCATGCAGCCGTTATAGTCTCCTAGAGATGAACGTACTTTGGTGTGAAAAGTGCAAATCACTCCCAGAACAACAGCAAAGGACCTTGTGAAGATGCTGGAGGAAACAGGTACAAAGGTATCTATATCCAGAGTAAAACGAGTCCTACAGTGGGGAAAAAAAGTATTTAGTCAGCCACCAATTGTGCAAGTTCTCCCACTTAAAAATATGAGAGAGGCCTGTAATTTCCATCATAGGTACACGTCAATTATGACAGACAAATTGAGAAAGAAAAATCCAGAAAATCACATTGTAGGATTTTTTATGAATTTATTTGCAAATTATGGTGGAAAATAAGTATTTGGTCACCTACAAACAAGCAAGATTTCTGGCTCTCACAGACCTGTAACTTCTTCTTTAAGAGGCTCCTCTCTCCTCCACTCGTTACCTGTATTAATGGCACCTGTTTGAACTTGTTATCAGTATAAAAGACACCTGTCCA
This sequence comes from Coregonus lavaretus, assembly GCF_964263955.1. Lineage (NCBI taxonomy): Eukaryota > Metazoa > Chordata > Actinopteri > Salmoniformes > Salmonidae > Coregonus > Coregonus lavaretus. The sequence goes on from NC_140024.1 coordinate 18,899,273, forward strand.
CAACCTCAAACAGTCACACTCCAAACTCCAATATGGCCAAGACCAAAGAGCTGTCAAAGGACACCAGAAACAAAATTGTAGACCTGCACCAGGCTGGGAAGACTGAATCTGCAATAGATAAGCAGCTTGGTTTGAAGAAATCAACTGTGGGAGCAATTATTAGGAAATGGAAGACATACAAGACCACTGATAATCTCCCTCGATCTGGGGCTCCACGCAAGATCTCACCCCGTGGGGTCAAAATGATCACAAGAACGGTGAGCAAAAATCCCAGAACCACACGGGGGGACCTAGTGAATGACCTGCAGAGAGCTGGGACCAAAGTAACAAAGCCTACCATCAGTAACACACTACGCCGCCAGGGACTCAAATCCTGCAGTGCCAGACGTGTCCCCCTGCTTAAGCCAGTACATGTCCAGGCCCGTCTGAAGTTTGCTAGAGTGCATTTGGATGATCCAGAAGAGGATTGGGAGAATGTCATATGGTCAGATGAAACCAAAATAGAACGTTTTGGTAAAAACTCAACTCGTCGTGTTTGGAGGACAAAGAATTCTGAGTTGCATCCAAAGAACACCATACCTACTGTGAAGCATGGGGGTGGAAACATCATGCTTTGGGGCTGTTTTTCTGCAAAGGGACCAGGACGACTGATCCGTGTAAAGGAAAGAATGAATGGGGCCATGTATCGTGAGATTTTGAGTGAAAACCTCCTTCCATCAGCAAGGGCATTGAAGATGAAACGTGGCTGGGTCTTTCAGCATGACAATGATCCCAAACACACCGCCCGGGCAACGAAGGAGTGGCTTCGTAAGAAGCATTTCAAGGTCCTGGAGTGGCCTAGCCAGTCTCCAGATCTCAACCCCATAGAAAATCTTTGGAGGGAGTTGAAAGTCTGTGTTGCCCAGCGACAGCCCCAAAACATCACTGCTCTAGAGGAGATCTGCATGGAGGAATGGGCCAAAATACCAGCAACAGTGTGTGAAAACCTTGTGAAGACTTACAGAAAACGTTTGACCTGTGTCATTTCCAACAAAGGGTATATAACAAAGTATTGAGAAACTTTTGTTATTGACCAAATACTTATTTTCCACCATAATTTGCTAATAAATTCATAAAAAATCCTACAATGTGTTTTTCTGGATTTTTTCCCTCATTTTGTCTGTCATAGTTGACGTGTACCTATGATGAAAATTACAGGCCTCTCTCATCTTTTTAAGTGGGAGAACTTGCACAATTGGTGGCTGACTAAATACTTTTTTTCCCCACTGTATATCGACATAACCAGAAAGGCCGCTCAGCAAGGAAAAAGCCACTGCTCCAAAACCGCCATAAAAAAGCCAGACTACGGTTTGCAACTGCACATGGGGACAAAGATCGTACTTTTTGTAGAAATGTCCTCTGGTCTGATGAAACAAAAATAGAACTGTTTGGCCATAATGACCATTGTTATGTTTGGAGGAAAAAGGGTGTGGCTTGCAAGCCGAAGAACACCATCCCAACCGTGAAGCACGGGGGTGGCAGCATCATGCTGTGGGGGTGCTTTGCTGCAGGAGGGACTGGTGCACTTCACAAAATACAGTGGGGAAAAAAAGTATTTAGTCAGCCACCAATTTTGCAAGTTCTCCCACTTAAAAAGATGAGAGAGGCCTGTAATTTTCATCATAGGTACACATCAACTATGACAGACAAATTGAGAAAGAAAAATCCAGAAAATCACATTGTAGGATTTTTTATGAATTTATTTGCAAATTATGGTGGAAAATAAGTATTTGGTCACCTACAAACAAGCAAGATTTCTGGCTCTCACAGACCTGTAACTTCTTCTTTAAGAGGCTCCTCTGTCCTCCACTCGTTACCTGTATTAATGGCACCTGTTTGAACTTGTTATCAGTATAAAAGACACCTGTCCACAACCTCAAACAGTCACACTCCAAACTCCAATATGGCCAAGACCAAAGAGCTGTCAAAGGACACCAGAAACAAAATTGTAGACCTGCACCAGGCTGGGAAGACTGAATCTGCAATAGATAAGCAGCTTGGTTTGAAGAAATCAACTGTGGGAGCAATTATTAGGAAATGGAAGACATACAAGACCACTGACAATCTCCCTCGATCTGGGGCTCCACGCAAGATCTCACCCCGTGGGGTCAAAATGATCACAAGAACGGTTAGCAAAAATCCCAGAACCACACGGGGGGACCTAGTGAATGACCTGCAGAGAGCTGGGACCAAAGTAACAAAGCCTACCATCAGTAACACACTACGCCTCAGGGACTCAAATCCTGCAGTGGCAGACGTGTCACCCTGCTTAAGCCAGTACATGTCCAGGCCCGTCTGAAGTTTGCTAGAGTGCATTTGGATGATCCAGAAGAGGATTGGGAGAATGTCATATGGTCAGATGAAACCAAAATAGAACTTTTTGGTAAAAACTCAACTCGTCGTGTTTGGAGGACAAATAATGCTGAGTTGCATCCAAAGAACACCATACCTACTGTGAAGCATGGGGGTGGAAACATCATGCTTTGGGGCTGTTTTTCTGCAAAGGGACCAGGACGACTGATCCATGTAAAGGAAAGAATGAATGGGGCCATGTATCGTGAGATTTTGAGTGAAAACCTCCTTCCATCAGCAAGGGCATTGAAGATGAAACGTGGCTGGGTCTTTCAGCATGACAATGATCCCAAACACACCGCCCGGGCAACGAAGGAGTGGCTTCGTAAGAAGCATTTCAAGGTCCTGGAGTGGCCTAGCCAGTCTCCAGATCTCAACCCCATAGGAAATCTTTGGAGGGAGTTGAAAGTCCGTGTTGCCCAGCGACAGCCCCAAAACATCACTGCTCTAGAGGAGATCTGCATGGAGGAATGGGCCAAAATACCAGCAACAGTGTGTGAAAACCTTGTGAAGACTTACAGAAAACGTTTGACCTGTGTCATTGCCAACAAAGGGTATATAACAAAGTATTGAGAAACTTTTGTTATTGACCAAATACTTATTTTCCACCATAATTTGCTAATAAATTCATTAAAAATCCTACAATGTGATTTTCTGGAAAAAAAATTCTCATTTTGTCTGTCATAGTTGACGTGTACCTATGATGAAAATGACAGGCCTCTCTCATCTTTTTAAGTGGGAGAACTTGCACAATTGGTGGCTGACTAAATACTTTTTTCCCCCACTGTAGATGGCATCATGAGGAAGGAAAATTATGTGGATATATTGAAGCAACATCTCAAGACATCAGTCAGGAAGTTAAAGCTTGGTCGCAAATGGGTCTTCCAAATGGACAATGATCCCAAGCATTCTTCCAAAGTTGAGGCAAAATGGCTTAAGGACAACAAAGTCAAGGTATTGAAGTGGCCATCACAAAGCCCTGACCTCAATCCTATAGAAAATGTGTGGGCAGAACTGAAAAAGTGTTTTGCGAGCAAGGAGGCCAACAAACCTGACTCAGTTACACCAGCTCTGTCAGGAGGAATGGGCCAAAATTCACCCAACTTATTGTGGGAAGCTTGTGGAAGGCTACCCGAAACGTTTGACGCAAGTTAAACAATTGAAAGGCAATGCTACCAAATACTAATTGAGTGTATGTAAACTTCTGACCCACTGGGAATGTGATGAAAGAAATAAAAGCTGAAATAAATCATTCTCTCTACTATTATTCTGACATTTCACATTCTTAAAATAAAGTGGTGATCCTAACTGACGTAAAACAGGGAATTTGTACCAGGATTAAATGCCAGGAATTGAAAAACTGATTTTAAATGTATTTGTCTTAGGTGTATGTAAACTTCCGACTTCAACTGTAATTAGAACACAAGGACTCAATCAACATAGTGGAGATAAAAACATAGCAAACAGAAGACATAGAAGGCACAGTATGTGGGTATGTGTGGATGTATTGTGATGGAAGGTGTGGTGTGCGTTTTTGTGTTTCGAAAAGTGTGGCGTTAAGTGAGTGAGAAAGGAAATGGTTGCATATCCCAGAACCAACGTGTGTCTGTGAGCAGGGGTTGTGTGAGAGAGCTTTCAATGTTGTGCAGGTGAGGGATATACATTTTAAAATAAAGTATACATCTAATTTATTTTTTACTTGTCCTATCATGATGGAACTGTCCCCAACCCTATATCCTAGACACCCACCTTGTCACGGTTTCGGCCGAGGCTGCCTCTCCCCCTTGTTCGGGCAGGCTTCGGCGCTCGTCGTCTCCGGAATTCTAGCTGCCACCGATAGATGTTTCATGTTCGTTTGCTTTTGTCTGTTTGTTTCACACCTGTTTCTGTTTTACGTATTAGTGTCCTATAAGTTTCTCGTTGTGTTTGTCAGGTGTTGTGTATGATTGTTTTCGTCAGTGTTGTGTTTTTGCTCGGTTGAGCGTATTTTCTCCACTGCGCTGGAGCTCAGTTGCACTTGTTTGTGCACCACATCGTTTTGTCGCACCTGTTTGTGCGCATTTGCCTTTTCGCCTTCGTGCGTAGTTTAGCTGTCGGGCTTAGTTGTCCTGTTGCCTGTGTTGGGCCAGAAATACAGCGTTTGGAACATACAGTCTGCGTCCTGCATTTGATTTCCTACACTACACCTACACACGCCCTGACAGAATCATACACCTTACTATGGAATCAGCAGGAGCCGAAGCAGCCCAGACGAGACTGGAAGCCCAGGTTCGGGACCAGCAAGAGCAACTCCTGCAGATGGGGAACGCCCTGCAGGAGGTGATTACCACACTCCGAGGCTGGGGTTCGCCTCCACCGCCGCCCGCCCTGCCAGCACCATCGGCCAGCCCGCCCATTCCAGCGCCGGAACCTCGAGGAGTCCAACTATCTCTCCCGAGGGCCTACGACGGGACAGTGGCTGGGTGTCAGGGATTCCTGCTCCAGGTAGAGCTATACCTGGCCACCGTGCACCCGGCACCTTCAGGGCACGAGAGCGTGTCCGCCCTGATCTCCTGCCTGGCCGGAAAAGCGTTGGAGTGGGCCAACGCGGAGTGGAGGAAGATCGACGCCACGACTATTACGTACACCGAGTTCTCCCGCCGCTTCAGGGCGGTGTTTGACCATCCCCCGGAGGGGAAAGCGGCGGGGGAGCGTCTGGTCTTCCTCCGGCAGGGGAGCAGAAGTGCCCAGGAATTCGCGCTCGAATTCCGTACTCTAGCGGCAGATGCAGGGTGGAATGATCGGGCCCTCATCGATCTATACCGATGCAGCCTACGAGAGGACGTCCGTCGGGAGCTGGCTTGTAGGGACACCAGCCTCACTTTCGACCAGCTGGTGGATATGTCCATCAGGCTGGATACCCTGCTGGCTACCCGCGGACGTCTTGCGGAGGGTCCGTCCATTCCACCCTCCAGCACCTCCGAGCCTTGTCCCATGGAGCTCGGGGGCGCTGGCGCTAGAGAGAGGAGGAGTCGGCAGGCTAGGGGGTCCATCCACTGCACCAACTGTGGTCGGGGAGGACACACCGCGGCTAGGTGCTGGGGATGGCCTCCTAGGGGAGATGACGACAGGTCCCGCACTGGGGATTCCCTCCAGGTGAGTAGGCGCCCCACTCACCCAGAGCTCTCTGTTGCCCATTTTTGTATGCCTGTACGTTTTCCACAGGTAGCACCTCATTCCCAGCATAAGGCGCTGGTAGATTCAGGCGCGGCTGGGAATTTTATTGATAAAAAGTTTTGTTTAGCGTTAGGGATTCCCCTCATTCCTGTTGATGTTCCTTTTCCCGTTCACGCCCTAGATAGTCGTCCGTTGGGTACGGGCTTAATCAGGGAGGTCACGGCGCCGCTTAGGATGTGTGCGCAGGGGGATCATCAGGAGATGATTCAGCTGTTCCTGATTGACTCTCCTGCGTATCCGGTGGTGCTGGGCATGCCCTGGTTGAGTACCCATAACCCAGTGATTTCGTGGCAGGAGAGGGCTCTGATGGAGTGGTCTGCTCAGTGTGTGGGTAGATGTTTGGGCGTTTCCGTAGGGGCTACCTCGGTGGAGAGTCCAAACCAGGTGCCCGCATTGCACATTCCACCTGAGTATGGGGATTTGGCTATTGCGTTTAGTAAGGCGAGGGCGACGCGGTTGCCACCCCATAGGCAGGGGGATTGTGCGATAAACCTCCAGGCAGGAGCTGCGCTCCCACGGAGCCATGTGTATCCTCTGTCTCAGGAGGAGAAGAAAGCTATGGAGATTTACATAGACGAATCACTGAGACAAGGATACATACGGCCGTCCACTTCCCCCGCGTCCTCGAGTTTCTTTTTCGTGAAGAAAAAGGATGGTGGTTTGCGCCCATGCATCGATTACCGTGGTCTCAATCAGATTACGGTGAAGTATAGTTATCCACTCCCGCTGATTGCGACCATGACTGAGTCGTTGCATGGGGCGCGTTTCTTCACGAAACTAGATCTCAGGAGCGCGTACAACTTGGTGCGCATCAGGGAGAACGATGAATGGAAAACAGCCTTTAGTACCACCTCGGGCCATTACGAGTATCTGGTCATGCCATACGGGTTGATGAACGCTCCATCAGTTTTCCAATCATTTGTGGATGAGATCTTCAGGGACATGCAGGGGCAGGGGGTGGTGGTGTACATTGATGACATTCTCGTGTACTCACCTACCCGTGTCGAGCATGTAGCCCTGGTGCGCAAGGTGTTGCGGAGGCTGGTGGAGCACGACCTGTATGTGAAGGCAGAGAAGTGTCTGTTTTTCCAGGAGTCGGTCTCCTTTTTGGGTTATCAGTTGTCTGCGTCAGGGGTGAGGATGGAGGTAGATCGGGTGTCGGCCGTGCGTAATTGGCAAACACCAACCACTGTGAAGGAGGTGCAGCAGTTTTTGGGGTTTGCAAATTACTACAGGAGGTTTATCCAGGGTTTTGGACAGGTGGCAGCTCCCATCACGTCTCTGTTGAAGGGGGGTCCGGTGCGTCTGCAGTGGTCGGCCGAGGCGGACAGGGCGTTTGGGAGGCTGAAGGACCTGTTTACCTCGGCCCCGGTGCTGGCGCACCCGGATCCCTCTTTGCCGTTCCAAGTAGAGGTGGACGCGTCGGAGGCCGGTTTAGGAGCCGTGCTTTCACAACGATCTGGCGCGCCACCTAAACTCCGCCCCTGTGCTTTTTATTCTAAGAAGCTCAGTCCGGCGGAGCGGAACTATGACGTAGGGGACAGGGAGCTGTTAGCCGTGGTACAGGCTCTAAAGGTGTGGAGGCACTGGCTTGAGGGGGCTCAACACCCTTTCCTCATTTTGACGGACCACCGTAACCTGGAGTACATCCGGGCGGCGAGGAGGCTGAACCCTCGCCAGGCAAGATGGAGTATGTTCTTGACCAGGTTTACGTTTAAGATCACGTACATCCCTGGGTCACAGAATGGCAAGGCAGATGCGCTGTCTCGGCAGTATGACGCGGAGGAGAGGTCCGTGGAGCCCACTCCCATACTGCCTGAGTCGTGTCTGGTGGCACCGGTAGTGTGGGAGGTCGATGCTGAACTCGAGCGGGCGTTACGCACCGACCCTAGTCCATCACAGTGCCCGGAGGGTCGGAAGTACTTTCCGCTCGAGGTTCGGGATCGATTGATCTATTGGGCTCACACGTCACCCTCCTCTGGACATCCGGGTATCGGCCGGACAGTGCACTGTCTTAGTGCCAAGTACTGGTGGCCCACGTTGGCTAGGGATGTGAGGGTTTATGTTTCCTCCTGCTCGGTGTGCGCCCAGTGTAAGGCGCCTAGACATTTACCTAGGGGTAAGTTGCTACCCCTGCCCGTTCCACAACGGCCATGGTCCCACCTCTCAGTGGACTTTATAACAGACCTTCCCCTCTCCCAAGGGAATACCACCATCCTGGTCGTTGTGGACCGGTTCTCTAAGGCCTGTCGTTTGCTCCCCATGCCGGGTCTTCCTACGGCCCTGCAAACTGCCGAGGCACTGTTTACCCATGTGTTCCGGCACTACGGGGTGCCCGAGGACATTGTGGCTGATCGGGGTCCCCAATTCACCTCCAGGGTCTGGAGAGCGTTTATGGAGCGGTTGGGGGTCCCGGTGAGCCTCACCTCGGGCTACCACCCGGAGAGCAATGGGCAGGTGGAACGCGTAAACCAGGATGTGGGTAGGTTTCTCAGAACATACTGCCAGGACCGGCCGGAGGAGTGGTCAAGGTACGTTCCCTGGGCCGAGATGGCCCAGAATTCCCTACGCCATTCCTCCACGAACCTAACCCCATTTCAATGTGTGTTAGGTTACCAGCCGGTTCTGGCACCCTGGCAGCAGAGCCAGATCGAGGCTCCTGCGGTGGATGAGTGGGCGCGTCGCTCGGAGGAGACTTGGAACGCTGCACACGTCCACCTGCAGCGGGCCCTCCGACGTCAGAAGGCGAGCGCTGATCTCCACCGCAGTGAGGCACCGGTGTACGCACCTGGTGATCGAGTCTGGCTCTCTACCAGAAACCTGCCCCTCCGCCTGCCCTGTCGGAAACTGGGTCGGCGGTTTGTAGGGCCATTTAAAGTCCTGAGAAGGTTGAACGAGGTTTGTTATAGATTACAGCTACCTGTGGAGTATAAGTGTATTAACCCCTCGTTCCATGTGTCCCTTCTCAGGCCGGTGGCACCGGCGTACTCCGTGAGATCCATCTTGGATTCGAGACGTCGGATGGGGGGTCTCCAGTATCTAGTGGAGTGGGAGGGGTACGGTCCGGAGGAGCGGTGCTGGGTGCCGAGGAGAGACGTGTTGGACCCGTCGCTCCTGACGGAGTTCCATCGGAGGCATCCGACGCGCCCTGCGACGCGTCCCCCTGGCCGTCCCCGAGGCCGGAGTCGGCGCACGTCTGGAGCCGCGCGTCAAGGGGGGGGTACTGTCACGGTTTCGGCCGAGGCTGCCTCTCCCCCTTGTTCGGGCAGGCTTCGGCGCTCGTCGTCTCCGGAATTCTAGCTGCCACCGATAGATGTTTCATGTTCGTTTGCTTTTGTCTGTTTGTTTCACACCTGTTTCTGTTTTACGTATTAGTGTCCTATAAGTTTCTCGTTGTGTTTGTCAGGTGTTGTGTATGATTGTTTTCGTCAGTGTTGTGTTTTTGCTCGGTTGAGCGTATTTTCTCCACTGCGCTGGAGCTCAGTTGCACTTGTTTGTGCACCACATCGTTTTGTCGCACCTGTTTGTGCGCATTTGCCTTTTCGCCTTCGTGCGTAGTTTAGCTGTCGGGCTTAGTTGTCCTGTTGCCTGTGTTGGGCCAGAAATACAGCGTTTGGAACATACAGTCTGCGTCCTGCATTTGATTTCCTACACTACACCTACACACGCCCTGACACACCTGAGCGACCCATACACCAAAGAGAAGTCCCCATCTGTTTTATGGCCCTGCTGTAAGTTGCCTATATGCAGCCAAAACAGAAAGATAAATGCGGTCAGAGAGCTACTAGAGCAGCACCGCCCCCTCAAGATTCTGAGGCTGCCTACAAGGAAATTCTCAAAACTGCTAATGTGAACCTTGACGACCTTGTACCTAGCCGGTGGGGATTCCGGTGGGGTACCCCCACCCAGGTAGTGGCAGTGCTGGCAACAGTAACCCATGGGGAGGGGGTCACACTTGGACAATCAGAGAGGGGGCATATTATTGTGGCCCTGGTGGCACAAAATAATCAAAGGTCTGACTGCACGGAGATATGGGGGACCAGAGTGTTTGTGTTTCAGGGGAAGAGGGTGGATCTGATCTCCATCACCTAGGACTTGACATAGGTTAATCAAATCTCAAAGTTGTGTCAAATTTTTTGCTCAATCTTGCATGCTTTCTCAAACAGCTGTAACTGTATATGCATTCGTAAATCAGGTCCTTTCTTGAGCTGGGCTCTGGGATGTAACAACCGTTGAGCATATGAGCTTATGGTTGATTGTGGAGGAAAGGGGTTGAGTGTGTAAGAGTATGTGTGTGTTTGTGTGTGTGTGTGTGTGTGTGTATCCCACATCTGTTGCAAGGGGGTAAGGATGTTAGGGAGAATATAGGATGAACCACAATAATTGTTTGCTAAATAATAATTGCATGACAAAAATGTAATGTAATACAATGGCAATCCGGGTTATAGGTAATAATCCATCGCATGAACTGCCGACATTATTACGCATATTAATTGTTAATAATGGAAATTAAGATATGCAAGATATTTGAATAGATATATATTTTTAATAGCTATATATATATTGAGGTGAGCGCATTGGAAATGCTTTTGGCGGTTGACCTGCTTCTGTTTTGGAGGGTTACTTAGTAGCAATGCAAATATCATGGTACAGCTATATGGACACTCCATCACTATGGTATTTGTTATTGGTAAATTTACAAACATATATTATGATAAATAGATTTGAAACTTGTATCTCATTATGGTAATTGGTGAAATAAGTATATATAATTGTATATTATAATTGAAATGGCTTAGCAGATAATAACAAAATATTAACAATATTTACATGGCTCAAAGAGAAGGAATATAATATATATTGTTTACAGGAAACTCATTCAACAATTCTAGATGAAGTTGTGTGGAAAAAGGACTGGGGGAGCGAAATATACTTCTCCCATGGGCAAAGAAACTCAAAAGGGGTGATGATATTAATTAACAGTAATTTCAATCCAAACGTGCAAATTGTCCAAACAGATCCGCAAGGTTGATGGATGATTTTAAATATGTTATTGGACCATAAACAGAAATGGCTCATTAACCTTTACGGACCAAATAATGATGATCCACACTTCTTTGACAATATATATAATACATTATCAACCCTGCAAGCAATACAAGACTCTATTATTATGGTGGGAGATTATAATACTGTTTTAAATAGCTCAATGGACCGTAAAGGAAATCACACTACAAACTATCACCCTCATGCTCTTAAGGAAATCATGAATGTCATGGATACATTAGTACTAGTAGATATATGGAGGCTTAAATATTCTGACGTAGTGAGATAAACATGGCGGAAACTCAATCAAGCTAGTCGTCTTGAATTCTTTCTTATGTCATTCGCGTTGGCACCAAAAGTTTAAAAAGTGTTGATAGGGGACAGAATGCAGTCGGACCATCATGTAATTGGCATATACATTACTCTTACTGAATTTCCACGTGGGCGAGGATATTGGAAATTTAATCAAAGCCTATTGGATGATAACTTGTTTTTAACTAGGACAGAGGAATTTCTAACTGATTTTTTTCCAACATAACATAGGTACAGCAAATCCCCTTATTGTATGGGACACTTTTAAATGTGCCTTTAGAGGCCATGCAATTTAGTACTCATCTCGAAAACAAAAGCAATTTAGGTCAAAAGAGTCCATACTAACAAAGGAAATAGAAGGAATGGCTAAAGGATTGCAATATTTACCTGGAGCTAACCTTGCAGATAGCATTACAGGGTGATCTGAAAAGTCATTGTCAATCGATCAATAATATAATAATACTTTTAGCAAAAATGTTTATTTTTAATTCACAATCTGTAGCAGCAATGAGAATAGAAAAGTTCAGAACTTTTGTAAAACATCACAGTACGGTTGAAATATATATGGCAAATAGAAATCCTATATAGATGGTGATAAGAGATAGATGGGAGGTATTGAATAGAGTTGAAGGATGGGACTAATAACACATAACAACAAATAATAACAAAGATAGCTAATAATGTAAGCATACTGTGTCCATAATAAGTATATAGGTTGTATGTTGGGAGCTTTTGGGAAAGAGCACAGTTAGAAAGATATGGCATATAGAAGCAAACCGGATGGACATCATGAAAATGATCGGAGAGGTTGAGAGTAGAAGAAGTTCAGCAGCAAAAAAATAAAATAATAATAATATATATATTTATATATATATATATATATATATATATATATATATATATATATATATATATATATATATATATATATATATAATAGAATTATTGTAAAATTAACTGTGTCCATAAGGTGTAGATAGTAAGTATAGACCGGAAGTAGAGGCCTGGGCATTGTTGTTCACTAATTTACTCCAAGTAGGGAAAGGATGGCGGGGTTGAAAAGTAATAAAGGGGAGTATATATATAAAAAACATGGGGGATTGGAAGTGATGCAGACAATTACATTGATAGAAGATACAATCTATCTGCAATATTAAGCTGATCCATCACCCCCCACCCTCCCCCCCCCCCTCCCCCCCAAAAAAAGGAAGTAGAAGGTCTAACAGAACAGATAGATAGCAATAAAAACTGTAACATAGAGGCTCCGAATAAATTAGAGGAAAAACAAAAATAAATGGAGAAACTTATTCAAGAAAGATCAAGTGCAATATATTATAAAAAATAAAGCAAACTGGATGGAATATGGGGGAAAATGCACCAAATTCTTTTTTAATCTTCAACATAGAAATGCTACCAAAAATAATTGACTGAAACTGGTTACAAAACGACAGAGTCAACCATGATTCACCTAATTATATTTTGAAGGAGGAAGCAAAATACTTTAAGCATATGTTTTTGTTTCAGTCACCTTCATCTCCTCTAACTGAAGCTAATTGTAGGGATTTTTTTTCTATTGATAATGTAAAATTAACAGCCATACAGAAAGACTCATGTGAAGGTGAAATTACAGAGGAGGAACCTTTTTTGATATACTCAGAGGACTGTTTTTAGCATGTTTTAACCACTCCTGTGTACATGATCACCAGACACTCAAGAAGAAGCTCTGATTTCATTATTACTGAAACAGTATACAACTGGGAAATATAAAGATCCAGTCCATTGAAAAAATTGGAGGGCTCTTACACTTGTGTTGTGATGCAAAAATTCTTGCAAAATGTATAGCGCATAGAATTAAAAAGGTATTGTCGGACATTATTCATTCTAATCAGACAGGTTTTTTACATGGGCGATACATTGGAGATAATATAAGGCAAGTACTGGAAACAATAGAACACTATGAAAAATCTGGTAAACCAGGCCTACTATTCATAGCAGACTTGAAAAGGCATTTGATAAAGTACGACTGGAGTTTATATATAAATGACTGGAGCATTTCAATTTTGGAGAATCTCTTATAAAATGGGTTAAAATCATGCATAGAAACCCTAGGTGTAAAATAGTAAATAATGGCTATTTCTCAGAAAGGTTTAAACTGTCAAGAGGAGTAAAACAAGGTTGTCCACTATCGGCATATCTATTTATTATGGCCAACAAAATGTTAGCTATTAAAAAAAAAAATGTATCTAGATCCAACAATAATATCAAGGGATTAGAAATCCAGTGCTCATGATTCATGCTTTCTTTTAAATCCACAACTTGAATCCCTCCACAGCCTCATAGAGGATCTAGATACATTTTCTAACCTCTCTGGATTACAACCAAATTGTGATAAATGTGCTATATTACGTATTAAATCACTAAAAAATAAGAATTTTACATTACCATGTAGTTTACCAATAAAATGGTCTGATGGTGATGTGGATATACTCGGAATACATATCCCAAATGAAATAAATGATCTCACTCCAACACATTTTAATAGAAATGTAGCAAAAATAGATAAGATCTTGCTACCATGGAAAGGTAAATACCTTTCTATTTGTGGAAAAATCACCCTGATTAACTCTTTAGTATTATCCCAGTTTACCTATTTTCTTATGGTCTTGCCTACGCCTAGTGAACAGTTTTTTTAATTATATAAGAAAAAAATAATCAATTTTATTTGGAACGGCAAGCCAGACAAAATTAAATGGGCCTGTTTATATAATGAATATGAATTCGGAGGACAGAAAGTATTAAATATTAAAGCATTAGACCTATCTAAGGTCTAAGGCACTGCATCTCAGTGCTTGAGGCATCACTACAGACCCCCTGGTTTGATTCCAGGCTGTATCACAACCGGCCGTGATTGGGAGTCCCATAGGGCAGCACACAATTGGCCCAGCGTTGTCCGGTTTTGGCCAGTGTAGGCCGTCATTGTAAATAAGAATTAGTTCTTAACTGACTTGCCTAGTTAAATAAAGGTTAAATAAAAATAACAAATACGTTTTCAACCCCTTTGTTATGGCCAGCCTAAATAAGTTCAGGAGTAAAAATGTGCTTAACAAGTTACATAATAAGTTGCATTGACTCTTAACTGACTTGCCTAGTTAAATAAAGGCAAAAAAAAAAAGAGAAAAAAAAGCTTCAGTCATAAAAAAGTTATAGTTAAATCCGAAACTGGTTCTCTAGCAAATTAGTAAGACTGTCTGACCCCATGTTCAAGAATGGCCTTTTTCCCTTTATTCAGATTACAACCTCTCACTTTCAGTTATTTAAAAAGGAAATAATCTCCCATATATCACTATTTCTAAAACAATCCATAGAAAGTTGGTTGCAATTTAAATGTAATCCTCCAGAAACGACAGAACAAATATACTAATTGATAAAAAAAACATTATTTTTAGAAAAATGTTTAAAAAAGGTATAATCTTTGTAAACTGGACTGGTGGAGTTATGTTGCACATGCAGCTAACAAAAAAATATGGAAATATCTGCTCTACCCAAAATTACAACCAAAAAATTGCAGCATTACCGCAAAAATTGAAGAGGAAAGTGGAATGGTGAAAAAGTAAGGAACTGGTCTGTCGGCCCTGCATTAAAGAACATAATTGGTTAAAGAAAATTGTGATAAATACAGAAGTATACCAGTTTCATTTAAGGACCAAAGGATTGACAGCCGTCCCATATAGATTGCAAAATAGTAGGGAAGAGATTTTTGACGTACCGATTCTACGGCATAGTGTATATGAACTAATACGCAAAACGACGCCTGATTCAAAACTTAGAATTTAAATTTAAATTATTATACAAAATTCTAGCTAACAATAGAATGTTATTTATATGGGGGATACAATCTTCCCAGCTCTGCAGATTTTGCTGCGAAGAGACAGAATCATTAGATAATTTGTTTTGGTACCGTCCATTTGTAGCTTGTTTTTGGTCACTGGTCCAGGAATGGCTGAAGGATTGCAATATTTACCTGGAGCTAACCCTGCAGTTAGCACTACTGGGTGATCTGAAACGTCATAGTCAATCGATCAATAATATAATAATACTTTTAGCAAAAATGTTTATTTTCAATTCACAATCTGTAGAAACAATGAGAATAGAAGGGTTCAGAACTTTTGTGAAACATCACAGTACAGTTGAAAAATATATGGCAAATAGAAATCTGGCTGGTGTTAAGAGATAGATGGGAGGTGTTGAATGTAGCTGAAGGATGGGACTAATAACAACTAACAACAACTAATAACAACAAGATAACTAATGTAAAGCATACTGTGTCCATAATAAGTATATAGGTTATAGGTTGAGAGTTTTTATGAAAGAGCACAGTTAGAAAGATATGGCATATAGAAGCAAACCGGATGGACATCATGAAAATGATCGGAGAGGTTGAGGGTAGAGGAAGTTCAGGAGTAAAAACAAACAAAATATAATTATTGTAAAATTGACTGTGTCTATAAAATTTATATAGTATGTATAAGCTGGAAGTAGAGGCCTAAGCGTTGTTGTTCACTAGTTTAATCCAATTAGGGAAGAGGTGGTGGGGTTGGAAAGTAATAAAGGGAAATATATCTGAGGAGTGGCTTCCGTCTGGCCACTCTACCATAAAGGCCTGATTGGTGGAGTGCTGCAGAGACGGTTGTCCTTCTAGAAGGTTCTCCCATCTCCACAGAGGAACTCTGGAGCTCTGTCAGGGTGACCATCGGGTTCTTGGTCACCTCCCTGTCCAAGGCCTTTCTCCCCCGATTGCTCAGTTTGGCCAGGCGGCCAGCTCTAGGAAGAGTCTTGGTGGTTCCAAACTTCTTCCATTTAAGAATGATGGAGGGCACTGTGTTCTTCGGGACCTTCAATGCTACAGAATTTTTTTGGTACCCTTCCCCAGATCTGTGCTTTGACACAATCCTGTCTCTGCGCTCTGCGGACAATTCCTTTGACCTCATGGCTTGGTTTTTGCTCTGATATGCACTGTTAACTGTGGGACCTTATATAGACAGGTGTGTGCCTTTCCAAATCATGTCCAATCAATTGACTTTACCACAGGTGGACTCCAATCAAGTTGTAGAAACATCTCAAGGATGATCAATGGAAACAGGATGCACCTGAGCTCAATTTCGAGTCTCATAGCAAAGAGTCTGAATACTGATGTAAATAAGGTATTTCTGTTTTTTATTTTTAACACATTTGCAAAAAAATCTAAAAACCTGTTTTTGCTTTGTCATTATGGGGTATTGTGTGTAGATTGACGAGGAAAATAATTAATTAAATCCATTTTAGAATAAGGCTGTAATGTAACAAAATGTGGAAAAAGTCAAGGGTTCTGAATACTTTCCGAATGCACTGTAGGTTGATACATTGCTATGTTTTCATTTATAAAGCCCTTTCACAAAAAGTCCCACTGTATCTAACATCATTACTAAACTTTAGACATACGAGTTACCACACCAGGTCTCTATTGAGTTAGGTAAATCCGTTTTTATGTGTTGCACCTTATATGTTTGGGTTTTATGACCGTGTTTTTCTTTGCATTTTGAATGTATATTTTGATGTGTGTATTTTCTGTAAAAAAAAAAAATACGTTTACTTACTTAAAAACATAATATATATTTTTATGGACTGTATATAGTGTAGTTATACCATTAATGCTTTATTCGCTTTTTCTTTTTTCTTTACCAATACTGTAAGTATACATGTGTGTCTTTCTGTGTGTTTTCTTGTGTGTATTTATGTAATATATGTCTGTGGCTGTGTGTTTGAAGAAATAGCGTGTTGCACCAGTGTGTGTGTACGTATGTGTGTGTGTTGCGCCAGTGTGTGTGTGTGTGTGTGCGTGCGCGTCTGTCTGTGTGTCTGTCTGTCTGCCTGTGTGTGTGTGTGTGTGTGTGTGTGTGTGTGTGTGTGTGTGTCTAGGGTAGAGAGTGGGGGGTCGAAGGAGGTAGGCTGATCAACCCGAGCTGATTTCTCCCTCTAAGTGTGCAGGATCTGCTTGGCATGCTCTGTGTCTCCCCTCTCGCTGCTATAGGCTCTACTGGCTATAGCTTGTGGCGCTCCCGGTGGAGCAGGCTCTTTCCACTAACAAAATGCAAAATACAAAATTAATAAAAACACCCTTTGAAACTGACAAACATGCCTCAGGCAAACTATCGGCCCGCCGGCTGCTTAAAATTTAATCAGTATTTTTATTTATTTATTTAATTTCCACGGCCATGCTCATCTTTTTAATAACACGTTGCAGAGACTGTCTGTGTACAAAGTTTCCCTCTGTCAAGAATGACATGTTTAATGGGTCCTGTCAGTTCATGGATTGTCTCTCCCCGGGGGCTGCTAGCTAATAAAATAAGCATGTTTGTTTTATCTCTTAACCTTAGTCCTTGCCCTTTTCTAAGACCTGTTTGCTCTTTGGTCCTCTCCTCTGCCTAATGATTGCCTTCATGTACATGACCATATCAGAAGAAACAGTACAGTTGTAGTGCTATACTCAGATATTCCCAAAATCAATATTACAGCCTTGTTAGAATTCAAGACAAACAGGAGTGACTAAAATGGTAGGATTGTTGACAGTGGAAAGCAAACATAGTGTAGCTCAATCCCCAGATCTCTGCCATACTGCTGTAATATTCATGCTCTCATTCATAATTTAATTATATTAACACGGCTTGCAGTGTTGGCCATGACAGTCAAACTCTCAAATGGGTGTCAATCACTACTAGAACACTGTCCTAAAGCCAGGATTAGTGCAACAAAGTTGATGGGTGTCCCCCAATTCAGCAAGATCATGAGTGAATGGAATACCGTAATAGTATTTTCAAGTATTTCCATGTCCAGTCACCACTCAGAATCTGAACTGCAGGTCTCTTTAACAATAAAATTACTAATGATTATATATGAAGCAGACTTTTTATACAATGGCTTCGTTTAAATAAAAATAGATATTCTGAAACAACCAATAATTGTATTTATTTTTCCTCTTTTGTACTGTGCATTACACATAAACCGCCCAGTCTCTTGTTCTTACACATAAGTGCATCTCTCTTTGAGATAAATTCCACATGGCAGATTTTTCTCCTCCGTGTAAAAAGCTTCCAGTTTTGTGCTACTTCCTCCTCTTCCACAGTAACTTTCTTAGTTATTAATTGAGATGATGAGAGTCAATGCTTTCAGCGGAAAAGTAGCCCAAGACAAGACATACTTGAAGTTCTGAGCCATAAATATTAACGATCAATATATTATGCATATTATTCTTTAAATACCACATCAAATGTGCTTTTTGTGAGTAAATCTTAATTTTGCATATGCTTTTAAGTAATATACATTAAATAATAATTGCCATTAAATTGATGGCAGAGGCAGCTTTGGTTCTGTCAATCAAATTGGCGCAAACCCCCTCTGACATTTGTCTCTCATCACTTCTGGCTGCATGGGCGTCATTGTTCGCTCAGAATCAGCAGTTACTCTCTGGCACTTTAACTCTGGAGCACAGTCAGAGCAGGTTAGAGAGGTCATCCAAGGTAATGTAGCCTATATTCTAACAAAAAGTTAACTGCAATTTTCAAGCAATGCAATATTCACCAGTGTTGAAAATAGTATGGACTGGAGGATAAAAATATACATTTTCTGACTGGTGATACTTGAGTAGTTACAGTATGTCTCTATGATTCAGTATGGACAAGAACCCAAGCTGTGTTTTTGTGGCTTTCCTTATTCTCCTCTCCTTAATCCAACAGCCTCCTGGTTCAGGTTGACATGCAGGGCCTCAGAACAATGTGTGCATCCAGACCATTCAGAGCAAAGAGAGACACTTATTGACTTGAGCAGGTTTATAATCAAACAGTATAAAACATGGCCCTGTGGCCCTCTGGGAGGAGTAGCACAATGACAGGCATACAGAATGGTAAATGATAGCCAGGAGATACCACAGCACAGTAATGCTCATGTTTCCTGTGTTTGCCAAAGCCTCTGTTCACCCATGGAGGCTCAAAGCCTCCCAAACAGCCTGCTAATCCACGCTAACATCTCTTAACGGGAGGGGAACACCCACTCCCCTCTCCGCACCCCTCCTGTAGCTCAGCCATGGAAGTCTTTAAGGGGAGGATGGCTTTGATGTGAGCAATTTCTAAGACTAATTATACAAACAGGATAATAACAATGAAGAGTGTGAGCTGTCTGTGTGTTTATCCTCCCTCTGTTTACATCAGCGGCAGCTCCTTGAGCCATACCCCCCCCCCCCCCCCCACACACACACACACACACACACACACACACACACACACACACACACACACACACACATGCACACATGCATACACACACAGAGCTAATTCTCAGTTGTTTCTTTCTGCAAATCATAACAACAACAAACAACAATAAAAGCCTGACATCAAGGGGAGAAATCGTTATGCATAGTTACAAAATCCTAAAAGGCATAATGTCTCTGTTCTGACTTCCTCCTCACTGGCTTCTTCCTGGATTTAGTTGATAGGGATGTTGGATCTCTGCATAGCTGCAGGACAATGCTAGTATTATCATGCCAACGCTGTCCCGTGGGTAATAGATCTGGTTGTTTTCATGTTGATTCTGTAATTGTGTATTCAAATGCTCTGTGGTTCATCACCTACATTTGCTCTCATGTCACTATTTCCTCTCCAATGTGTAGGTGATTGGTTGATTGTACTGTGACTCAAATCAGATCTGTTGGAAGTTCTTCTTTCTCTTTTAAAGGTCTCGATTGAAAGGTCTGAGATAACAAGCTCTTTTTCTCTGACGTTTATTCAAATTCTTGTAAAGAATACAAAACCTCAAATGTACTTTGAAAAGTCAGGACAACAGTAATAAATATTTTATTTGAAACATCGCCTTTTTTGTCCAACTGACTAGGAATGGATGGGATGTATCCGCTCTTCATTCAGTGGCTAGCTATTAGACGTCTATTTCGCCTCATGCATTAGCAGCATATTCATTTTGGAATCACAGCACTCTTCTGGTCCAAATAATGAGCCTTTAATTATTGACAGCAGATTAATATTTAACAAAGGTGCTGGGGTTTCACTTGGTTGGCCTTATATGGAGATGTATTAGGGAAGACATGCAGTGTCCATGACCCAGATCCCCCCTCCCCTCCTCCCACTGAACACTGGCCCAGTTCTCCTCTCAGCTCTCCTCTCAGCTCTCCTCTCAGCTCCCCTCTCAGCTCTCCTCTCAGCTCTCCTCTCAGCTCTCCTCTCAGCTCCCCTCTCAGCTCTCCTCTCAGCTCTCCTCTCAGCTCTCCTCTCAGCTCTCCTCTCAGCTCCCCTCTCAGCTCTCCTCTCAGCTCTCCTCTCAGCTCCCCTCTCAGCTCTCCTCTCAGCTCTCAGCTCTCCTCTCAGCTCTCCTCTCAGCTCCCTTCTCAGCTCTCCTCTCAGCTCTCCTCTCAGCTCCCCTCTCAGCTCTCCTCTCAGCTCTCCTCTCATCTCTCCTCTCAGCTCTCCTCTAAGCTCTCCTCTCAGCTCTCCTCTCAGCTCTCCTCTAAGCTCTCCTCTCAGCTCTCCTCTTAGCTCTCCTCTCAGCTCCCCAAGAGTGCCTGTACCATGCCAGGGTAAAAGTACAGGTGCACAGGGGCATATTTGGTTGTCCACGCCAATTTTTACTGTTTTTGTGTGAATGCCTATTCCATTAATATCGCACAATTCTGTCATCAAAGATCACTTTTGAAACTGAAAACTGCGTGTAGCCTCAACCAATGAAACACCTAGTCCCAATATCAGCTACATTTTTGTGACTTGTCCAGTTCATGTACAGTACCATATCCTGTCGTACTTCACTTACAAAATGGAAAAAATGAAGTGATGTGGGATGAAACCAAGTGAAGCTGACGAGTCCCAGATGGGTCAGCTACAGTTCTGTCTTGTCATGCTGTGCTGGATTATTTTATATACAGAACTACAAATCATTGGTATCATTGGCTGTTTGGAGTTGAGCAAACTGAGTTGTGACGGACTGCCTTTGCCAGGCATTGTGGGATCCCACTTGGAGGCCAGATGAAGATCAGACAGCCTAAAGAACTTCAAGAAAACCCTATACCCAGAGAGAGCTATACCCAGAGAGAGACAGAGAGAGAGAGACCAAGACTTACAGCCCCCAGAGGGTCTGCCACTCGTCTGTGTCTGTCCCCCTCTGCCTTCAGTCCTCTCCCCTCCCTGAAGATGAGTGGTCCTTAAGATCTCATCTGTTGTGAAATGCAAAAAGGCTCTAAGATACCAGGATGACAGGCCGTGAGAAAAGCAGCATCAGAAGATAAGATTGGTTTCTCTTCTTGTTTTCTGGTCTATAGAAGACATCTCCAGTCACGAGAGAGGCCGGAGGGAGAATTAATGAAGTTTGAGAAGTTGCAGTTTGGAAAGTTTATGCATACCTGTGTTTAGTGTGTCCCCACTTGCTCCTTCTAAGAATAATAATAATAAATAATAATAATAATAATAATAATAATTGGTCATTTAGCAGACGCTCTTATCCAGAGCGACTTACAGGAGCAATTAGGGTTAAGTGCCTTGCTCAAGGGCACATCGACAGATTTTTCACCTAGTGGGCTCGGGGATTAGAACCAGCGACCTTTCGGTTACTGGCACAACGCTCTTACCCACTAAGCTACCTGCCTCCCCAACAAACAAGGACATCTGATGTCTATATGTGCAAATGATTTCCAAAAGTGACTCACACTCACATTGTACTGTAAGCCCCAGAGTTCAGGTCAATCTCCATTAGTCTTGTCTTTTTAAGGTCCATTGTTTGGATGGAGCTGTCTTGAGCTTAATGATGATAGCCGACCCGCCATGATGAGGACATTCCTCTGTAGCCTCCAGGGCAGCACTTCCATCCTGCTCTGGCTGCTCTCTGCCTTGCAAATGTGTTTAAAATGCCAGTGTTTTACAGTGGAGCTGTGTGTGTAAATCAGGGGCTGGGCCATGCCTCCTCTTGGGGCCTGTCCTCACTGTTCCAACTGTTCCAGCTGGGTCCTTTGTAGTGGTACTGTATATCTTCCATTCTAGACCCTGCACTGGAAGTGACCCACACCAGCTGACATCTTAATTCAATCTTTAGGATCCTGTTAAACCCCTTTATTGGGTGGGAGAAATATGGGTTTGTTCTGAAGCCAGGAAGGTCACCAACCTCCCTTTGCTGCATTCCCTCTGCAGAGCCACACACACAACATATTGTATCCATATTTAGTGGCTTTTGTTGTGTGTGTTTTTGCCATAACCACTCATCATTACTGTAGTTGTTTGGGCTCTAGGTCTAAACCCCCAACAGCTCTGCTCTGGGTAGGATGGTTAATGCATCCCAATCCTCCCAGGCCTCACAGACCCCTGCAAAGCCTCTGACAGCTGAGAAATGTCATTACAGACCATAATGAAGAATGAAATCAGTTACACCATCACAGACACACATACCCAACATTTAATTAGCACAACTGAAGGTCAGCCTGAATGTTTTTCAGATGATGTGTCACGACTTCCTCCGAAGCTGCCTGTTCGGGCAGGCTTCGGCGTTCGTCGTCACCGGCCTTCTAGCCACTGCCGCTCCATATCTCATCATTCCATTTGTCTTGTCAATTACACACACCTGGTTCATATTCCCCTCATTAGTACGTGTTTAAGTGTTCCCTCTGCCCCCTTGTCCTTGTGGGTGATTATTTATTGTAAGGATTAGTAGCTCGGTTGAGCTCAGTATTTTGTATTGCTGGGGTATTTTTCCCCGTGTGCATGTTTGTTCCAGTGCACCTGTTTTGCGCACTGGACTGGTTACGCTGGATTACAGAATAAACTCTGTATACTGTGATTTACCCTCCTGCGCCTGACTCCTTCAAATCACGCATCACAGAATCACCCACCTGAAACGGAGTCAGCGGGAGAGGAGCGCATGCCTGGAGTCGTGGCACGGGTCCAGGCGCATTCAACAATGCTAGCCAGCTTGGGAGAAGCGATGGATCGGGTTCTCCAGGTCGTCCAATGCCTGGAGATGAGAGGACCCGATCTGTCGAGACCAGCTGGGCAACCGGATCCAGCCACCCACACCCCAGCACCCAGAGGGATCCATATATTCCAGTCCTTTGTGAACGAGGCGTTTCGGGACATGCTTGGTCGCGGTGTAGTGGTCTACCTCAATGACATTCTGGTGTATTCCACTACGCGCGCCAAGCATGTGTCCCTGGTTCGCAAAGTGCTGGCCTGACTGTTGGAAAATGACCTTTATGCCAAGGCAGAAAAGTGTCTGTTTTTCCAGCAGTCCATCTCCTTCTTCGGATACCGCATTACCACCTCAGGTGTGGAGATGGAGGGAGATCGCATTTCAGCTGTGCGTAATTGGCCGACTCCAACCATGGTTAAGGAGGTGCAGCACTTTATTGGCTTCGCCAACTACTATCAGAGGTTTATCCGGGGCTTTGGCAAGGTCGCAGCTCCCATTACATCTCTGTTGAAGGGTGGGCCATCCCAGCTCCGCTGGTCTGCTGAGGCTGACAGGGCCTTCAGTAACCTGAGGGGTCTGTTCACCTCAGCCCTGGTACTGGCCAACCCCGATCCATCACTACCGTTCGTAGTGGAGGTGGATGCGTCCGAGGTAGGGATAGGCGCTGTCCTATCTCAATGCATCGGGCACGCCACCCAAGCTCCGCCCCTATTTCCTTCTTCTCTAAGAAGCTCAGCCCGGCGGAGCAGAACTACGAGGTTGGTGATCGGGAGCTGTTGGCTGTTGTCCGAGCCCTGACCGTGTGGAGGCACACACCCTTTCCTCATCTGGACGGACCACCGTAATCTGGAGTACATCCGGGCAGCGAGGAGGCTGAATCCTCGCCAGGCCAGGTGAGCCCTATTCTTCACCCGGTTTGATTTCACACTATCATACATCCCGGGTACGAAGAACGTGAAGGCAGACGCATTGTCATGGCTGTATGACACAGAGGAGAGGTCCAGAGACAACACCCCCATACTCCCGGCCTCCTGCATTGTGGCGCCGGTGGTATGGGCGATGGACGCGGATATAGAGCAGGCGTTACGCACAGAGCCATCTCCACCTCAGTGTCCAGCTGGGCTGCAGTACGTGCCTGCTCTTATCCGTGACCGTCTGATCTACTGGGCACACACGTCACCCTCCTCTGGTCACCCATGTATTGGTCGTACAGTGCGCTGCCTGACCGGAAAGTACTGGTGGCCTACCTTGGCTAAGGACGTGAGGGTGTATGTCTCCTCCTGCTCGGTGTGCGTCCAGAGTAAGGCACCTAGGCATCTCCCAGCAGTTAAGTTACAACCTTTACCAGTTCCACAATGAGCATGGTCTCACCTGAGCATTTATTTCCTTACCGATCTTCCCCTCTCCCAAGGTAACACCACCATCCTGGTTGTTGTGGACCGCTTTTCCAAGGTCTGCCACCTCCTTCCTCTGCCCGGTCTCCCCACGACCCTTCAAACTGCGGAGGCCCTGTTTACACACGTCTTCCGGCACTACGGGGTACCAGAGGATATAGTGTCTGACCGGGGTCCCCAGTTCACATCCAAGGTCTGGAAGGCGTTCATGGAACGTCTGGGGGTCCCGGTCAGCCTGACCTCTGGTTTCCACCCCGAGTCTAATGGGCAGGTGGAACGGGTAAATCAGGATGTGGGTAGGTTCCTGCGTCCTACTGCCAGGACCGGCCGGGGGAGTGGTCGATGTTCTTGCCATGGGCCGAATATGCCCAGAACTCTCTCCGCCACTCCTCCACCAACCTAACGCTATTTCAATGTGTTTTAGGTTACCAACCCGTTCTGGCACCGTGGCACCAGAGCCAGACCGAGGCTCCTGCAGTGGATGACTGGTTTCAGCGCACAGAGGAGACGTGGGACGCTGCCCACGTCCACCTCCAATGCACTGTGCGTCGTCAGAAGACCAACGCTGACCGCCACCGCAGTGAGGCCCTGGTCTTCGTACCGGGTGATCGGGTCTGGCTCTCGACCTGGAATCTGCCCCTCCGCCTGCCCTGCCGGAAGCTGAGCCCGCGGTTTGTGGGGCCGTTCAAAGTCCTGAGGAGAATCAACAAGGTTACCTATAGGTTATTACTTCCCCATGATTACCGTTTTAAACCCTCGTCTCATGTGTCGCTCCTCAGGCCGGTGGTGGCTGGTCCGCTCCAGGAGTCTGACGTGCGGGAGATCCCTCCGCCTCCTATGGACATTGAGGGGGCCCCGGCGTACTCCGTCCGTTCCATCCTGGATTCGAGGCGTCGGGTGGGGGGCCTTCAGTACCTCGTGGAGTGGGAGGGGTACTGTCCGGAGGAATGGTGCTGGGTCCCGGTGAGGGATATCCTCGATCCCTCCCTGTTGCGGGATTTCCACCATCGCCATCCGGCTTTTCCTGCTCCGCGTCCTCCTGGCCGTCCCCGAGGCCGGGGTCAGCGTGCTGCGCATCAAGGGGGGTACTGTCACGACTTCCTCCGAAGCTGCCTCCCCTCCTTGTTCGGGCAGGCTTCGACATTCGTCGTCACCGGCCATCTATCCACTGCCGCTCCATGTCTCATCATTCCATTTGTCTTTTAATATGCCATTTAGCAGACGCTTTTATCCAAAGCGACTTACAGTCATGCGTGCATACATTTTTATTTTTATTTTTTGTATATGGGTGGTCCCGGGGATCGAACCCACTACCTTGGCGTTACAAGCGCCGTGCTCTACCAACTGAGCTACAGAGGACCACACAGGTCTTGTCTTGTCAATTACACACACCTGGTTCATATTCCCCTCATTAGTACGTGTTTAAGTGTTCCCTCTGCCCCCTTGTCCTTGTGGGTGATTGTTTATTGTGAGGATTAGTAGCTCGGTTGAGCTCAGCATTTTGTATTGCCGGGGTATTTTTCCTGTGTGCATGTTTGTTCCAGTGCGCCTGTTTTGCGCACTGGACTGGTTACGCTGGATTACTGGATTACGGAATAAACTCTGTATACTGTGATTTACCTTCCTGCGCCTGACTCCTTCAAATCACGCATCACATGATGTTTGGAATGCTGGTGTACAGTATTTGGTTGTAAATTACATCTCTGGGATGATTCTACATGAACAATATGTAGTTATCAAAGAAATGGCTCCCCTTCCAAAAAGGAAAGGGCGTACAATGTTTAATAAACTCATGTGTGTAATGTATGAATGATGTGTGTCTCCACCAACAAGCAGGGAATTGACAAAGGAAACTGATAAGTCATTCAGATTTAAATGAGGTGTGGTGAAAAAGCAGTTTTATTATCCGCTGCCATACCGTCACACAATGTACAATTAGTCCTCATACATCACAATGCTCCCGAGTAAGACAGATCACAAGTGTTGCTCCAATTTGCAGATCATTTAGTCTTTTCACATGCGTTTCGCCTTTGATAAAACAGCAGGAATCAAAGCTGGAGGAACATGAAAATAGAGAGGGAAAAAAAAGTAATGCAAATGACTTTTGTTATTGCGGTGTGATTTTTATTTGAATTGTAAGTGATCATTCTGCCTTTTAGTTACAGCTGTCAGCACTCATTAATGTGCATTATAAATTGCATCAAAGTGCGTAAGGCTGCGTGTGATTAATTTATACAGCAGCACTTCATATAGGAGGGAGATGTGCAGGTGTGGCAGGAAGCCTCCTAGCTGCTTAGAGAAGCCTAATGGTTTAGGTTGGGTGGCACTCATGCTCCTTAACACTCCATATGCTGTGTGTCAGAGCTCTGGCATGTGACAGTCAAACCAGCCCTATCTCCATATCTCTCTCAAGACCTAGAGAGAATGATACGCTCATATGCATCCACTAACATGCTGACCAACGTAATTCACAAAATCATTTTTCCTTCCTCAATGAGAATCAGTCATGGCCTGATTAGAGTCAATGAGTGATTGCCATTTTTAACCTCATGTCATTTCCAATCAACATCTGTAACCAAGGAAAAGTCGGTGTATTAATCTGGATTTCTGTCTATTTATTTTCCATAATGACATGTCTATTTTTCAGAACTGCCCACATAAGAAAATACCATAGTTTACTATATAATACTATAGTACTTACTATATAATTATATAGTATTCTGTAGTATACTGTAGAATACTATAATACACTCTGTAGTATCCCTCGATCATGTGTAGTGCTTCCTATATAATTTTGTAGTGTCCAGGTGAAAGTAATTGAGATATTTGAAATAGTATTTGAACCCATGTCTGCTATTTTTTACCCTCTGCTCATCCCCCATCTACTAACCCTGTAGGCCTAATGGCCGTTTTTAAACGGCAGGTTAATTTCTTAATTTGTTGTGAAACAGGTATGAAAAAGTTGTGTTTTAATTGGCTCTGTACAGCACTAATGGTGTAATTTTAGTTGGTGGCTGGCTGGGGTTTGTTTTTGTGTACAGGGGAGGAGGGCTTACACGTTAGCCCATTTGGATGCTCATTATCAATCATTATACTCCTCTACTTCACTAATATCGTTAGCCTGCACTGAAGCATGGCTGGATCTTACCTTACCATTCTGATGTATGGACACAACCATGAATCATGCACTTCAACTGCTCTCAAATGACTGCTCAATGAACATTGTTATGTCTTGGTGATGAATATGTTGGTGAAAGCTGATGTCTGCTGCCTCTCTTGATGCACAACAATACAGACATGTTTCAATACAGACACTAATGTATACTCATTAAAAGGAGCCAGAGAAGAGCCTCTTGTATTGTTTTCAGTAGTTGTATTTTTCGGCATGAACACTATCCATCGGCAGGCCAATGCTCTGATCCTTTTCATTATATTTCAATAACAAATATATAAATAAAAAAATTTGGGACGATGGCTTATAGAACTTTCTTTTCAATAGAACAGAGAATACTGAAAATATCAATGGTCATTCATTTTGCACTCCTAATGGCCTTGTGTACCTTTAGGAGTGGATCAATATCATTCAACTATATTCTGTATATAAAGTTGTAAGCTGTAGTTTGGGCATCTCAGCGTGGTGGACATGGAGGTCTCAGTGTTGTCCTCTGATTAAACCCTGTCTCTTTTATCCCTCCTATTCAGCAACACCAACCCATTTCCTCCTCTGTGGCCTCTCAGAAAGCAGGAGGGATTCAAACTAACATGTCAAAAAACCTCTCAGCAAAGGCCAGGGTTCACCATCTCGTGTCTGGGTTAGTTTGGGCCCTGGTCCAGCCTGGTTAAAACAGAGAGGCATTGTTGCTTCCCATTTAGCTGAAACAGAATAAGCAGCAACCCCCTTCCCTCTACCTCCCAGTCCCTGCACACCCAGCCCATTCTTGTTACATTAAAGGAGAACCTGTGAATGTGCTCTCAGAAGCCTAAAGAGTGAGATGTTTTTTCGGCTAACATCAAGCTGCTAATGATTTTAATGAGAGCTCCTTCTAGATTCATATTTTTTTCATAGAGTACATCACACAGTAAAACAAAATCAATGAGTAACATTAATTAGAGGCCTTTTAGACGCCTTCTGCTGCATTTACTTCTCTTTTTCCCCTCGGCTTTGCCAGATGAGCGGCGCTGTGCTGTATTTAAACCAAGGTATTTGACATTTAGATGTAAGAGGAAAACAGGACCAAACACAGGGACAGTTTTTGACAGGTCTTTGTCACACAGAATAGAAGAAAGGGACTCGCTGTGAGATGCTACTTTGAAGCCCCGGAAATTTGTAATGAAAAATTTAAGTGACAAGAGAGAAGAGGAGGGAGGGGGTTAGGGGGGCAAGCGCAGCCATTCATTTGGCTCTGCATACATTAGGGGGTGTAATTCAAAGGTTTTGCTATGTCTTTTTGTAATTTTGGCTCTAATAAATATCTTAGAGAATTGCTTTGATATTCGAAGATTGTCTGTGTGGCGGGTGGGCATCCATGAAGAGAGAAGGGGGGATAATCAGCTGCCTCCTGGCACTAATGAGAAGGTCATTGCTCTCTAATTATCACAGGCAGCTCAGCCTCAGCCCTTCAAAGGGCCCCAGGAACACACCCGCGCACAGACAATGCTCTCTCTCTCTGAGTGCGCGCACACACACATGCACCCACACACACTGATTCTACTTATATTTATTTTATTTAACTTTTATTTTAACAGGGAGCCATAGAAAATGTATAATTCCATTGTACCGGATACTTTTTCTCATCAACTATTGCCTTTCACATCTTTGATGTCTGCTTGACTTGTTCAGTATTTTGTCATCACTCATATTTTGATTAAAGTTGTTTTCATTTGTCTCTTACTTCACTCCTTGCTTCAGAAAAAAACATGGATTCATAGCATGGTTTTTCAGTTATTAGTATAATCCTGAATTGCAAAATAAGTTACTCATAAAGAAGTGTGAAGTTTAGCTCTGCTCATGCCTCATTTAATGCATCATGTTTGTATAATACCTTATCACCTTAGTATAGCATCTTTTTGCATTAAAATCCCTTCCACGTCATGCAAACTATAATTTCACCAGGCAGTTAGCATAATCAAGCTTGATAGATATACATTTACAGTGCCTTCAGAAAGTAATCATACCCCTTGACTTATTCCACATTTTGTTGTGTTACAGCCTGAATTCAAAAATATATTTTTTATCTCACCCATCTACACACAATACCCCATAATGGCAAAGCGAAAACATGTTTGTAGAAATTGTAGCAAATTTATTGAAAAATAAATACAGAAACATCTAATTTACATAAGCACCTTTGGCAGAGATTACAGCTGTAAGACTTTCTGGGTAAATTTCTAAGAGCTTTCCACACCTGGATTGTGCAACATTTGCCCATTATTCTTTTCAAAATTCTTCAAGATCTGTCAAATTGGTTATTGATTATTATAAGACAACCTTTTTCAGGTTTTGCCATAGATTTTCAAGAAGATTTAAATCAAAACTGTAACTCGGCCACTCAGGAACATTCACAGTCTTCTTGGTAAGCAACTCCAGTGTAGATTTGGCCTTGTGTTTTAGGTTATTGTCCTGCTGAAAGGTGAATTAATCTTCCAGTGTCTGCTGGAAAGCAGACTGAACCAGGTTTTCCTGTAGGATTTTACCTGTGTTTAGCTCCATTCCGTTTCTTTTTTATCCTGAAAATGTCCTTAACGATTACAAGCATACCCATAACATAATGCAGCCACCACTATGCTTGGAAATATGGAGAGTGGTACTCAGTAATGTGTTGTATTGCATTTGCCCCAAACATAACACTTTGTATTCAGGACAAAAATTTAAGTGCCTTGTTGCAAACATGCCTTCATGCATGTTTTGGAATATTTGTATTCTGTACAAGCTTCCTTCTTTCCACTCTGTCAATTAGGTTAGTGTGGAGTAACTACAATATTGTTGATCCATCCTCAGTTTTCTCTTATCACAGCCATTAAACTCTGTAACAGTTTTAAGTCACGATTGTCCTCTTGGTGAAATCCCTGAGCGGTTTCCTTCCTCTCCGGCAACTGAGTTAGGAAGGATGCATGTATCTTTGTAGTGACTGGGTTTATTGATACACCATCGGAAGTGTAATTAATAACTTCACCATGGTCAAAGAGATATTCAATGTCTGCTTTTTTATTTTACCAATAGGTAAACCTCCCTGGTCATTGTGGTTGAATCTATGTTTGAAATTCACTGCTCGACTGAGGGACCTTACAAATAATTGAATGTGTGCAGTACAGAGATGAGGTGGTCATTCAAAAATCATGTTAAACACTATTATTGCACACAGAGTGAGTCCATGCAACTTATATACACTATATATTCAAAAGTATGTGGACACCCCTTCAAATTAGTGGATTCGGCTATTTCAGCCAAACACGTTCCTAACAAGTGTATAAAATCGAGCACACAGCCATGCAATCTCCATAGACAAACATTGGCAGTAGAATGGTCTTACTGAAGAGCTCATTGACTTTCAATGTGGCACTGTCAAAGGATGCCACCTTTCCAACAAGTCAGTTCGTCAAGCAGTTTCGGCCCTGCTACAGCTGCCCCGGTCAACTGTAAGTGCTGTTATTGTGAAGTGGAAACTTCTAGGAGCAACAACGGCTCAGCTGCGAAGTGGTAGGCCACACAAGCTCACAGAATGGGACCGCGAGTGCTGAAGCGTGTAGCGCGTAAAAATCGTCTGTCCTCGGTTGCAACACTCACTACCAAGTTCCAAACTGCCTCTGGAAGCAATGTCAGCAAAATAACTGTTCGTCGGGAGCTTCATAAAATGGGTTTCCATGGCCGAGCAGCCTCACACAAGCCTAAGATCACCATGCACAATGCCAAGCATCAGCTGGAGTGGTGTAAGGCTCGCTGCCATTGGACTCTGGAGCAGCAGAAACAAGTTCTCTGGAGTGATGAATCACGCTTCACCATCTGGCAGTCCGACGGACAAATCTTGGTTTGGCGGCTGCCAGGAGAACGCTACCTGCCCCCCAGGGCCAGGACTGAGCAGCACCACAGCTAGGGATTGCCTAAATAGGTATCTCCCCTAACGTGGGCAAGTTTTCAATACAGACTCCTTTTGTCGTACAGTATTCCATATAAGGCATCCAGACCTCATGAACGTTGCACAGTACACCCTTAATCTTGGAATAAATCAAATCTAGTGATACATACAGACTTCGAAAAGGCATTTGATAAAGTTCGACTGGGGTTTATATATAAATGCCTGGAGCATTTCAATTTTGGAGAATCTCTTATAAAATGGGTCAAAATCATGTATAGTAACCCTAGGTGTAAAATAGTAAATAATGGCTATTTCTCAGAAAGTTTTAAACTGTCAAGAGGAGTGAAACAAGGTTGTCCACTATCGGCATATCTATTTATTGTGGCCATCGAGATGTTAGCTATTAAAATCAGATCCAATAATAATATCAGAGGATTAGAAATACAGGGCTTAAAAACAAAGGTGTCATTGTACGCTGATGATTCATGTTTTCTTTTAAATCCACAACTAGAATCCCTCCACAGCCTCATAGAGGATCTAGATACATTTTATAACCTCTCTGGATTACAACCAAATTATGACAAATGTACTATATTACGTATTGGATCACTAAAAAATACAATTTTTACATTACCATGTAGTTTACCAATAAAATGGTCTGATGGTGATGTGGATATACTCGGAATACATATCCCAAAGGAAATAAATGATCTCACTTCAATAAATTTTAATAGAAAGTTAGCAAAAATAGATAAGATCTTACTACCATGGAAAGGAAAATACCTGTCAATTTGTGGAAAAATCACCCTGATTAACTCTTTAGTATTATCCCAGTTTACCTATTTGCTTATGGTCTTGCCTACGCCTAGCGAACAGTTTTTTAAATTATATGAGAAAAAAATATTCAATTTTATTTGGAACGGCAAGCCAGACAAAATTAAATGAGCATATTATATAATGAATATGAATTCGGAGGACAGAAATTAAAGCATTAGACCTATCACTAAAAGCTTCAGTCATTCAAAAGTTATACTTAAATCCGAACTGGTTCTCAAGCAAATTAGTAAGATTGTCTCACCCAATGTTCAAGAAAGGCCTTTTTCCCTTTATTCAGATTACAACCTCTCACTTTCAGTTATTTGAAAAGGAAATAATCTCCCAAATGTCACTATTTCTAAAACAAGCCATAGAAAGTTGGTTGCAATTTCAATTTAATCCTCCAGAAATGACAGAACAAATAATGCAACAAATATTGTGGTTAAATTCAAATATACTAATTGACAAAAAACCTTTCTTTTTTGACAGAATGTTTAAAAAAGGTATAATCTTCGTAAATGATATCATCGGTAGGACTGGTGGAGTTATGCAGGACTGGTAGGACATGCAGCTGACAAAAACATATGGAAATGTCTGCTCTACCCAAAATTACAACCAAATAATTGCAGCCTTACCGCAAAAGTGGAAGAGGAAAGTGGAAGGGGGAGAAAGTAAGGAACTTGTCTGTCGGCCTTGCATTAAAGAACATAATTGGTTAAGAAAAACTGTGATAAATAAAAAAGTATATCAGTTTCACTTAAGGACCAAAGGATTGACAGCCGTCCCATATAGATTGCAAAATAGTTGGGAAGAGATCTTTGACGTACCGATCCCATGGCATAGTGTTTATGAACTGACACGCAAAACGACACCGGATTCAAAAATTAGAATCTTTCAATTTAAATTATTATATAAAATTCTTGCTACCAATAGAATGTTATTTATATGGGGGATACAATCTTCCCAGCTCTGCAGATTTTGCTGTGAAGAGACAGAATCATTAGATCATTTGTTTTGGTTCTGTCCATTTGTAGCTTGTTTTTGGACACAGGTCCAGGAATGGCTAAAGGATTGCAATATTTACCTGGAACTAACCTTGCAGATAGCATTACTGGGTGATCTGAAAAGTCATAGTCAATCAATCAATAATATAATAATACTTTTAGCAAAAATGTTTATTTTTAATTCACAATCTGTAGAAGCAATGAGAATAGAAAGGTTCAGAACTTTTGTAAAACATCACAGTACGGTTGAAATATATATGGCAAATAGAAATCCTATATGGATGGTGTTAAGAGATAGATGGGAGGTATTGAATAGAGTTGAAGGATGGGACTAATAACAAATAACAACAAATAATAACAAAGATAGCTAATAATGTAAGCATACTGTGTCCATAATAAGTATATAGGTTGTATGTTGGGAGCTTTTGGGAAAGAGCACAGTTAGAAAGATATGGCATATAGAAGCAAACCGGATGGACATCATGAAAATGATCGGAGAGGTTGAGAGTAGAAGAAGTTCAGGAGCAATAAAAAAAAAAAATATATATATATATATATAATAGAATTATTGTAAAATTAACTCTGTCCATAAGGTGTAGATAGTAAGTATAGACCGGAAGTAGAGGCCTGGGCATTGTTGTTCACTAATTTACTCCAAGTAGGGAAAGGATGGCGGGGTTGAAAAGTAATAAAGGGGAGTATATATATATATAAATATATATATATAAAAAAACATGGGGGATTGGAAGTGATGCAGACAATTACATTGATAGAAGATACAATCTATCTGCAATATTAAGCTGACCCATTCCCCCCGAAAAAAAAAAAAAAAAAAAAAAAAAAACATCTAGTGATACATAACTTGACATTTCTCCCATCCACTGTGACATTGTGGGAGGATTACCAACCTTCCAATTAATGGTAATGCATTTCTTAGCCGCTATAAATGCTAGGTGAACAGTTTCTTCTGATAACAGTCTTCAATATCAACATTTCCAAGCAAACAAAAACAGGGAGAAGGGAGAATCTGTAGACATGCTGAGATAAAAGAACATACTCTTTGCCAGAATTCAGCCAGCCTTCACAAGTGCATAACATATGCAAATATGTCCCCTTTTGTGTTATACCCCTACAGCAGAGGAATTACATTTCTGAGTGCATTATATTCACGTTCACTGGCATATACAGTTGAAGTCTGAAGTTTACATACACTTAGGTTGGAGTCATTAAAATGTGTTTTTCAACCACTCCACAAATGTATTGTTAACAAACTATAGTTTTGGCAAGTCGGTTAGGACATCTACTTTGTGCATGACACAAGTAATTTTTCCAACAAATGTTTAGACAGATTATTTCACTTATAATTCACTGTATCACAATTCCAGTGGGTCAGAAGTTTACATACACTAAGTTGACTGTGCCTTTAAACAGCTTGGAAAATTCCAGAAAATGATGTCATGGCTTTAGAAGCTACTGATAGGCTAATTGACATCATTTGAGTCAATTGGAGGTGTACCTGTGGATGTATTTCCAGGCCTACCTTCAAATTCAGTGCCTCTTTGCTTGACATCATGGGACAATCAAAATAAATCAGCCAAGACCTCAGAAAAAAAAAGACCTCCACAAGTCTAGTTCATCCTTGGAAGCAATTTCCAAACGCCTGAAGGTACCACGTTTATCTGTACAAACAATAGTACGCAAGTATAAACACCATGGGACCACGCAGCCATCATACCGCTCAGGAAGGAGACGCGTTCTGTCTCCTAGAGATGAACGTACTTTGGTGCGAAAAGTGCAAATCAATCCCAGAACAACAGCAAAGGACCTTGTGAAGATGCTGGAGGAAACAGGTACAAAAGTATCTATATCCACAGTAAAACAAGTCCTATATCGACATAACCTGAAAGGCCGCTCTGCAAGGAAGAAGACACTGCTGCAAAACCGCCATAGAAAAGCCAGACTACGGTTTGCAACTGCACATGGGGACAAAGATCTTATTTTTGGAGAAATGTCCTCTGGTCTGATGAAACAAAAATATAACTGTTTGACCATAATGACCATCGTTATGTTTGGAGGAAAAAGGGGGTGGCTTGCAAGCCGAAGAACACCATCCCAACCGTGAAGCATGGGGGTGGCAGCATCATGCTGTGGGGGTGCTTTGCTGCAGGAGGGACTGGTGCACTTCACAAAATAGATGGCATCATGAGGAAGGAAAATTATGTGGACATATTGAAGCAATATCTCAAGACATCAGTCAGGAAGTTAAAGCTTGGTCGCAAATGGGTCTTCCAAATGGACAATGACCCCTAGCATACTTCCAAAGTTGTGGCAAAATGGCTTAAGGACAACAAAGTCAAGGTATTGGAGTGGCCATCACAAAGCCCTGACCTCAATCCTATAGAAAATGTGTGGGCAGAACCGAAAAAGCGTGTGCGAGCAAGGAGGCCAACAAACCTGATTCAGTTACACCAGATTTGTCAGGAGGAATAGGCCAAAATTCACCCAACTTATTGTGGGAAGCTTGTGGAAGGCTACCCGACACGTTTGACCGAAGTTAAACAATTTAAAAGCAATGCTATCAATTACTAGTTGAGTGTATATAAACTTCTGACCCACTGGGAATGTGATGAAAGAAATAAAAGCTTAAATAAATAATTATTTCTACTATTATTCTGACATTTCACATTCTCAAAATAAAGTGTTGATCCTAACTGACCTAAAACAGGGAATTTTTACTAGGATTAAATGTCAGGAATTGTGAAAAACTGAGTTTAAATGTATTTGGCTAAGGTGTATGTATACTTCCGACTTCAACCGTAGTACGTTCTATGGATGGTCTTAAACTGCAGTAATTTATGTCTGAGATTATATGAACATGACTGGGCATTCAAACATATCTGTATCCATTCATCATCAATAGTGTCTCCCAGGTCTTTCTCACATTTTTGTTTTACATGTTTTGTGTCATCGGGAAAAGCCTCTATCAACCCTTGATACAGTTTGGAAATCAACTTGAGACATTTGTCCGACTGTCTTAAAATAGTTTCAATCTTTGAAGCTTCTGGCTTGTCCAGTGTTTGCTACACAGACAGAATAAAGTGTTGCATCTGCAAAAGTTCACCTCAGCGCCGTCACAGACTGGTCTTCCCTGGTTGCCTTACCCTGCTGAGACCCTTGTCACCATCTGATCCTGCTCAGATAGGGCATGACAAAGAATTACCTTGGTGTACATTTATACATTATATTATCCAAGAATAGAATCAATGGTTTGATAATTGAAATGACTATTATTCCCAGCTCCCAGACTGTAGCCTACCCATCAACTCAAGATTGGAACTTCGTATCCATTCACTGGTTGTTATAATATACTGCAAAATTCAATCCATAGACTGGCCTTCTCTGGCTGTCTGACCCTGCTGGGACACCTGTCACCATCTGATCCTGCTAAGGCATGATGAGCATAGTGTTGTGTACTGACTGTGCACCATGACAGTGTAGCCTGTAGAGCTGTTCATACCGTGTCAGTGTGAAAAGTAGGGAATTAGCTAGGGAAACTGACAGATCAATAATGCTACATTGCTATACTGACTAATAAAATCTCACATTGTGATGTCAAAAAAACGTCAGAATATCGGTTTTCAATCGTTTGGCCGCTGGTTTCATTGTTTGATTCAGGTCTAGTGATTGAGGCAAAAATAATAACTGAAGTTAGTGAAAACTAGCCAAGTTAATTTACTTCTGTTGAAATGGGACAAAACAAAGGCTACAAAACATTTCCATACACACAAGAGCTGTTAGATACTGCTACCTGACAAATAACTAGAGGCTAGAGCTGAACTGGCTGTGGTAGCTACTAGCTAGCTAGCTAGTTCATTCACTTCAGACAGAACTTCAGTCAAGAGGGGAAGAAGCATGTAATGCATTAGCTAACGTTACATGTCAGTTACACTACTAACTCAGCACTGGGAATAAATACTTATTTTTCTGGTAAGTCCAACAGCAGTTACCTTGCCAGCGACATCAGTCGAATAAAGAGTAACCAGTTTCTGCTCTGCTTGCTTTTTCAACTCGGAGAAAAAGCACAACACACAGACAACAGCTGTCTCTGTTCGCATGCTCTGTGGTGTCCACACGGTCCTAAATCCAGCCGGCTGAAACCGCAAAACACACTACCCAACCGCTCTGAGGCATCCGCATGGTCCTAAAGCACACCGATGCCGCTTTTCTTATCACAGTGCAATGATAAAACTGGGGAGGACAAAAATGCAATTTGAGAATGTGGGGGGGTCCCCCCCGTCCCCATTGAAAGTTTCCCCCCCTTTACTTTACTCCTGAACTTATTTAGGCTTGCCATAACAAAGGGGTTGAATACTTATTGACTCAAGACATTTCAGATTTTTATTTTTAATTAATTTGTAAAACATTTTGAAAAACATCATTCCACTTCGACATTATGGGGTATTGTGTGTAAACCAGTGACCAACAATCTTAATTTAATCCATTTTAAATTCAGGCTGTAACACAACAAAATGTGGAAAAAGTCAAGGGCACTGTATGTACAGGATATGTGTACATTTATACAAAACTCATGAATCATTGATTACCTTGTAAATGTTTTATCATTGTGGAATTGTTCAAATTATCAAGAAAAACTATTATTATAGTGTGTAACGGTGTCATTAGCAGAGGGGTGAAATGATCACGTGCAGGAATAGGATTTTGTACATGTTGTATGCTCTGGGGTCTGGTAATGATCTCTGTCATTGTGTCCCTGCCTCTGTTCTCCATGTAGAAAGCTGAGGGCCTGCAGAGCTGTTGTAGCTGCTGGAGCCGCCTGTAATAACAGTTCACCCATGGTAATGTCACATACTGTCTGTGTGTTTGCAAGCCCAAGCCCTGCTATTTGACAGCTTGGTGGTTAGATAGGTGGAGTGTTTGTGCTGTAGATGTTGAAGGTCCTGAAAATAAACCCCTCGCTGTTTCCCCTCTCTTTATTCTGCATTGAAGCTCAAAGCTTATTCTTAGTAAATAAGCTAAGCTTGATGAGTCCCCGATAGATGTTCCATAGAGTCTGCTTTACTGTTTTAGGATACTTAAAGAAAGTTCTGTAATGTCCAAACTAATCGCTTTGCTTTAATTCTGCTGATCCTCACCCTCTGAGATCCTTAACTGATCATTGGTCACTTTCAGTGTCAACAGCAGCATCCTATTGAAGCATCCTCTCTGTTTTCATATAAACCAATGGGAGGAGAGCGTGAGATAAGACATTCTCAATCTATTCATGTTGCGTTTATTTAAAAATAATTAGAATGTTGGAGAGTAGTCTCAGGCCTTTGTGTAACGATGCAGAGAAACAAATTATCATTTATTTATAAGGAGAAAACAGGATTGAGAAATAGCACGCATATTTCATTATTAATGACATTTTTCGACAGTCTTAATTTATACAATCCTGTGATTTTTTAACTGGGCAGAGAAGAAGGAGAAGGAAAATGTTTGCGTTGCTATTTTGGCTGATTTGTCAGAAAGATGGAAGT
The DNA here is from genome assembly GCF_964263955.1 of Coregonus lavaretus. Lineage (NCBI taxonomy): Eukaryota > Metazoa > Chordata > Actinopteri > Salmoniformes > Salmonidae > Coregonus > Coregonus lavaretus. Next base: position 18,938,047 of record NC_140024.1, read on the forward strand.
TGTGGAGCCTCCCACACAAAGCCAGAACACACAAGGAATAAAGCAGGAAATTAGTAGCATATGGATGGGCTCTCAGCCTCCCAATGGCTCCCCAGTAAATTATTGTCTCTGAATTAATCTAATTAAGAAGTGTACAGTACTGTTTGCCAGTGAAATGCAGTCATTCGGGCAGCCGGGAATTTCTCAATGACTGTAGAAATGGTACAACATACAGTAGAGTACTACTCCCTGTGAGATGTCTAGGAATAGACAGGTTTAGAAAGAGTGAAATATGTCAATAGACAGGCTCCCATTAGCAGTGTATCATTTTTTCACAGTGTTTTGAGAGCAAAGAGTGGATTGTGCCTGTAGCAATGCTGCTGTGCCCATGTTTACAAGTCACAACCAAGTTATAACACAATATTGGACACGGATGGGAACTATCCAAGATGTCCTTGATTGCTCAAGAGAATATGGTCTATTTTCCGACCACTTCAAAACAGAGGCCTACCCTCTACCAGAGCTGCTCACAACCCAGAAGTACTTTACACAGTCCAGAAGTACAATCACAATGCAAGACATCTCCATCAATTTTCCACTCTACTTCAGTCTAGTTAAAGCAGTCCTTGTGGAGGGGAGAAAGGAGAGAAAGAGGCAAAAGCTGCTTCCGCCTCACTTCCCTTACAGTCTTATCAATCGACCGTCACCCCGGCCCATCCGGTGTGTGCTTGCGACCTCTAATGGATCTCCTCATAGATCAGCCCAGGCTGAGGCACCAGCGCGGCTCCTTCTCTCAAACATGGCAGCCATTAGCCACCGTGATGGGGGGGAGAGGGGTTAGACACGCTGCGCGGCAGTCCCCTGGCTTCCTGTGACTGGAGTGTCGCACGGCGCGGCCCTCTCCCCGGGGCCAAGCCAGGATGTATGCACTCCGACAAGCCGCCTCTTTCTCTTCCCTCCCGGTGTCCCGACGAGCCTATTATCATGAGGTCCTGTGAATATTGTGCATTCTGGGAAGTGGCACATAAAAGAATGATCAGGCAAAGCTTTCAGACAGAAGTCGTCTGTGAAGACTGGCTCTTTGTTGAACAAAATGGAAATGTAGCGCCAAGGGTGCACCTGTTGAAAGCCCTTGTGGAGACACCAGCGCTCGCACATGGCATTATGTGCCTCATTATTTATATGGGGCTGTCAGCTAATATTGCATGGGGCTCTCACCAGAGCACTTTCTGCCATCCCTGAAAGTCACAGCAAGGAACCTATAGTTCCTCAGACGACAGGGGCCTTCTCACGAGGGAGAGCTCTGAAGAATTCATTCTTTACTCCTATTGACATAATGCATCTGTGCCATGTGGAATAAGCATTCTTTTAATCTCACTCCACTGACTCATTCTCACTTTGCTTTGCTTGATCTCCTGGCCCGAACCGCATCTCTTTTTTATGGAACATGGAGAAAATAATACTATCTGTTGTTACGTCAGTAGTACTTGGGGTTTTCAATACCTGTAATCTCACCTCAATTCACATCACTAGAGCTATGAGTAGACCAAAACCCCTCCAAAGTATCCATAGTAGTGGAATATATTTTCTCTAAGTATTGCTGCTGAAGGGGTTAACAGTTATCTGCTACAGACAGTATAATGAGAATACAGGAGGACCCACCCATTTTTTTTTAACCACATCCTAGTGCCTAATTTCTATTACAAATAGCTGCAGGAGGGGTGAGCCTGCCTGGGCATGAAAGGGTTAAGGGCATTGTTCACTCATCTGGAGATAGGGACATTTTTTATGCAAGAGCGACCCCTGATTAGAGGGTGAGTTTTAATGGGAACTAATTAGCCAACCTCTTTAGCCCCGGCGTAATGATCAAACGAGCTGTCATCAGGTACCTGATACAATGATCCGCTCACTCTTGATATGATATTTTATTCCTCTGCAATTACTCTGCCCCCACTGCACCACGTGTGTTTATTGCCTGGAGCACACATGTCAAATTAAAGAGCAGCTTATGCACCTGATATTTAATTATTGCCTGCTGCACCGCTGTGCACAATGGGGAAATGTCAAAGCCAGCAATCTATAGTACTTCAAGCAGCAGAGCAGTGTGCTGCGATCACTGAGCACTCATGCTCGGCTCACACTCTCACACATTGAATTTAAATATTGAATATGAATGTGAACTTTCTCCTGCTTGTCCTTGTTCATTTGGCTTTATGTTAGTCTTTGTCACTCACTGTGGAACAGCTTTGACATAGTAGGAATGAACTGTAATTTGGCTGTAACTGAGGATCAGTGCCTATGTTTCAGTTTTAAAATAACATAAAATAAAAATATGAATCAGTCATAATATATAGTATAATCTCCCTGTATATTGAATTTCATTTTACCTTTAATAGCAATTACATTATATCAATTTGCCAGGATTTTATAATCCATATAAAAATGCACTTTTTTCCTCATGTCAGGGAAATGACTGTAAATACTGTGATTTAAATCCCCCTTAGTGATCAAAAGTCAATCTCCGCTTGATACATTTGCGATAAACTCAAATATACCTGAACACTTAATGAATCTATAGGAATCGAATCCTGATCATCCTGGTTATGAATATGAATCTACATTACATAGTATGAGTGCATGCTGAGTATATAAGTAGCACATGTGTTTTTAATGCTGATAATGGTGGCAGGATCCTTCTATAATGAGGCCTGTAATTCAGAAGATAATTCATTTATTTTACAAACCATTAAAGTTTTATTCTTCTTCAACTACCATTTGAGATCATTCCCTTCCAAACCCTGTGACGTTTCCTCTGGAGTTCGCATTATGATTTACAGCTGTGTAAAATCTCATTCTGATTATCATTCTGCCTATAACACAGTGTTTATCCCGTCCCTTTTTAAAGATCTTAAATAGCTCCTTTTTAATTGACTTATTCTTCCCATTTATTTAAACATTATGCTGAGGTCAAAGTGTTTAATTCTTGCTGTTTCCTCTTCCCGAGGACCCAGGCGCGTTCCACTGATGTTAGAATGTGTTGGTCACCTAATTATACACAGCTTGAAAACAGATTGTCATTTTGGAACAGATTCTAGATTTCTTTTTTTTCCATCGGTTTTATTTTCTCCTTGGAGAATCCTATTTCATTCTACAGTGTTCCTAACTGACTCAGTATTTCACTTAAAATATCAAAAGTATTGTAAACACAATTATTAGCAGATATTTTTTGACCTCTGTCCATCTGACTAAGCTAATCGTTCTCTTGTTTCATTGCTTTCACTTTATCCACCATTTCAGCAATGTGTGTATCTCTCTGTGCCATATATTACACAGGATTGTTGTCCTATCAAAGTTGTGATCCTCTGGTATAGACGACACACTTTACCTACAGTGAGGGAAAAAAATATTTGATCCCCTGCTGATTTTGTAAGTTTGCCCACAGACAAAGAAATGATCAGTCTATAATTTTAATGGTAGGTTTATTTGAACAGTGAGAGACAGAATAACAACAACAAAAATCCAGAAAAATCCATGTAAAAAATGTTATAAATTGATTTGCATTTTAATGAGGGAAATAAGTATTTGACCCCCTCTCAATCAGAAAGATTTCTGGCTCCCAGGTGTCTTTTATACAGGTAACGAGCTGAGATAATCTCAGTTTGTTGCCTGTATAAAAGACACCTGTCCACAGAAGCAATCAATCAATCAGATTCCAAACTCTCCACCATGGCCAAGACCAAAGAGCTCTCCAAGGATGTCAGGGACAAGATTGTAGACCTACACAAGGCTGGAATGGGCTACAAGACCATCGCCAAGCAGCTTGGTGAGAAGGTGACAACAGTTGGTGTGATTATTCGCAAATGGAAGAAACACAAAAGAACTGTCAATCTCCCTCGGCCTGGGGCTCCATGCAAGATCTCACCTCGTGGAGTTGCAATGATCATGAGAACGGTGAGGAATCAGCCCAGAACTACACAGGAGGATCTTGTCAATGATCTCAAGGCAGCTGGGACCATAGTCACCAAGAAAACAATTGGTAACACACAACGCCGTGAAGGACTGAAATCCTGCAGCGCCCGCAAGGTCCCCCTGCTCAAGAAAGCACATATACAGGCCCGTCTGAAGTTTGCCAATGAACATCTGAATAATTCAGAGGAGAACTGGGTGAAAGTGTTGTGGTCAGATGAGACCAAAATCGAGCTCTTTGACATCAACTCAACTCGCCGTGTTTGGAGGAGGAGGAATGCTGCCTATGACCCCAAGAACACCATCCCCACCGTCAAACATGGAGGTGGAAACATTATGCTTTGGGGGTGTTTTTCTGCTAAGGGGACAGGACAACTTCACCGCATCAAAGGGACGATGGACGGGGCCATGTACTGTCAAATCTTGGGTGAGAACCTCCTTCCCTCAGCCGGGGCATTGAAAATGGGTCGTGGATGGGTATTCCAGCATGACAATGACCCAAAACACACGGCCAAGGCAACAAAGGAGTGGCTCAAGAAGAAGCACATTAAGGTCCTGGAGTGGCCTAGCCAGTCTCCAGACCTTAATCCCATAGAAAATCTGTGGAGGGAGCTGAAGGTTCGAGTTGCCAAACATCAGGCTTGAAACCTTAATGACTTGGAGAAGATCTGCAAAGAGGAGTGGGACAAAATCCTTCCTGAGATGTGTTCAAACCTGGTGGCCAACTACAAGAAACGTCTGACCTCTGTGATTGCCAACAAGGGTTTTGCCACCAAGTACTAAGTCATGTTTTGCAGAGGGGTCAAATACTTATTTCCCTCATTAAAATGCAAATCAATTTATAATATTTTTGACATGCGTTTTTCTGGATTTTTTTGTTGTTATTCTGTCTCTCACTGTTCAAATAAACCTACCATTAAAATTATAGACTGATCATGTTTTTGTCAGTGGGCAAACGTACAAAATCAGCAGGGGATCAAATACTTTTTTCCCTCACTGTAGATGTCCTTACGGGTATGTACTTATGTATTAGATATAGCTATCCCTATAATTCTATTGTGACACACTTTTACATGAGCAATGTAATTGGATCACTTGACTGCTTTATGGAGTCTAATGCTTTATGAATTTAATGGATTAATATATTAATTGCTACAGGCCTGATAAATTAGTGAGGTGACATTGCTGCCACGATTGATTTAAAAGCCCCCTCATGTGTTCATGTCATGGCCGATAATACTTTGATGCAGAAATTGAAATAATGTCTGGTCAAGCTCCTATAACTTACAAAGTTCATCACGTATGTGTTCTATTCTCTGTAGCAGGAGGAGGACAGTAGAGTGGCAGGGACAGGAAGGCCCCTCTGCCCGTGACGTGGTGAAACACATCAAACATGCATAACACTTTTGACCAGAACATGGAAAGCATAGAACCATTCTGGAAAAGATAGCAGGGCTCTGTGACAGTTGGCATTCTGCTGTGATGATGGTCTAGTGTATTGAAGGAGTGAGAGGCTGTATGACAGGACAGGACAGCCCTGCTGCTCCCTCCCTCCCAGTCCCTTCCTGGGGGAAACATCATTTAACACAGGGACACACGGCACACAGAGTCTTTGACGCGTCCCAAATGGCACCCTATTCTCTGTATAGTGCACTACTTTTGACCAGAGCCCTATGAGCCCTGGTCAAAAGTAGTGCACTAAATAGGGAATAGGGTGCCATTTGAGATTCAACCTCTGTCTGTCTGAGACCCCAGCGGGCTGCTATCCTCTCCTCTCCTCTCACCACTGAGCCAGGTTAACACCTGCTCCAGACTGTCATCTCAGACAAATGATGATGAATGGAAGAAGTTTAAAGAAATAATTGATTGTTTGTGTCAGGGAATTCCCTGTAGATATCCCAAACGCCTCATCATGTATTATGTGCATGAAATGTGTGTGTTTCTGTGTGGGTTTAGCTCTTTCAAAGGTAATGAGAGAACAGGCTGTCTGGTCCTGAGGAGCGGAGTGTCTGTATTTCTCTGTGTGTGTGTGTGTGTGTGCGTGTGTGTGCGTGTGTGCGTGTGTGTGCGTGTGTGTGCGTGTGTGTGCGTGTGTGTGCGTGTGTGTGCGTGTGTGTGCGTGTGTGTGCGTGTGTGTGCGTGTGTGTGCGTGTGTGTGTGTGTGTGTGTGTGTGTGTGTGTGTGTGCAGTCTAACTGGGTGTCTTCTGTACAGTGTGTAAAGATGCTGAGAGCCAGCCTTTAGTGGGGGCTTTGTCTAGGCTGAGGCATGCATGGCCTAGGGACAGCTCTCTAAGCCCTGTTATCCCTCTAAGTCCTCCACACATTTTAAACAAGCCCCAGAAAAAAACAGGATAAAGCCCAACTCTGTTGATAATAACAAAACCATTGATTCTGTCAGTGAACAAAATGTCTTAACAATTTTTCGTTGTTTTTGTCTAATTAATTATTCCGACTGACTTTTGCGTGCAGTGAGAGAACTAACTAACAAGCGATCAGAGTGTAATGGAATTACAGTGCTCTTACTTTTTGCAATCCTCTTAAATCTGTAATTACTCTTTTACAAACATGCTGTCAGTGTAAATAAAACCTTTAACAGGGTAGGCAGAGAGTCAGTGCTTTGGTTAGCCCAGAATCCTCTGTAGGAGAGGCGTGTTGAAAAGAGCACCTGTTCAGTAGATGCAGAGATGGAATGTAGCCTGTGGAAGTTGCTTCAGTGTGCCCCAGATGCCAATATAACACAGATGTCACGGTGTTTGTCCAAAACCACAATCACAACATATGGTAATTGCTGCAGAATTATTTTCTGGCCAGCTTCTAACCAGGGGCTGATAAAATAGAGAAGTCAGCTACCGATGCTTCCTGGAATGAATTGCTGCCAAATCAAACTACACAAAACGTAGGTCCCATGAAGGAAGAGCCACCAGGTACAGCCATTAGCGTTGGTGATAGCCATAGCAATCTGAATGGCTAAGGGTGAATGATTCCACAGATGTGCTCCCCAACATGTTAGTTTCTTCTCAAAGTGGATTGCTTGCAATCCTCCCAGTGCATGCCCTGTTGGACATCCTCCTGGACCGACAGTATATGTGGTGTGAATTTTAATACATACTGTATGGTGATAGATATACATACACATGACGGGTGGCCTACTGTATGGGGTTGGGGGGGCATGGAGAGTGGGTTTGTTGATACATTTCAGAACTATAAAAGTTTCTAGCATTGTAAAAAGTAATGTTAGGGCAAAAAGGTGCGCTGATACAGGTCAGGTCCCCATGAAACTGATACAGGTCAGGTCCCCATGAAACTGATACAGGTCAGATCCCCATGAAACTGGGAAGACGATCATGACTTAAACATGGTCTTGTCTTTGTCAGGAGAATTTAACTGCTATTTTCTGTTGTAATTTCCTGCACTTTGAAAAAACTCAACATTGAAATTCTTTTAAACCTGTTGCCAACTGTGATTAAAAAGTGAAATAAAGAACCACAGAAGGTGGTGTTGTACATCAGATTATATTTTCTACATATTGAAGCATTATATTCTCCTTTAACGTTAATGATTAGTTCTGAAAAGCAGCTATAGAAAATGTGGCCTATACTGTTTTTCCTCCTCTGACAGCGCAAATAAGAACTTGGTTCCCCCAAAAAGCTTCCCTTTCAAATTCACTTACTTCCCATTGATGTTGTTGTTGAAGCACATTTAAAGCATAGATAGAGTTTGTGAAGCATTCAGCAGTATCCTGGAACAACGTTTCATCTCACTCAAAGGAGTGTGAGGCGCTCGTCGCCCAGATATTCCATCACTGAGCTTTCTTAATTGTAAATGTTCTGATGTAGTTGTTGTTTTTCTCTGGCAGTTTGCGTTTGCAGAGTGTGTGGAATGTGTTTCTGTTCCAGCACAGTTGAATTCAGTCATTATTCATCCATACCCCACTACCAGGCGACGAAGCTTGAAAATGAACCCTGTTCTCTTTTTCTCAACTGAGGGTTTTTACAGTCTGGAGTAAACACACACACACACAAGCGCGACTGCACACGCTCAGACACACACACACAGGCGCGCACACATATACAGGCACATATACACACATACATGCACACACACACACACACACACACACACACACACACACACACACACAGGAACACACAAACACACAGAGTTATCCAAGAGGCCTGAGGATTTGAGGACTTTGTGCACTACTGAAATCACTTCATGTTGTTCTCTGCTGAGTTTTTGGCTCCACCATCTGGTCTTTTGAGGCACGGAACAAACATTACTTTACTGTAAAACGCTATCAAAATCAGTCATGGCATTTAAGAATTATTATTACACTACGATTTTAAGTTCATGGAAGACATACAACTGATTATGTTTAGAGACAATAAATGCACATTGCTCTGAACATTTTTCTAAACTGCTTTATACTAAATGAATGCAATTCTCTACCATATATCAATATACTGTATATATTAAAAACAACAACAAAGGAAACTAAATAGATCTTATTTCACTTTTCAGCAACCAGAATCCTTAGCTGATAAATCAGTGGTTTAGTATTGAAGCAGTGTGTCTGGCTACATTATATCATGTGATTATGTGTCTCTACTGTTCATGGCCCAGGAGTAATTGTCTCAATGACTGTATTGATCACAGCAGGATGAAAATGCCATGAAAATGTCAACTGTGGAGTTCATTGACTGGGCAGTAGAATTGGGGATTCCTCTGGTACATTGTTGAGTAAATAACAACAGCATCTAATTAGAGGAAGGTAAATAAGCGTCTGATGTTTGTAAGGAAGGAAGAGAGAGGAGGAGAAGGGGATAGGCTGGGCTGTCTTCAGAAAGCTACATGTATCGATTGGTGGAAATTAGATTGGTGAAAAGAGGTGTTTGCCCATCAGGGGGTTGCCTGGTAAAGAGGGGAGGCTGTCTCACTTAAAAAGACCCATGTTATGATGGCCTTTATTAAGACTCTTCATTTACTTTTGAAACCAGGGTGAGGGGATTGGTCCTGGCAGGTTATAGAGAACTGATGTCTCTGCTGCTTACGCTCCTACTGAAGGCATCCTTGTGTGTGTGTGTGTTTGTGTGTGTGTGTGTGTGTGTGCGTGCATGCGTGTGCGTGTGTGTGTGCGCATGTGTGCGTGTGTACATGTCGGTGTCTGTGTATTAATGTTTTTGTGTAAAAATCCATTTAAGCAATAACAGATCTTAGGTGACTTCAATGTGTCTGTTCTCGAACCAGTTTTTCATTAACATGAAAAAGACAACCCATTTTCTTTACAGTCTTAATATTTTAAATCAGTTTTATACAATCCAATATGATACATTAGGATCTCAAAGACATCTAAAGAGAGGGGGAATCGATTTGGTCAATCAATGTAGTTATTTTTAAAGGCTCTCTGTGTTATCTTCCAATACCCTGGTTACTGTTGCTGTGTTGGACTCGGTGACCCAGGCAAACCAAGTTAGAGGCTGTAAACAATCTGTGTACATCTGTCTGTCTGCAAACACTGGCTGTCTCTCACCTCACTTCTGAAGAGCTCTCCTAACACCATTATTGGATTCCTCCTGACCTTTCTCAAATGTGGGCACAAGCACAACAGCACAACAGCAAGCTTTACTCAAAAGGGAGGCAGATACTAGTCTGGTCTGTGGGGGGACTGTTGTGGAACTGTGTATGATACAAAGGCATCTGTTTCTATGGCTTAAATACATACAGTATACTTTTGAATAGTTTTGGGATCCAAACGGTTTGAAATCAATGCTTTCTTAGTGCATCCAGCTAACACACAAAACAGTGTGTGCGTGCATGCGTGTGTGTGTGCTTGGTGTGTGAAATCTGAGATGTGTGTGTTATTGCGAGAGGATGAGAGCTGTATGGATGAAACATGGAAAGGGGCGCTTCCATACATGTCTCGCTATGCATGAAATTGAAAATTGACTTAAACGTGGGTTTACCCCTCCCCCCAGCCCCCCAGCCAACCCCTCCCAATCTTGATGTGTGTTGTGGTGGCCTTGTGTTTGCTCAGCTGAACGTAAAGACTGTTTGTTTTGAAGAGCGCCGGGTACTTCTTCGACCACATGCTCTCCCCTCGCCATGCCACCGCAGCTCTCTGGCTGACAGAGTGGCCTCTCTTCTATTTCAGCGATGTTGGGGAGCTAACCATGCAGAAAGCTGTGGGCTAAAAAAAACATGTTTCTCTTTTAAATGGATGAGCATTGGACACTGCCCTTCTCCCTGGTGATTGCTTCTTTCTCCTGACTAAAATGGCTTTGGATTCTTATGTAAACTGACTGGCTCCAGGTGAAGCCCTAAACAGCTGGACTCCTGCCAGCTGGGGGATTGGAAGCTCACCTAATGATAAATAAATGTGCTCACATTTTTACACTCAAAATATCAGCTCAACAGACACCAACCCCCCCACTGCACAAAAAAAATCCTTCTAGGAGTCTAGAAGCCTTTGATGTGTGATATTCTGTTTGATTTTCCCATTTTAAATTATGTGTGAATTATTTACATGAGCTGTTATGATGTCTTCAGCAACAGTGTGTACATTGTTTTGCCAGGGTTGAGTTCTGGCCATGTGCCCCTAAACTGTGGATACAGGATGCCAGGGAGCAGAGGTGTGGAAGCAGCAGGAGTGCCATGATGGGGTGTGTGTACGTGTGTTTGTATGTGTTTCCTGCAATGTGTGCCGTAGAGGAAACAGTCGGAACTGGGATGCTGGAATCAGTCTACTGTCTATGCACAGTACTGTATGAATCAAATAATCAAACAAGCTTTCTTTATTTTTATTTTTTATTTTTATTTTTATTTAACCTTTATTTAACCAGGTAAGCCAGTTGAGAACAAGTTCTCATTTACAACTGCGACCTGGCCAAGATAAAGCAAAGCAGTGCGATAAAAACAACAACACAGAGTTACATATGGGGTAAAAAAAACATAAGGTCATAAAATACAACAGAAAATATATATACAGTGTGTGCACTGTTATATAGCACATTTCTTACAACAAATGTATTTCAAGCTGCTTAACAAATAAAATAATAAAAAGTGAGAAAGATAAAATACAAAAAAACATTTCTATGATTAGACATGGATGAAAATTCAGTGATAAAAAAAATGACAACAATGGTCAAATAAAAGATGATATGAGAGACTAACGCAGCGCGATATGAGGGGATACATATATAGAAATATATAGGGATACAATAAAAAAAAGTAGATCAAATGGCTGAGACAACTAAAAGCACCGTAAGTAAAAAATCAAATAAAATAAAAAAGCAAATAAAGGTACAGTTGAAGTCGGAAGTTTACATACACCTTGGCCAAATACATTTAAACTCAATCCCTGACATTTAATCCTGGTAAAAATTCCCTGTCTTAGGTCAGTTAAGATCACCACTTTATTTTAAGAATGTGAAATGTCAGAATAATAGTAGAGAGAATGATTTATTTAAGCTTTTATTTCTTTCATCACATTCCTAGTGGGTCAGAATTTTACATACACTCAATTAGTATTTGGTAGCATTGCCTTTAAATTGTTTAACTTGGGTCAAACATTTCAGGTAGCCTTCCACAAGCTTCCCACAATAAGTTGGGTGAATTTTGGCCCATTCCTCCTGACAGAGCTGGTGTAACTGAGTCAGGTTTTGTAGGCCTCCTTGCTCGCACACGCATTTTCAGTTCTGCCCACAAATTTTCTATAGGATTGAGGTCAGGGCTTTGTGATGGCCACTCCAATACCTTGACTTTGTTGTCCTTAAGCCATTTTGCCACAACTTTGGAAGTATGCTTGGGGTCATTGTCCATTTGGAGACCCATTTGCGACCAAGCTTTAACTTCCTGACTGATGTCTTGAGATGTTGCTTCAATATATCCACATCATTTTCCTTCCTCATGATTCCATCTATTTTGTGAAGTGCACCAGACCCTCCTGCAGCAAAACACCCCCACAGCATGATGCTGCCACCCCCGTGCTTCACGGTTGGGATGGTGTTCTTCGGCTTGCAAGCCACCCCATTTTTCCTCCAAACATAACGATGGTCATTATGGCCAAACAGTTCTATTTTTGTTTCATCAGACGAGAGGACATTTCTCCAAAAGGTACGATCTTTGTTTTTATGGCGGTTTTGGAGCAGTGGCTTCTTCCTTGCTGAGCGGCCTTTCAGGTTATGTCGATATAGGTCTCGTTTTACTGTGGATATAGATACCTTTGTACCTGTTTCCTCCAGCATCTTCACAAGGTCCTTTGCTGTTGTTCTGGGATTGATTTGCACTTTTCGCACCAAAGTACGCTCATTTCTAGGAGACAGAATGCGTCTCCTTCCTGAGCAGTATGACGGCTGCGTGGTCCCATGGTGTTTATACTTGCGTACTATTGTTTGTACAGATGCGAGCCAACTAGGTGAAAAGTCTGTCGATGTGCCCTTGAGCAAGGCACTTAACCCTAATTGCTCCTGTAAGTCGCTCTGGATAAGAGCGTCTGCTAAATGACTAAAATGTAATGTAAATGTAATGAACGTGGTACCTTCAGGCGTTTGGAAATTGCTCCCAAGGATGAACCAGACATGTGGAGGTCTACAATTTTTTTCTGAGGTCTTGGCTGATTTCTTTTGATTGTCCCATGATGTCAAGCAAAGAGGCACTGAGTTTGAAGGTAGGCCTTGAAATACATCCACAGGTACACCTCCAATTGACTCAAATGATGTCAATTAGCCTATCAGAAGCTTCTAAAGCCATGGCATCATTTTCTGGAATTTTCCAAGCTGTTTAAAGGCACAGTCAACTTAGTGTATGTAAACTTCTGACACACTGGAATTGTGATACAGTGAATTATAAGTGAAATAATCTGTCTGTAAACAATTGTTGGAAAAATTACTTGTGTCATGCACAAAGTAGATGTCCTAACCGACTTGCCAAAACTATAGTTTGTTAACAAGACATTTGTGGAGTGGTTGAAAAACAAGTTTTAATGACTCCAACCTAAGTGTATGTAAACTTCCGACTTCAACTGTACAATTATCTGTAAGGTCCCTCAGTCGAGCAGTGAATTTCAATCACAGAATCAGACCAGGGATGTTTTCCAATGCCTTGCAAAATGGGCACCTATTGGTAGATGGGTAAAAAAAAGAAGCAGTATTGAATATCCCTTTGACCATGGTGAAGTTATTAATTACACTTTGGATGGTGTATCAATACACCTAGTCACTACAAAGATACAGGCGTCCTTCCTAACTCAGTTGACAGAGAGGAAGGAAACCACTCAGGGCTTTCACCATGAGGTCAATGGTGACTTTAAAACAGTTAGAGTTTAATGGCTGTGATAGGAGAAAACTAAGGATGGATCAACAACATTGTAGTTACTCCACAATACTAACCTAAATGACAGAGTGAAAAGAAGGAAGCCTGTAAAGAATACAAATATTCCAAAACATGCATTTGGTTTGCAATAAGGCACTAAAGTAAAACTGCAAAAAATGTGGCAAAGAAATGAACTTCATGTACTGAATACAAAGTGTTATGTTTGGGGCAAATTCAACGCAACACATCACTGAGTACCACTCTTCATATTTTCAAGCATGGTGGTGGCTGCATCCTGTTATTGGTATGCTTGTCATCGACAAGAACTAGGGAGTCTTTTAGGATAAAAATAAATGGAATAGAGCTAAGCAAAGGCTAAATCCTAGAGGAAAACCTGGTTCAGTCTGCTTTCCAACAAATACTGGGAGACAAATTCACCTATCAGCAGGACAATAACCTAAAACACAAGGCCAAATATACACTGGAATTGCTTACCAAGCTAGCATTGAATGGTCCTGAGTGGCCTAGTTACAGTTTTGGCTTAAATCGGCTTGAAAATCTATGGCAAAACTTTAAAATAGCTATCTAGCAATGATCAACAACCAACTTGACAGAGCTTGAACCATTTTAAAAAGAATAATGTGCAAATATTATACAATGAAGGTGTGCAAAGCTCTTAGAGACTTACTCACAAAGACTTACAGCTGTAATCACTTCCAAATGTGATTCTAACATGTATTAACTCAGGGGTGTGAATACTTACATAAATTAGATATTTACGTACTTCATTTTCAATAACTTTGCAAAGATGTCTAAAAATATGTTTTCACGTTGTCATTATGGGGTATTGTGTGTTTTTTGTGTTTTTTTAATACATTTTGAAATTCAGGCTTTAACACAACAAAATGTGGAATAAGTCAAGGGGAGTTAATATTTTCTGAAAGCACTGTATACCACCTCCATCTGTGGATCTGAATCCATATGCGACCTCTGTCTGGACCGCCTGATCAGATTTTTGTTGCTCTGAAGTGTTTTTTTATGCGCATGACCTGCCGTTACCATGACAACCAACCCAACATTTAAAGGGACAGTGACAGGAAATAAGAATTGCATCTGTGTGCTACTTCAGAGGCTACATCAGTGTTAATGCGCAAATCTGATATGGGTCACATGTAAAACTGAGTATGGACAGTCAGAAAATATCAGATATAGAAAGAAAATCAGATTTGGGTTCTTAGGGTGGCTGTGTAAACACAGCCATAGAGGTACATTTAAAATCACATTAATAGTGAACGTGAGAGCACCAAGCACATCAGCTAGCATACCACCAGTTTTCCCCATACAATTCATTCACACAACACTGTTTTAAACGTCAAAGTAATTGGCAATTTGTAAGGCAGTTAATAACTCAGTTCTCCCATAAGTGCACGATTAAAGGCTCTTTTGTCTAATTGCATTGAAACAAGAGGATGATAATGAGGGCTTGGCTTTGTTGTTCTTGCCTTCATGCCTTCACATAATAAAGTGCCATTAACTTACATGTAAATCAGAAGCTTTTCCACTCAGTGGCAAGAAGTGATTATGACAATGCCGCCCACCACCCATTTTTTACCACTCATATTTACCATAACAAAGTGGCTGAATAAAGAGGGGCGCAATAAGACACAGGATACACAGAACAGCGCAACAAGAGCCAAGTGGAAATTGGAAGTTTTCAATTTCTTACATAATTTATGATCTGCTGTATCCCAGGAGATTTCCCCCGAAATAGTAAATAAAAGCATTATATTGTAGTGCTAGCCTGCCCCTCTGTGTAGGGGATATTAATCCCCATTAAGGGTAGAGTCTGGGAGGCTTTGAGGGTAATTAGCTAACATGCTCGGGAATGTTGGCGGGGCTTGGCAGGTGCGTTTGATCAGTGGCATTAGGCGAAATCACTGTTGACAGGGTGGGATGGCAGGGGGAGGGAGGTGGAAAGGCAAGGGGTGGAGAGAACCTTAGAGGGGGTAGACTTCGACTCATTCAGTCAATTTAGATATTTTAACAGATAAAAGTAGGCCTACAAAGAAAATATTAATGTTCATGAGTTAATTTCAGATTATTAATCTACACACAATACCCCATAATGACAAAGCAAAAACAGGTTTTTAGACATTTTTAAAAAATATTAAAAATGAAAAAAATGAAATATAACATTTACATAAGTATTCAGAACCTTTACTCAGTACTTTGTTGAAGCACCTTTGGCAGCGATTACAGACTCTAGTCTTCTTGTGTATGACACTACAAGCTTGGCACACCTGTATTTGTGGCGTTTCTCCCATTCTTCTCTGCAGATCCGCTCAAGCTCTGTCAGGTTGGAGCGTCGCTGCACAGCTATTTTCAGGTCTCTCCAGAGATGTTCGATCGGGTTCATGTCCGGACTCTGGCTGGGTCACGCAAGGACATTAAGAGACTTGTCCCGAAGCCACTCCTGCGTTGTCTTGGCTGTGTGCTTATGGTCGTTGTCCTGTTGGAAGGTGAACCTTCGCCCCAGTCTGAGGTCCTGAGCACTCTGGAACAGGTTTTCATCAAGGATCTCTCTGCTAATCTTTCCCTCGATCCTGACTAGTCTCCCAGTCCCTGCCACTGAAAAACATCCCCACAGCATGATGCTCTCACCACCATGCTTCACCATAGGGATGGTGCCAGGTTTCCTCCAGAAGTGACGCTTGGCATTCAGGCCAAAGAGTTCAATCGTACATTTACATTTACATTTACGTCATTTAGCAGACGCTCTTATCCAGAGCGACTACAAATCTTGGTTTCATCAGACCAGAGAATCGTGTTTCTCATGGTCAGAGTCCTTTAGGTGCCTTTTGGCAAACTCCAAGCGGGCTGTTGTGCCTTTTACTGAGGAGTGGCTTCCGTCTGGCCACTCTACCATAAAGGCCTGATTGGTGGATTGCTGCAGAGATGGTTGTCCTTCTGGAAGGTTCTCCCATCTCCACAGAGGAACTGGAGCTCTGTCAGAGTGACCATCGAGTTCTTGGTCAACTCCCTGACCAAGTCCCTTCTCCCCCGATTGCTCAGTTTGGCTGGGCGGCCAGCTCTAGGAAGAGTCTTGGTGGTTCCAAACTTCTTCCATTTAAGAATGATGGAGGCCACTGTGTTCAATGCTGGGACCTTCAATGCTGCAGAAATTTGTTGGTACCCTTCCCCAGATCTGTGCCTCAAAACAATCCTGTCTCAGAGCTCTACGGACAATTCCTTTGACCTCATGGCTTAGTTTTTGTTCTGACATGCACTGTCAACTGTGTGACCTTATATAGACAGGTGTGTGATTTTCATGTCCAATCAATTGAATTTACCACAGGTGGTCTCCAATCAAGTTGTAGAAACATCTCAAGGATGATCAGTGGAAATAGGATGCACCTGAGCTCAATTTCGAGTCTCATAGCAAAGGGTCTGAATACTTATGTAAATAAGGTATTTCTGTTTTATAT
Organism: Coregonus lavaretus; assembly: GCF_964263955.1. NCBI lineage: Eukaryota > Metazoa > Chordata > Actinopteri > Salmoniformes > Salmonidae > Coregonus > Coregonus lavaretus. The sequence goes on from NC_140024.1 coordinate 18,954,787, forward strand.
TTTTAATAAATTCTAATAAATTCTGAAAACTTGTTTTCACTTTGTCATTATGGGGTATTGTGTCTAGATTGATGAGGATTTTTTTTATTTAATCCATTTTAGAATAATGTTGTAAAGTAACAAAATGTGGAAAAAGGGAAGGGGTCTGAATACTTTCCGAATGCACTGTATACCGTATGAAGACAGTGCCTTATCATACCGTAAGAAGACAGTGCCCTAGCATACCTAACTAAAGATGGGTTTTATTCAGTACTGTAAAATATTTTCATTCTGTTGTCATTATCATGAGATAATCCCAATTCCCTCTGAAAGTCATTAAAACACTCTCTCCAATTATTACTATTCACAATTACTGTTTTGTTATCACTGTCGAAAAAGACAAACATAGAGAAAGCTATATGTAATATAAGATATAATACATGTACTGTAGGACACAGTGAGGCTAGCACACTGAAATCCTAATGTAATCTAATATGGATGAGTTATTAATGTCATTGTGTGGATTATCAAAGGTGACACGGGAGCACAATGAGCACCAATTAGCAGAGCTATGCCAGAGCTCATTTGCAGATGCCAGCAGCATAGTTTATATATAAATGCTAATATTTGAAAGTCAAATTAAAGTTGAAAAGGCTTTTAATAACTGTTAATTAACTACACTCATTTTTAGTTTTTCCCCTGAATCGAGGGAAACATTCGGCAGGGCTCGTATTTAACATTTCGGACCACAAAGATATATTTCAAAGCTTTGAGTTATGCCTTTGATGTGGGTATTCTCTGTAGATTAGATATTATTTTAAGATCCCTTTGTTTAAAAATTCATTTTTAATATCCCTGCATGAAATGTAAGCCAATTCCCCACATAACCAACCATCGGTGCAATTAACATCTTCGATCGAGCTCATATTCCTGATAATGAATACAGACTCAGTGGCTCCCATGTGATCGCTCGCAGGGTTTGACTCTTCCACAGCACCCCGTTCATTTACAGAATGAGTTTCATCCTAATGAAAATGGAATGTGAAACTTTAATGAACAAGACTCAACAGTCATGATAATAAAGACTACGAAACAACACCAAGTCCAGCTCAACATAGCCAGCCCACTGAGCATGTGTAGCGACATCAAACCAATTAAGACTGATGATAAATATTAACACTAGTGGGTATTGAGACACCATGATTGGAAAGCCAAGCTGAAAACATGTGTATGTGAACGCCTCATCATTAAAACTGTTTTGCAGCGCTGCAGAGCAATGATAGAGATTTATACAAATCACTAGAATGGATCTGTCTGTGGGATTGAACACAGCACTGGTATGACTTTTAAGAGTTTAGATATTAATAGATATAGGCTACCTTTGTGTGAATATTGCAGGAGCCATTTCAAGGTTTCCATTGTTATTTGCAAGTAAAGGGTCCTGACAATTCAGAATTTCTGGTTGCAGATTGCGATTGTAATAAATGATCATTTATATTGTATGCATAGATTTTTTTGAAAGATCAAAATGTTCTTCATTTAACCTGCTGTAGTAGCAGGTCTTCTTTGCGATGTAAGTCACCTTGTTGTTTTTCAGCTCTCACAAGTGGAAACATGATGGGAAACAAGAGAAGTGTTTTAGAAGTGGCCTCTAAAATTGTGTCTGTACATCATGAACATGTAGGGTTAGCCTCCTCACGGGAGTCCCAAAGTGTTTTCACAAAATCATTGAACACCGGCTTGGGTATGGAGGCAGACAGTGGGGTCATGGGCTTGGGTATGGAGGCAGACAGTGGGGTCATGGGCTTGGGTATGGAGGCAGACAGTGGGGTCATGGGCTTGGGTATGGAGGCAGACAGTGGGGTCATGGGCTTGGGTATGGAGGCAGACAGTGGGGTCACAGGCTTGGGTATGGAGGCAGACAGTGGGGTCATGGGCTTGGGTATGGAGGCAGACAGTGGGGTCACAGGCTTGGGTATGGAGGCAGACAGTGGGGTCATGGGCTTGGGTATGGAGGCAGGCAGTGGGGGTCACAGGCTTGGGTATGGAGGCAGACAGTGGGGTCACAGGCTTGGGTATGGAGGCAGACAGTGGGGTCACAGGCTTGGGTATGGAGGCAGACAGTGGGGTCACGGGCTCCAGAGCATCAACAAATCATCACATAGGGTATTCTCTCTGTAGTGAGCAGTGGTACAAGCATGCATGATATGCACATGCCAACCGCTGCTGATCTGGAGTCAGTTAGACCTGAACAGTGGATCATTCATGGATGTTGTTCACAGAGTTCCCTACAGGTTCTGGGTCCGTTTTTGTCCTCTGGGAAAGGTTTCATCAGAGGAAGGTTGCTGACTATACTTCTCTCTGACAGCAGAGACTGCAGACCCAAAAACTTGCATCAATCTACTGGGAGGATTGGACTGGGAGGAGTGTTAATGGACTATTCACTCTCCTAAGGGTTTAGATGTAATGATCCCCTAAGAAATATAAATTACAGTGAGGATCTGAACATAAAGGTTCTATGAAGAGGGAAGAAACAGCTCCCTTCAAACTGCATATCTAAAATGTCTTGTCAGCTCCAATGATCTTGTTCAACAGTGTTTCAACAGCACTGAATGCCCTCTGACACTCTACAACGGTACCGTGGAGACTTTGGGCAGAACTTTGCTGGAGCACATCAAATAGGATGTGCAACATGATGGATCCAGCTGCTAAACTGTTGTCATGTTGACTTTGGATCGCAGCACAGTTTTAGTCTTTTACTTTGCAGTATGTCCACGTCACTTAGTCTATCATTACATGCCAAAGAAAAGTATATTTCCCTCAGTGCTGAGGCCATTTTTTACCGGACCTTGCCAGCCCTGGTGAATTCAGAAAGGTAGATTATCTCAGATCCCCATATCATTCTATTGCACCCACAGGTAGCTTGGCCTGTAACTTCACCACACACTTGGCTAACCAGAAATACAAGAGGTGTACAGTAAATATGTAAAAGATGTCATGGACTCGCTCAAAGTTAATCTAACTTCCCTGAACTATACAAAGGCCAGAGATAGGAAAGTTTGAGGCAGGCGAAAGGCACAGGCACTAATAAATAAGGAGCATTAACGCATGCTTTTTAATATCAGCGCCTTAATGGGGTGACAGTGTTGAATTATCTATAGGCCTCAGTGATTCAAAAAGGACCATCAAACCAGAACTTGAGAGCAGTGTCTTGTAATTTAATAATACATTACATGTGGCAATTATTTCTGTTAGAACCAGACTGAGAAATCAATAACCAAGGGATCAAATCAGGGACTGTGGAGCTCTTGTCTCCTTCCCCCCAGTGGCCAATTACATCATGGCAGTTTAAACACCTGCACAGTGTCCCCGCTCCTCGCTCCTAGTGACCCGGAACACCGCTAGGAAGGAGGGTGTCACTGATGTGGATTCCAGAGATCATTCAATCCAATCAGGCATTCTAAAGAGAAAAATGGGTGGAGATTCAAGGGTTATTAGAATAGGTGCTGTTTGTCTCTGAGACATCTTTTGGGTTTTGTTGATATTTGTGGGCAACATTTAAAAAATGCTCTCATTGTTATAAAGTATTAGAGATCAAGACATGTTCACAAATATAAAGCGATGGGGAGTAATGCATCTTTGTTGAGATAATATGCGCTCATTGCACAGCCTGACCTGCAGTTATAAATGATGCACCAGTGTTTCACTTCAGGCAGTATCAGGCCATGACGTGCAGGGTGTTTAGAGGTCTGTTTAATGAACATGGCCCATTACACACAGGAGGATGCATCATGCCCAACAATACACAGGTGGCACTGGAACCACCCCTGTCCACCCTCAATGGTCTGTTGGTATAGTGAATGCAATTAGCTTTTGTCTGAAATATTCACGTCTTTTAAAAAGCCAGATATCAGGTCTCATTAAATGTTGATGCTGCGGGTTGGTGGGTGAAGAGAACACTGGGTACATCAAAGGCTTGTTGTGGCCAGTGAATACTAATACAGAGAGGCTCCTGTCTGTGTAACATCTCCAACATGAAGGACACCCAACAGCCCCCACTCTGCTCTGACGCTGTGTGTGTGTGTGCCCACCTCAGCCCTGTCTGTGGCCCTATACAACCCAGAGAGACAAAGAAAAAACACTGGATTCTCCATCCCAGCCCAGTACACAAGTATGGGGAGTGTGACCGAAGTAGGTTAATATTCCCTCTCTATGTTTACTTCCACAGAAGTGCAGAGTTTCTAATTCCCAGCGAGATCCTTTACATTTGACTCATGGAAATTGGTCAAACTGTCACGCCCTGACTCTGGGGACTCGTATTTGTTGAGTCAGGGTGTGTATTTTCTGTGTGGTATGTTCTATGTTGCATTTTCTATGTTTAGATCTAGATCGTGTAGATCTATGTTGGCCGGTGTGGTTCCCAATCAGAGGCAGCTGTAGCTCGTTGTCTCTGATTGGGGACCATACTTAGGTAGCCTATTGGCACTAGTGGGTTGTGGGATCTTGTTCCGTGTTAAGGTATGTTGTGTTGTGCTGCCTTGGACTTCACGTTTTGTTTTGTTTGTTATTTTGTCGTTGTGTTTGATATTTGATAAACATGTACGCATATCACGCTGCGCCTTGGTCCATCCCGTCTGTAAGCGAACGTGACAGAAGATCCCACCAAACGAGGACCAAGCAGCGTGTTCAGGAGCAAACGGCGGGAATTCAACAGGAGGTTACATTAGTAGATGTCCTCCTCGGTTGGGGGAGAATTACGGAGGAGGAGGAGACCCGAGAGGCAACCCCAAGAAACATTTTTGGGGGGGGCACACGGTGTGGACGACGAGGCAGCAGGAGGCCGTTAAAGGGCGGATCTGCAGGTTAGGAGAGGAGGCCACCATGTTACGGGGGCTATTGGTTCAGAGGGAGCAGAAGTTATTAGGTCAGAGGGAGGCACTACAGGAGGCTATAAGGGAGAAGGAAAGTGTAGAGGCACGGCGAGAGGAGCTGGTTAGGCAGCAGAAGGAGCGGGGGTTAATAAAGGAACCCAGTCCCGCTCCTCGCACCAAGCAAGTGGTGCGTGTCGCTAGTCCGGTCCGGCCCGTTCCTGCTTCCCGCACCAAGCCAGTGGTGCGTGTTCCCAGTACGGCCCGACCCGTTCCTTCCCCTCGCACCAAGCCAGTGGTGCGCGTCGCCAGCCCGTTCCGGCCTGTTCCTGCCCCTCGCACCAAGCCAGTGGTGCGCTTCGCCAGCCCGGCCCGGCCCGGCCTGTTCCTGCCCCTCGCACCAAGCCAGTGGTGCGCGTCGCCAGCCCGGCCCGGCCTGTTCCTGCCCCTCGCACCAAGCCAGTGGTGCGCGTCGCCAGCCCGGTCCGGCCTGTTCCTGCCCCTCGTACCAAGCCAGTGGTGCGCGTCGCCAGCCTGGCCCGGCCTCTTCCTGCCCCTCGCACCAAGCCAGTGGTGCGCGTCGCCAGCCCGGCCTGTTCCTGCCCCTCGCACCAAGCCAGTGGTGCGCGTCGCCAGCCCGGCCCGGCCTGTTCCTGCCCCTCGCACCAAGCCAGTGGAGCGCGTTGCCAGCCCGGTCCGGCCTGTTCCTGTCCCTCGCACCAAGCCAGTGGTGCGCGTCGCCAGCCCGGCCCGGCCTGTTCCTGCTCCTCGCACCAAGCCAGTGGTGCGCGTTGCCAGCCCGGCCCGGCCTGTTCCTGTCCCTCGCACCAAGCCAGTGGTGCGTGTGTCTAGTCCGGCACGGCCCGTGCCTGCCCTTTACATTTGACTCATGGAAATTGGTCAAACTGTCACGCCCTGACTCTGGGGACTCGTATTTGTTGAGTCAGGGTGTGTATTTTCTGTGTGGTATGTTCTATGTTGCATTTTCTATGTTTAGATCTAGATCGTGTAGATCTATTTTGGCAGGTGTGGTTCCCAATCAGAGGCAGCTGTAGCTCGTTGTCTCTGATTGGGGACCAAACTTAGGTAGCCTATTGGCACTAGTGGGTTGTGGGATCTTTTGTTCCGTGTTAAGGTATGTTGTGTTGTGCTGCCTTGGACTTCACGTTTTGTTTTGTTTGTTATTTTTTCGTTGTGTTTGATATTTAATAAACATGTACGCATATCACGCTGCGCCTTGGTCCATCCCGTCTGTAAGCGAACGTGACACAAACGTATTCCCCTGCTCACCTCTTTGACTCTCCTCCTACACTACTTCCCACATTGTGTTTTCTTGTTTTCTGAGGAATGGGGCTTTGCTTTCTCTCGTCTGAGGGTGGCTAATCAAAAATCTTTTGACAGTCAATACAGCACAACAAACATTCTCCTGGGCGCTGGTAGCCTCCAGTCACAGGATATTTGTGTTCCAGGTTAGATTGATTAGTACTCTCATGTGCATCTTGTGTGGTTGTGTGCGTTTGCAGCTCTGTGTGTGTGTTTGTAATAACATCTCCCTCTCTTTTAGTATAAAGGAAACCTAATGCTCCCCACAAGTTAAAATTTTACTTTGGTGAAGGACATGAGTGCTTTAAAGTTGGAGCTGAGGGATTCTATAGAAAAGCAGTGAACCTTGCCAAAGACACAATGTGAGTCCTGAATCAACACAAATAGAGGAACAGGGCTCATCAAAACAGTCATTCACCTCCAGGATTGGCTCTTGTGTGAAAGCCTGCTTTAATATCTTCCTGTCTATAGGTGAGTTCTTGAGTGGTAAATATAACAGGTGCAATGTAAAACCCTATGTAAATCCAGAGGGTGCTTTTTCAGTGCCTGCCTTTACCTATATACCTGTATGTCTAGGTAATATTAAACAGTTACTCCATGGTTAAATTCAGGGTTACTCCATTAGGCATTAAAACAGCCCTTTGTTAATCATGAACAATCTGCCCTCTAAGAGGACAGATGACACAGACTGTCACGGTTTCGGCCGAGGCTGCTCCTCCTCCTTGTTCGGGCAGGTTTCGGCGGTCGTCGTCCCCGGAGTACTAGCTGCCACCGATCTATGTTTCATGTTCGTTTGGTTTTGTCTTGATGTTGTACACCTGTGTCTAGTTAGTCCTCATTAGTGTCCTATTTAGTTCTCGTTGTGTGTGTATGGTGTTGTGTGTGATTGCTCTTCTGTTTTGGTGTTCTGAGCTACGTACTTCCCTCCGTTGTTTGGAGAGGTTTTCGCACATGTTAGTGCGCCTTTTGTTTGACGCCTGTGTGCGCCTTTATTTCGCCTCCGGGCTTATTGTGCTCGCTTACTACGTGAATAATTCACTAAAGTCTTTTGGACTTAGCTTCTGCGTCCTGCGCTTGATTCCTGCACCACACCCACCTTCAGCACCCCTGACAGAATCACACACCTTTAATAATGGAATCAGCAGGAGCAACAGTCACGCCTGAGTCGCTGGAGGAGCATGTCCGCGGCCAGGATGACCAGATACGACAACTGGGGACCGCTCTACAGGACGTCATCAACACCCTGCACCGATGGGAGTCCAGAGGGGTACCCACACCTCCCCCTACCCTGCCACCGCCATCGGCCGGTCCACCAGTCCCAGGTCCGGAACCCAGTGGGATTCGGCTCTCGCTCCCGAGGGCGTATGACGGAACAGCTGCCGGGTGTCAGGGGTTCCTCCTGCAGGTGGAGCTCTACCTGGCCACTGTACACCCGGTGCCCTCGGGACACGAGAGCGTTTCCGCCCTCATCTCCTGTCTCACGGGCAAGGCGTTGGAATGGGCCAACGCCGAGTGGAGGAGGATGGACGCCACCACCATCTCCTACGCCGAGTTCTCCCGTCGCTTCAAGGCTGTGTTCGACCATCCACCTGAGGGCAAAGCGGCGGGGGAGCGTCTAGTCCACCTGAGACAGGGGAGGAGGAGCGCACAGGCGTTCGCGCTGGAGTTCCGGACTCTAGCGGCAGACGCAGGGTGGAATGAACGGGCCCTCATCGACCATTTTCGATGTAGCCTACGGGAGGACGTTCAACGTGAGTTGGCCTGCAGGGACACCAATTTCACCTTCGACCAGTTGGTCGATATGTCCATCCGTCTGGACACCCTGCTGGCCACCCGTGGACGTCCCGAGTGGGGTCCGTCCATTCCACCCTCCGGCACCTCCGAGCCGAGCCCTATGGAGCTCGGGGGTGCTGGCGCTAGAGAAAGGAGGAGGAGGAGCCCGAGGGGGCCTGTCCCCTGCACCAAGTGCGGTCGTGGAGGGCACACTGCGGCCAGGTGCTGGGGAGGGTTCCCCGAGGGAGGAGACAACAGGCCACGCACTGGGGAGCCTTCCCAGGTGAGTAGACGCCCCACTTACCCAGAGCTCTCTGTTGCGCACTTTTGTATACCTGTTTGTTTTCCACAGGTTGCACCTCATTCCCAGCATAAGGCGCTAGTAGATTCAGGCGCAGCTGGGAATTTTGTTGATCGGAAGTTTTGTTTAGATTTAGGGATCCCTCTCCTACCTGTTGACAAGCCTTTTCCCGTTCATGCTTTAGATAGCCGCCCGTTGGGGTCGGGGTTGATTAGGGAAGTCACAACGCCACTTAGGATGTGTGCGCAGGGGGGTCATGAGGAGACTATACAGTTGTATCTGATCGACTCTCCTGCGTACCCGGTGGTGCTGGGAATTCCCTGGTTAAGCACCCATAACCCTGCTATTTCGTGGCAACAGAGGGCTCTCAATGGGTGGTCTGCTCAGTGTGAGGGGCGATGTCTGGGTGTTTCCGTAGGGGCGACTTCGGTAGAAAGTCCAAACCAAGTGCCCGCACTGCACATTCCGCCTGAATATGGGGATTTAGCTCTCGTGTTTAGTAAAGCTAGGGCGACGCAGTTGCCTCCTCATAGACAGGGGGATTGTGCGATTGATCTCCAGGCAGGAGCAGCGCTCCCACGGAGCCACGTGTATCCTTTGTCTCAAGAGGAGAGAAAAGCTATGGAAACTTACATAGCCGAATCTTTGAGACAGGGATACATACGGCCCTCCACTTCTCCCGCCTCCTCGAGCTTCTTTTTTGTGAAGAAGAAAGATGGAGGGTTGCGCCCGTGCATCGATTACCGTGGTCTCAATCAGATTACTGTGAAATACAGTTATCCACTCCCTCTGATTGCGACCATGACGGAGTCATTGCATGGAGCGCGGTTTTTCACTAAACTGGATCTCAGGAGCGCGTATAACTTGGTGCGCATTAGGGAGGGCGACGAATGGAAAACAGCGTTTAGTACCACGTCAGGTCATTTCGAGTATCTCGTCATGCCATATGGGTTGATGAATGCTCCATCAGTCTTCCAATCCTTCGTAGATGACATTTTCCGGGATATGCAGGGGCAAGGGGTGGTCGTGTACATTGATGACATTCTAGTGTACTCGTCTACCCGAGCCGAGCATATAGCCCTGGTGCGTCGTGTATTGAGGAGGCTGTTGGAGCACGACCTATATGTCAAGGCAGAGAAATGTCTGTTTTTCCAGGAGTCGGTCTCCTTTTTGGGCTATCAGTTGTCCGCGTCAGGGGTGAGAAGGTGGATCGTGTGTCAGCTGTGCGTAATTGGCAAACCCCAACCACTGTCAAAGAGGTGCAGCAGTTCTTGGGCTTTGCGAATTACTACCGGAGGTTTATCCGGGGTTTTGGACAGGTGGCAGCTCCCATCACGTCCCTTCTGAAAGGGGGTCCGGTGCGCCTGCAGTGGTCAGCTGATGCGGACAGGGCCTTTAGGAGACTGAAGGACCTGTTTACGTCGGCCCCGGTGCTGGCGCATCCGGACCCCGCATTACCCTTTCAGGTCGAGGTGGACGCGTCTGAGGCCGGTATAGGGGCCGTACTCTCTCAACGGTCCGGCACGCCACCTAAACTGCGCCCCTGTGCTTTTTACTCTAAAAAGCTCAGCCCGGTGGAGCGAAATTATGACGTCGGGGACAGGGAGCTGTTAGCTGTAGTTCAGGCCCTTAAGGTGTGGAGGCATTGGCTTGAGGGGGCTCAACACCCTTTCCTCATTTTGACTGACCATCGGAACCTGGAGTACATCCGGGCAGCGAGGAGACTGAACCCTCGCCAGGCTCGATGGAGCATGTTTCTCGCCAGGTTCGTATTTAAAATCACGTACATCCCTGGGTCCCAGAATGGTAAGGCAGATGCGCTGTCCCGGCGGTATGACACGGAGGAGAGGTCCGTTGAGCCTACTCCCATACTACCGGAGTCTTGTCTTGTGGCACCGGTGGTGTGGGAGGTCGATGCCGAAATCGAGCGAGCGTTGCGTACCGACCCCAGCCCTCCACAGTGTCCTGAGGGTCGGAAGTACGTTCCGCTCGAGATTCGGGATCGACTCATTTACTGGGCTCACACGTCACCCTCCTCTGGACATCCGGGTATTGGCCGGACAGTGCATTGTCTTAGCACTAAATACTGGTGGCCCACGTTAGCCAGGGATGTGAGGGTTTATGTCTCCTCCTGCTCGGTGCGCCCAGTGTAAGGTGCCCAGACACCTGCCCAGGGGTAAGTTACAACCCCTGCCCGTTCCACAACGACCATGGTCCCACCTCTCGGTGGATTTTGTGACAGACCTTCCCCTCTCTCAGGGGAATACCACCATCCTGGTCGTTGTGGACCGGTTCTCTAAGGCCTGTCGTCTTCTCCCTATGTCGGGTCTTCCTACTGCCCTACAAACCGCAGAGGCACTATTTACCCACGTCTTCCGGCATTACGGGGTACCCGAGGATATAGTGTCTGATCGAGGCCCCCAGTTTACCTCCCAAGTATGGAGAGCGTTCATGGAGCGTTTGGGGGTCTCGGTGAGCCTTACCTCAGGGTACCACCCGGAGAGTAACGGGCAGGTAGAACGAGTCAACCAGGATGTGGGTAGGTTTCTGAGGTCGTATTGCCAGGACCGGCCTGAGGAGTGGGCTCGGTACATTCCCTGGGCCGAGATGGCCCAGAACTCTCTCCGCCACTCCTCTACCAACCTAACCCCCTTCCAATGTGTGTTAGGTTACCAGCCGGTTCTGGCACCTTGGCAGCAGAGCCAGATCGAGGCCCCTGCGGTGGATGATTGGATGAGGCGCTCGGAGGAGACGTGGAACGCTGCACACGTCCACCTGCAGCGGGCCATCCGTCGTCACAAGGCGAGCGCCGATCTCCACCGCAGTGAGGGGCCGGTGTACGCACCCGGAGATCGAGTCTGGCTCTCTACCAGAAACCTACCCCTCCGCCTGCCCTGCCGGAAGCTGGGTTGGCGGTTTGTGGGGCCTTTTAAAGTCCTGAGAAGATTGAACGAGGTGTGTTATAGGTTACATCTGCCTGTTGAATATAAGAATATTAACCCCTCGTTCCATGTGTCTCTTCTCAGGCCAGTGGTAGCTGGTCCACTCCAGGAAGGTGAGATAGGAGAGACTCCTCCGCCCCCACTGGACATCGAGGGGTCTCCGGCGTACACCGTTCGGTCCATCTTGGACTCAAGACGCCGGATGGGGGGTCTCCAGTATCTCGTGGAGTGGGAGGGGTACGGCCCGGAGGAGCGGTGCTGGGTGCCACAGAGGGACATCCTAGACCCATCTCTCCTGTCGGAGTTCCACCGGGACCATCCCGCGCGCCCTGCTCCGCGCCCTCCTGGTCGTCCCCGAGGCCGGGGTCGGCGCACGGCTGGAGCCGCGCGTCAAGGGGGGGGGTACTGTCACGGTTTCGGCCGAGGCTGCTCCTCCTCCTTGTTCGGGCAGGTTTCGGCGGTCGTCGTCCCCGGAGTACTAGCCGCCACCGATCTATGTTTCATGTTCGTTTGGTTTTGTCTTGATGTTGTACACCTGTGTCTAGTTAGTCCTCATTAGTGTCCTATTTAGTTCTCGTTGTGTGTGTATGGTGTTGTGTGTGATTGCTCTTCTGTTTTGGTGTTCTGAGCTACGTACTTCCCTCCGTTGTTTGGAGAGGTTTTCGCACATGTTAGTGCGCCTTTTGTTTGACGCCTGTGTGCGCCTTTATTTCGCCTCCGGGCTTATTGTGCTCGCTTACTACGTGAATAATTCACTAAAGTCTTTTGGACTTAGCTTCTGCGTCCTGCGCTTGATTCCTGCACCACACCCACCTTCAGCACCGCTGACACAGACTAAAGTCAGCTGTTCATGTCTGAGGTCTCCTGTGCCCATTTCTACTGTGACCCAGATGGAGAGACGAGGGCCACCAAGGGCCCCTGTGAGGAAGGTGGAGGACAGTGCGTCGCTGCGGTGGGCACGCGTGGTGAACCGCGGAGAGGAGAGATGTGGCACTTATAAAATAAATATCATGGGCAGGACTGCGGCACTACACTGCTCTGATGTGGAGAGGGAGAGAGCCGCACTGGAGCGAGTTTTACAGAAGGTTAAAACATCCACAGGCTACTTGAATGAAGACGTGCACAACCAAAGGACTTACCATCAAAAGAACCTGTGTTTTCAGCTATTCTGTGTGGTGGGTTTGCTTTGCATATTTTATGGCAGTCGGGTTCAGATCCATGCTCCTCTCTCTATTGATATGAGCAGAAACCTGGTTACAAATGTATTTTAATGAAAGGGATTCTCTTTTTTGAGATTCAACCTCTTGTTTGACCACTGTGTAGAATTTCAATCATTTCTTTACAGTAGAACTAGCAGGGAACCCTACTAACTAGTGGAAGCCTGTGCCCCTGTACAGTTCCCTGTGCAGTTGTTACCCTGAAGGGCAGAAGGAGAGTGAGAAGACAGGGTTGGTTTCTCCACATAAAAGACTACTGCTGACCTATGGTTCCAGCCAGGCCTTTAAAGAAATGGATGACAATCAAAAGGACAAATGTGACGGGAATCCCGTGTGAGGTAACACATGAATGCGAAGCGTGGCCCGCCGGTTCTGTGATGTCTTTGACCTGGTAGTTCAAAGCTGCTGCTGGACCTTTGGACCCCTCTCAGTGTGTGTGCCTCAGACAAAGGCTTTGTTCATATTAAAGTAAACCCACCACATTGTTCCTTTGAGCAACACAGCACCTTTCAGAAAGCACAGGGATGACACTGCTGCTGCAGACCTGGACAAATCTACATTTTGTCTGCAAACAGAATACAGAAAGTCCATTTGAGATTCTACTGTATCATACTTTCCATTGAAATGTTCATTCTCTGTGATGTTGTTTCTCTCCAAGGCAATGAACCTGTTTTATGATTGGTGAAGCATTCCCTTCTCTCACCCTTTATTTTGCTTGCGTACTGAGCTTCTACTGTTTAAATCTGTCCACTGAACTAAACTAAGATATACCTCAGCAGCACACGGCTCGCCTATTTAAAACATAACCTATAGCGTTCATTCATTAAATGTACAGTTTTCTGAACAAGTGCAGCCTTGTGATGAGTCACACAAGTGCACCTCTGTTTGTGGGGAAAGAGAGGTACAAGGCAGGGTGGTGAGTGGCCCTACAGGAGGACAGTTATGGTGTAGCACGAGGGGCGGGGAGGTGCCCTCTCTAGCCTACGGTAATAGTTAACCGTGTCAAAGCAGAGAGCAGAGGCCCTGGCTCAGGAAGGCGGCTCGTGGTGCCTCCATTTCTCCAGAGACACAAGGGTGAGCAGGGCTTTGATGTTTAAAGTGTGGCTGGAAGACAATATACTGGAAGCATGTGATCCTCTGTGTCTTTGGTGGGGATGGTGTCTGAGGGAAGGTAGGACCATGCTAATGGTGCCCTGCCTCACTGTGCTCAGCAAAGCAAAGCCTCTGTGTTGCTGTGTACCTAGTAGACTATAAACACTAATGGGAAGAACTGTCTTCAGCACTACGGTACCAACAGCAGAACCAAACAAACTACTAGGTATATGAAACTATTTGATGTTATCATGTGAACTTGATATGTCTACAGCAGGAATATGATAAGCAGTGTGGTCAGGGGGTTGCATCACATGGATGATACTACATGGACTATCCAGAAATGCAAAGCCACAATTACATAGGAAGGTAGAATCAACCAATGACCATACACACTCTGCGTATACTGCCTCCACATAAAACCTTATTGTGACCTAAATACATGTGTGATCACAAGACACACATTCCCACAATAAGAGGGCTCGCTGGACATGCCAACCAGTTTATTACTCATGGAGGTCCCTCGACTCCGCGCTAATGAGTTACCTGACAATTAAATCTGAGTGCCGCGCATCTCCTTTAAGAGCACATCAAGATGCTTCTCTTTATCAAACATACTGGTACAAGCTTTGTCTGTCAATTACAATTAGGCCTCAGTGACGGCCCTTCTCGAATCTATATATGCATATGTGAACACAGGCCTGCTTTACACTACAGAGTACAGAGGGCATTCCAACGATGCGTAGAAAGGGGGCCTTCAAATCAGAGCGGCTGGGCTTTGACTGCAGCACAACACCGGCCTTGGGAAGTCTTTAATGTTGTCTTTAGAATATCCATTCCACGTGATAAATAGGTCCCTGTGGGTCTGGGATGGCCGGGTGGGTCTGGGGGTGTGACGTCACTTTGCGTGTCCAGGCCGCTGTACTGTGAGGGGTGTGGTGGAGACATATGGCAAGGGCTGCTGTGTCACAACAACCTCTGGCACACAGACGTACGTACAGCCGCTTCTCAGTGCCAAGGGGCCTGGTTACAGTGGTAGGGAGAGTTTATTCAATTAAATGATACATCTAGGTTGATACATTGCTGTTGTTGATGTTTAATTCAACGATCTATTTTACTGATGGGGAGGTTGCCATTCATTTTTAAATATTTGCGTTAAAGATGCGGGATTTCTTTGCATGGTTCCATTTCATTTGCCAAACTTGATAAAATAATCATGACAACAAAATTGGACTGAGCATCAAAGACAACCGTTTTACTTCCTAGGTTACCAGCTTGTTGGGTTGCACATGAGAAGTCATCCGAGAATGTCTGTCGATGAGTTTAGTTAGACATTATTAGCTGATGAACTGGTAATGGTGAGAAAAAGTCCTCTTCCATGGTCATTCCAACACAGTGTAAAAGTCCTCTTCCCTGGTCATTCCAACACAGTGTAAAAGTCCTCTTCCCTGGTCATTCCAACACAGTGTAAAAGTCCTCTTCCCTGGTCATTCCAACACAGTGTAAAAGGCCTCTTCCCTGGTCATTCCAACACAGTGTAAAAGTCATCTTCCCTGGTCATTCCCACACATTGTAAAAGTCCTTTCCCTGGTCATTCCAACGGTGTAAAAGTCCTCTTCCCTGGTCATTCCAACACAGTGTAAAAGTCCTCTTCCCTGGTCATTCTAACACAGTGTAAAAGTCCTCTTCCCTGGTCATTCCAACAGTGTAAAAGTAATCTTCCCTGGTCATTCCAACAGTGTAAAAGTCTTCTTACTGCAAGACAACACATACCAATCAAACTAATCAAAAGCACCCTCACCTGTAAAGCAGAAAAATACACACAGTTACAACACCTTAATGATTTTCAGTGATTCCAAAGCGTCTTAGGGCTCTTACCTCAGTGACACTCCTACTGGAAGTTTTTTTTATTTCTCTTAAGAAGATTAACTTTGTATAAAAAATGTATAACATACAGCTGGCAATGGAGCAAAAGGAAAAACTAACAAATAGTTCCCAAACCACACTAACTTGATTTGTGGTCATGTGTAGGGTGGAATTCTGGAGGTGCATGGCTCTTTGCTGCCATCCTGAGGGGTTTGATGGGTATCACATGTTTGGGCTCAGAGGGTTATCGCCATCTCTGAGCCTCCTCCTATTTCAAATGTACACTGCTCAAAAAAATAAAGAGAACACTTAAACAACACAATGTAACTCCAAGTCAATCACACTTCTGTGAAATCAAACTGTCCACTTAGGAAGCAACACTGATTGACAATACATTTCACATGCTGTTGTGCAAATGGAATAGACAACAGTTGGAAATTATAGGCAATTAGCAAGACACCCCCAATAAAGAAGTGGTTTTGCAGGTGGTGACCACAGACCACTTCTCAGTTCATATGCTTCCTGGCTGATGTTTTGGTCACTTTTGAATGCTGGCGGTGCTTTCACTCTAGTGGTAGCATGAGACGGAGTCTACAACCCACACAAGTGGCTCAGGTAGTGCAGCTCATCCAGGATGGCACATCAATGCGAGTGTGGCAAGAAGGTTTGCTGTGTCTGTCAGCGTAGTGTCCAGAGCATGGAGGCGCTACCAGGAGACAGGCCAGTACATCAGGAGACGTGGAGGAGGCCGTAGGAGGGCAACAACCCAGCAGCAGGACCGCTACCTCCGCCTTTGTGCAAGGAGGAGCAGGAGGAGCACTGCCAGAGCCCTGCAAAATGACCTCCAGCAGGCCACAAATGTGCATGTGTCTGCTCAAACGGTCAGAAACAGACTCCATGAGGGTGGTATGAGGGCCCGACGTCCACAGGTGGGGGTTGTGCTTCCAGCCCAACACCGTGCAGGACATTTGGCATTTGCCAGAGAACACCAAGATTGGCAAATTCGCCACTGGCGCCCTGTGCTCTTCACAGATGAAAGCAGGTTCACACTGAGCACATGTGACAGACGTGACAGAGTCTGGAGACGCCGTGGAGAACGTTCTGCTGCCTGCAACATCCTCCAGCATGACCGGTTTGGCGGTGGGTCAGTCATGGTGTGGAATGGCATTTCGTTGGGGGCCACACAGCCCTCCATGTGCTCGCCAGAGGTAGCCTGACTGCCATTAGGTACCGAGATGAGATCCTCAGACCCCTTGTGAGACCATATGCTGTTGCGGTTGGCCCTGGGTTCCTCCTAATGCAAGACAATGCTAGACCTCATGTGGCTGGAGTGTGTCAGCAGTTCCTGCAAGAGGAAGGCATTGATGCTATGGACTGGCCCGCCCGTTCCCCAGACCTGAATCCAATTGAGCACATCTGGGACATCATGTCTCGCTCCATCCACCAACGCCACGTTGCACCACAGACTGTCCAGGAGTTGGCGGATGCTTTAGTCCAGGTCTGGGAGGAGATCCCTCAGGAGACCATCCGCCACTTCATCAGGAGCATGCCCAGGCGTTGTAGGGAGGTCATACAGGCACGTGGAGGCCACACACACTACTGAGCCTCATTTAGACTTGTTTTAAGGACATTACATCAAAGTTGGATCAGCATGTAGTGTGGTTTTCCATTTTAATTTTGAGGGTGACTCCAAATCCAGACCTCCATGGGTTGATACATTTGATTTCCATTGATAATTTTTGTGTGATTTTGTTGTCAGCACATTCAACTATGTAAAGAAACAAGTATTTAATAATATTATTTCATTCATTCAGATCTAGGATGTGTTGTTTAAGTGTTCCCTTTATTTTTTTGAGCAGTGTATTTACATTGAATATGGTCATCATCTCACTCTCGCCTTGTGGAATAGCTGGATCTGATATTACATTTGAGACAGTGAAACATGGCTAAGTAATGGTGAGTACATTCACTATGGATGAGGCTCATATGGAATTGAGTATATCTGATAATAGATTATAAGAAAGTGCCCTTGGCCCTCACAGTACCAAACCGGTCACTAATACACAATGTGAAGACAAACTGAGTAGCTCTTCATCCCACTCCTCTCTTTTGATATAGAAATCCTCATTTTATCAGGGCACAATTAAAGGCCATGGGTTATGTTTCTTTTAAGTGTAATGCCATGCGCAGCAATTTCAGAGTTCATCTTAAAAATCTTGAAAGTCTTTGCAAACTTCAATTGGATGATATCCAGATCAAATACAAAAGTTTCATTCAGCACTGACATGCAGGAAGGCAAATTAGGCCCTGAAATTACATTAAATTAAACCCAGCAGACTCCAGTGTTCATATGGCGCATTATGAATATAATATGAATGCGTTGTATTATTGAATAGGTTCCTCTTGTAGGCCTTAATGGAGGCAGACTAAGCAGAGAGACTGGTGTGTTTTGTGTTTAAAAAAGTGTCAAGGCTAGGTTCGTATGGTAATTTTTGCAGGTCTTACTTTTGGTCAATGGATACCCAGAAAGATGTTAACTTTTTAAGTAACATAGTTTATTTTAATTAACCCTTCCCATTTGTTTAATCAATTCTAAGTAGAATGTTTTAGCAAGATTAAAACAGTTGAGTAATACTGTATGCGTGTACTGCACAGTACGCATGTGTCCCACTGCATGTTGCAGGTCTACACTTTATGATCATGTCTATACAGCAGCCTCTGCTTACAGCTTATATGCCTTTCTCACCTACCACAGACTTGGTCAAACTGAATTTGCTTTCTTGTCACCATTTTGGCTCAGGCCCAATGTCTTTAATCGCCTCATGATACATTTAGCTTCAGCTAGCAGTTTAATGTAATTGAAGCTCTTTTATAGTGCAGGGAAACCACTGACCTCAGCGCTTTTATAATAACTTACTCAACAAAGCTCAAATCTGGCAGAGTGCCCCACTCTTATTTTCGGTCTTATTGATTGTAATTGTGTACGTCAGAGGATGGGCAGGCAGGGAGAGCAGAACAATGTGTCATAGTGATTGACAATCTACCATCTCCATTCTAAACCTCAGCCCACAACCTGTATGAGGAGCTGTCTTATATAAAGGGTTATGTGTTATCTCATATTGATGACACCCTGTCTTCTGTCACAATGTGCCGCTGTGACGTGTAAGTAATCAAGAGAGCTTAATTTAGAGTGTGACAAAGGGAATGACTTTAACACCACCCTGTATAAGCCACATGGTGGCGCTGCAGCATATAGTTTGAAAGAGAGAGGAGAGGTGGGAAACTGTGGGCCTTGAGGTGTGGTTTCTGAAAATGAGGCTCAATGAACAGAGAGGATGAGCCTGTGGGTGTCAGAGTATAAATAAATATCCTAGGAATGCAGTTTACCAAAAGTGAAACAAAGCTCCTGGAAGAGAATAATTTCTCACACAGTTTTCATTTGATAAACATGTTTATCACCTATTCTGTGCATATGAGTTTCCTGGTAATATAATCAGGTAATAACTTTAGAGGGAGGAGGAGGGAGATAATTCCAAGGGTTCAGTGCGTGTTGCACTGTGTGCTGTGTGCATCATCGGTGACATGGTGGGTCAGTCTCATGTCATGTTCTGGGAGATGGCCTTTGATAACGTCAGCTGCCTGTACCGTCAGTTGTGACGCACAACAATGTGCAGGTCATATCCCACAAGCCCACAGAAGAAGACTCTAAACTTCCCCCCTGCCTACTCTCTGTTCAACTTCTCAGCCTCCAGCAGTCCAATCAATTCGCTCTGACCCTCAATAGTCAGTTGAACAACTCTTGGTCGAATAACTAGCCTGAACTAAGGATGTATTGAAACTAATTGAATATTGTACAAACTCGTTCCCTAGACATCCAGTTGTCATGTAGTCTGTTGATGAGGTTGTTGTGACAGATGCTGCTCCCCAGACAGACACAGAGATAGGCAAGAAGCTCCTTGGACAGCTCCTCTGGGGCTGGTAACAAGCTGTAACATCCACCACCTCCTCCTTCATTATCACTGGTGCTGCTTTTACACACAGCTACTCTCATTCTACAGCTCCACGTCCCTGTGAGTAACTCTGACCAATCAACTAAGACAGGGATAATTTGTGTTGACAATAAGAGGAATCAAACACATTTTTAAACAAGCATTATCTTCTTCATGATGGTCAATACGTCGCCATGGAGATCAAAACAAACATCTCTATATTGTGACATAGGTATTCACAAGACAATGTTTGTTTTACTTCAACAACCTTGAACTACTGTTTCCATTTTTAGCACCTGATTTGTAGCGGCATGTAAAATACAAAAACAAATCATCACTGAAGTGTCATGGAATTGCTAAAGCAAACATGCTTGAATGTGTCTATGCAAGTGACACCCTTCCACAAAGGGACTTGCTCTCGTCACAGCAGAATGACTCCTAATATGAGGAAACTGCTGCTATTATCATGATGAGGCCCATTATCCAGCTGACAGAGCATGGACACATTGATATTGGGTTTTCTAGAGAGGAGAGATAATGGCTGCCCTGTCTAATGGTCTTCCTCACCACCCCAGTATTTTCCCCACTAATTATTCTCCGCTCACTGGAGAGCCCTCCACACTCTGTCTCACAGGTAGTGGGTCTCGGCACCTAGCTTCCTGCCCAACCTGAACAGCTGCCCTGGTAAAACACCATAGCCAGCCCCCCAAACGACTTGTCCTACACTAAGAGTTCACCGATGTGTAAGACTCATATTCTTCTGATTTTAATCAATAGTAGTTTGTGATGTTACGATTTCTGAATATTACAAGTGATGAAAAAACTTGATTGTAACATGTATTTTACTCATAATAGAAAATAGCCCTAGTTTATTATTTAGTTGAGACACAAAATTGAGGATCTTACATTTTGTTTCACAAGCCTTTGTGCATTAATTCAATTGATAGATAAGAGAGGAAAAACCTCTTCTGGCAGTGGTGGAGGGTACTATTTTCTGTGGAGTGCTGTTATTTCTATCTCAGTATAAGGGTGGATTAATAATGTATGGGAATAGTCTCTTATCATTATCCTGACTGAGTGATGCTCCTGACTTTATATGTTCAGCAGAGCGAGCCAAGCTAGCGGTGTATAGACGGTGTGCGCCCAAAACTTCCTTCGTAGAACCTATAGATTTGTGAGGAAATCAAAGCTATGTAATGCTATATACAGTGGGGTCTGAAATTATTGACACCCTTGATAAGGTAGCTTAGTGGTTAAGAGCGTTGTGCCAGTAACCGAAAGGTCACTGGTTCTAATCCCTGAGCCGACTAGGTGAAAAATCTGTTGATGTGCCCTTGAGCAAGGCACTTAACCCTAATTGCTCCTGTAAGTCGCTCTGGATAAGAGCGTCTGCTAAATGACTAAAATGTAAATGTATAAAGATGAGCAAAAATGACTGTACAAAATAAATAATACAAATACTGAGCTATATTGAATGCAAAAAAAGGGAAATTGTATTATTTTATACTAATACTATTGCTCAAAGAAAGAGATTTTGTTTAACAAGTAATACTTTTTTTTCTTAAAAAGATAGGGGGTCAAAATGATTGACACCCCTGTTTTCAATATCCTCACCTTGCGAGGATAACAGCACTGAGCCTTTTTCTAAAATGTTTTATGAGTTGAACACATTGGGAGGGATCTTAGACAATTCCTCCATACAGAATCCATCCAGATCCTTGATATCCATCTGCGCTTATGAACTGCCCTCTTCAATTCAAACCACAGGTTTTTAATGGGTTTCAATTCCGGAGAATGAGATGGCCATTGCAAAATGTTGACATTGTGGCCAACTAACCATTTCTTTGTAGATGTTGATGTGTGCTTGAGGTTACTGTCTCTCTGGAAGATCCACTTGCGGTCAAGTTTCAGCAGAGGCAACCAGGTTTTTGGCTAAAATATCCTTGTGCTGGGTAAAGTTCATGATGCCGTTGACCTTAACAAAGGCCCCAGGACCAGTGGAAGCTAAATATCCGCATAACAGCAACGATCCACCACCATATTTTACAGTAGGTATGGGGTTATTTTCTACTCATGCATCCATTCTCATTTCAATGCCAAACCCACCAATGGTGTGCGTGGCCAAAGAGCTCTATTTTCATGTCATCTGACTAAAGCACCTGTTCCAGTCGAAGTGCCAATGCTGTTTCGCAAACTCCAGGCATTTTAATTTGTTGGATGCCATGAAAACAGAGCTCTTTGGCCATGCACACCAGTGGTGTATGTCATACTACATACCTAGTGTGTCTCTTCTCATGTGTCGCTTGGTGGCAGGTCAGATGTTGTTTTGCTCCTCCATACTGTCCCTGTTCCTTTTGGAGTATTCACTGGCTTATTTAACAGTTATGCCCACAGCTTGCCTGAAATAGAGGAGGTTTTAACCTGATAGAATTGTTGTCTGCTAGCCAAAACAGGGAAGTACTGCTTGTGCTCATGAACTCAGTGAAGTTGACATGTATTTGAGCAAAGACTTCCAAAACAGACGAGAAGTAGTTGACCCAAGAAACAGTGCTGGAAACTGAAAATATTAATTATTGCCGTCCACCCCACAATTATGTACAGTGCTACTGAGCAGCACCAATTTATGATATCTTTCCCTAATCGTTACAGTGTCATCAGAATTTAAGTGACCAATCTCACTAATGGAGTCTTATTTCAACTGTTATATAATTAGTATGAACCATCAAACTAATTCAATATGTGTCCATTTCTTTAAATAAAATTATGCTAAATCATTTAATCACAAACTCCTGTCTAAGTGTTTCACCCTCCGCAGTAAAATAGATTATTTTAAACTATTTCTTTAGTGACAAGTATGTATGATTATTTGCAGGGTCGGGTGGATTACATGAAAAATGTAATCCATTACTGATTACAGTTACATGAAAAATAAAGTAATCAGTAACGTAATCCTTTGGATTACTCAAAATTAGTAAAATTATCTGATTACTTTTGGATTACTTTCACTTCTAACACCCATATTTTAAAACGTTTTTAAAAACGTGCCAGTAATTATTTCATTTACATGTAGTAACATTACTATTTCCAGACATGATTAGTGTGAAAGCATACAGATCCTATAATTCACATGTTTTATACTCTGTGTGTGAGAGCATCACGAGGCTCCATACTAATGTTTTCCTTACATTTTTAGTTGGTGGCACAAGCCTATGATTTGGTCACGGCAAGATTTCTTTGCGGGGTCAGGCAATATAAAAAAAATTGTAGTCTAAGATCTTATCTAAACCCATTCAAAGTGCTTCATTCTAAGTGTAATAGACTACTAAAATTCTGATTCTGATTTAAGAAATACATTTTTTAAACAAATTAGCATGTCCAAGCAGGAATGCATGATTCAAGATACAGTACTTTGAGGCGCAACCTTAACCAGTGACTGTCATGAACTTTGGGTTTGACAATAGGCCTACATTTCAAAATAGGGTTCCAGAATGTTCAGATACATTTTTTTAATAGAGAGATTCATTTGCTTATACCTTTTTGGGCACTAATATTAGATAAGGTAATTCATGTGGGATTATTTCACCACCTGAGGAAGTGGTTAGTTCTCCAGCTCTAAATATAGCCTAATTATTGCTGATAGTTTGCTGTGTAATTAATAGGCCTAGGGAAATGTTTTGTTCTTAACCGCGTAAGAGTTTTACTTGGGTGAGTGAGAGATTGAAGGGTAAGGTGAGATGGACAGTCTACACACTGGGTTCTAGAAAGAGCAGTCCCTGATCAAGCCATTATGGGCTGGGTTATAATGACTCAACACTGTTGTTTATTTACATAAAAACCAGATGTGTGTTATTAAGATGTAATTAATTTAATGAAGTACTGAATAAGTAATTGAAATAGGAGGCCCAGTTGATTAAAATGTAATTAGCATATTCACCTCATAGCTTGAAAAATATAGCCGTAACATTCACATTCTTTGTAATTGTATTATCTGGTCATTGAAAGGCCATGATGTGATATTGGGCATTTGGGTGGGGTTGACAGAACATTGTGCCCAGTCCACTGACATTTCCATATTACTTGGAGGAAAACAACGTCTGTCTTTCTATCATTAGTTCTAGTAAGTGATCAACATCAGTGTTGTTGAAAATGATAATTCAACAAAGAAACCTCCCTTGCTATTTACTTGAAAATGCTCTTTTGTATAATTTTTCTCCAAGCCTGGATGAACGGAAAGTATTTGTCAGAAACTGTTGAAGGAGACACCACATCTACAGTAAGTGTGCTCAACAGGAGGGAAAAGGAGACATGTTATTAAGTGAATATGGGGGTATTCTCTTCTGTTTCTCCTGTTCTAAACATTTCCTGGCTGTTTCATGTATCACACATGTATTATAGATGAATTATGTCCAGCTTGCTCTTCCTGGCCTGCTTAGGAAACATTCGTTTTTTGTGTGTTTTTCTTTCCTATGGGATGTCATAGCTTTGTCATACTTTGGTATATCTTTATTCAGATCCTAAAGGTTTTGTGTGTTAAATGCTATAGAACATGAATCAGAATAAAGACTGATTGTTGAACTCCAAATGTCTTGTTCTAACATGATTGATTCTTAACCCTCCGAAACCACAACCTGCATAAATTGACTGTAAGTATGCAATGGATGTAAATGATTCTGATGGGATTTTTTATGAACATTTAACTAGTAATTTGCTCCTGGCACCCTGTGGCATTTCGATAACAATTATTACCACGAAGTAAAGCCAACGCAAATGTGATGAGCGTTTTAGAGCATGCCATTACAATTATTACACATTAATGCCTGAGGCTATGGGGACGACCCCAGTTAGTAATGAATTGAAGCATTATTTAATTGGTTTGTAAAATACATGTTTTATGGTTGAGATGGACCATTAATGCTTGAATTCAGAATGAGATTATCCAATCCAACTAGCAAAAACTAAAAAAACAATTTGAGGAATAAAGTCTTGTTAAGGTCATGTTCTTCATGCAACACTAGTTCCTCCTACTCAGAGTGCATCTGATCAAGGTACATGGACAGTATATTCTCCTCTATTTCATGGCTTATTGGTAATCAGAATATGAATTGTTGAAGGATGATGGACAAACTATGAGTCATTGCAATTTAATGGTTCAGGAGTTCGGAGCGCCTTCTCAGATCCGCCAATTGGTAAAGCAAAGGGAGGGAGGAACTCACTGAGACATGTCACGACTGTAGGTCTACAATAAGTATAGCTATATTATAAATAAAACCTCTTACAATCACTACAATAAATGATAAATATGTACCATGGAGGTGTCTTGGTAAATAGGTCCTGTCAATTGATTGTGTACAGTGTAAGTAATATTGGAGATGCCCTTTTTGGTTGTGGTTTTTGATTTGATTTGATTTATTAGGATCCCCATTAGCCAACGTCAGTGTCAACAGCTAGTCTTACTGGGGTCCGACATATAAGAAAAAGACATTACAGACAAAAGACTTTACATACATTTAAAAACATGAACATGTAGTGTGTGTGTATCTATCAGTTCCACATACATGTCAGTACATACACACAACAAGTAGGTCACATGGGAGAGAGGCGTTGTGTCGTGAGGTGTTGCTTTATTTGTTTTTTGAAACCAGGTTTGCTGTTCACTTCGCTATATATTTTGTATTTATTTATTTCACCTTTATTTAACTAGGTAAGCCAGTTGAGAACAAGTTCTCATTTACAACTGCGACCTGGCCAAGATAAAGCAAAGCAGTGCAATAAAAACAACAAACACAATACAGTTACATATGGAATAAACAAAACGTACAGTCAATAACACAATAGAAAATCTATATACAGTGTGTGCAAATGTAGTAAGTTATGGAGGTAAGGCAATAAATAGGCCATAGTGCAAAATAATTACAATTTAGTATTAACACTGGAGTGATAGATGTGTAGAAGATGATGTGCAAATAGAGATACTGCGGTGCAAATGAGCAAAATAAATAACAATATGGGGATGAGGTAGTTGGGTGGGCTAATTACAGATGGGCTGTGTACAGGTGCAGTGATCGGTAAGCTGCTCTGACAACTGATGCTTAAAGATAGTGAGGGAGATAAGTGTCTCCAGCTTCATAGATTTTTGCAGTTCGTTCCAGTCATTTCAAATCAAATCAAATCAAATTTTATTGGCCACATGCACCGAATACAACAGGTGCAGACATTACAGTGAAATGCTTACTTACAGCCCTTAACCAACAGTGCATTTATTTTTAACAAAAAAGTAAAAATAAAACAACAACAAAAAAAGTGTTCAGAAAAAAAGAGCAGAAGTAAAATAAAATAACAGTAGGGAGGCTATATTTACAGGGGGGTACCGGTGCAGAGTCAATGTGTGGGGGCACCGGCTAGTTGACGTAGTTGAAGTAATATGTACATGTGGGCAGAGTTAAAGTGACTATGCATAAATAATTAACAGAGTAGCAGCAGCGTAAAAGGATGGGGTGGGGGGGCAGTGCAAATAGTCTGGGTAGCCATGATTAGCTGTTCAGGAGTCTTATGGCTTGGGGGTAGAAGCTGTTGAGAAGTCTTTTGGACCTAGACTTGGCACTCCGGTACCGCTTGCCGTGCGGTAGCAGAGAGAACAGTCTATGACTAGGGTGGCTGGAGTCTTTGACAATTTTGAGGGCTTTCCTCTGACACCGCCTGGTATAGAGGTCCTGGATGGCAAGAAGCTTGGCCCCAGTGATGTACTGGGCCGTACGCACTACCCTCTGTAGTGCCTTGCGGTCGGAGGCCAAGCAGTTGCCATACCAGGCGGTGATGCAACCAGTCAGGATGCTCTCGATGGTGCAGCTGTAGAATTCTTTGAGGATCTGAGGACCCATGCCAAATCTTTTCAGTCTCCTGAGGGGGAATAGGCTTTGTCGTGCCCTCTTCACGACTGTCTTGGTGTGTTTGGACCATGATAGTTCGTTGGTGATGTGGACACCAAGGAACTTGAAGCTCTCAACCTGTTCCACTACAGCCCCGTCGATGAGAATGGGGGCGTGCTCAGTCCTCTTTTTTTTCCTGTAGTCCACAATCATCTCCTTTGTCTTGGTCACGTTGAGGGAGAGGTTGTTGTCCTGGCACCACACGGCCAGGTCTCTGACCTCCTACCTATAGGTTGTCTCATCGTTGTTGGTGATCAGGCCTACCACTGTTGTGTCGTCGGCAAACTTAATGATGGTGTTGGAGTCGTGCCTGGCCATGCAGTCATGGGTGAACAGGGAGTACAGGAGGGGACTGAGCACGCACCCCTGAGGGGCCCCCGTGTTGAGGATCTTCTCACGTAGGTGTTCCTCTTGTCCAGGTGGGAAAGGGCAGTGTGGAGTGCAATAGAGATTGCATCATCTGTGGATCTGTTGGGGCGGTATGCAAATTGGAGTGGGTCTAGGGTTTCTGGGATAATGCTGTTGATGTGAGCCATGACCAGCCTTTCAAAGCACTTCATGGCTACAGACGTCAGTGCTACGGGTCGGTAGTCATTTAGGCAGGTTATCTTAGAGTCCTTGGGCACGGGGACTATGGTGGTCTGCTTGAAACATGTTGGTATTACAGACTCAGTCAGGGACATGTTGAAAATGTCAGTGAAGACACTTGCCAGTTGGTCAGCACATGCTCGGAGTACACGTCCTGGTAATCCGTCTGGCCCTGCGGCCTTGTGAATGTTGACCTGCTTAAAAGTCTTACTCACATCGGCTACGGAGAGCGTGATCACATAGTCATCCGGAACAGCTGGTGCTCTCATGCATGCTTCAGTGTTGCTTGCCTCGAAGCGAGCATAGAAGTGGTTTAGCTCGTCTGGAAGTCTTGTGTCACTGGGCAGCTCGCGGCTGTGCTTCCCTTTGTAGTCTGTAATAGTTTTCAAGCCCTGCCACATCCGACGAGCGTCAGAGCCAGTGTAGTACGATTCAATCTTAGTCCTGTATTGACTCTTTGCCTGTTTGATTGTTCGTCGGAGGGCATAGCGGGATTTCTTATAAGCGTCCGGGTTAGAGTCCTGCTCCTTGAAAGCGGCAGCTCTACCCTTTAGCTCAGTGCGGATATTTCCTGTAATCCATGGCTTCTGGTTGGGGTATGTACGTACGGTCACTGTGGGGACGACATCATCGATGCACTTATTGATGAAGCCAGTGACTGATGTGGTGTACTCCTCAATGCTATCTGAAGAATCCCGGAACATGTTCCAGTCTGTGCTAGCAAAACAGTCCTGTAGCTTAGCATCTGTGTCATCTGACCACTTTTTTATTAACCGAGTCACTGGTGGAGATGACTTTAGTTTTTGCTTATAAGCAGGAATCAGGAGGATAGCGTTATGGTCAGATTTGCCAAATGGAGGGCGAGGGAGAGCTTTGTATGCGTCTCTGTGTGTGGAGTCAAGGTGGTCTAGAGTTTTTTTCCCTCTGGTTGCACATTTAACATGCTGGTAGAAATTAGGTAGAACGGATTTAAGTTTCCCTGCATTAAAGTCCCCGGCCACTAGGAGCGCTGCATCTGGATGAGCGTTTTCCTGTTGATTTATGGCCTTATACAGCTCATTCAGTGCAATCTTAATGCCAGCATTGGTTTGTGGTGGTAAATAGACAGCTATGAAAAATATAGATGAAAACTCTCTTGGTAAATAGTGTGGTCTACAGCTTATCATAAGATACTCTACCTCAGGCGAGCAAAACCTCGAGACTTCCTTAGTATTTGATTTTGTGCACCAGCTGTTGTTTACAAATATACACAGACCGCCACCCCTTGTCTTACCGGAGTCAGCCGTTCTATCCTGCCGATGTAGCGTATAGCCCGCTAGCTGTATGTTATCCATGTCATCGTTCAGCCACGACTCGGTGAAACATAAGATATTACAGTTTTTAATGTCCCGTTGGTAGGATAACCGTAATCTTAGGTCATCCAATTTGTTCTCCAATGATTGAAGATTGGCTAATAGGATTGATGGGAGCGGCAGTTTACTCGCTCGCCGTCAGATCCTTACAAGGCACCCCGACCTACGTCCACAATATCTCCTTCTCTTCCTCATGCGAATGACGGGGATTTGGGCCTTGTCGGGTGTCTGTAGGATATCCTTCGCGGCCGCCTCGTTGAAGAAAAAATCTTCGTCCAATACGAGGTGAGTAATCGCTGTCCTGATATCCAGAAGCTCTTTTTGGTTATAAGAGACGATGGCAGAAACATTATGTACAAAATAAATTACAAATAACGCGGAAAAACACACATAATAGTACAATTGGTTAGAGGGAACTGGAAGGAATGGCGGCCAAAGGAGGTGTTGGCTTTGGGGATGACCTGTGAGATATACTGTACCTGCTGGATATACTGTACCTGCTGGAACGCATACTACGGGTGGGTGTTGCTATGGTGACCAATGTGCTAAGATAAGGTGGGGATTTGCCTAGAAGAGATTTATAGATGACCTGGAGCCAGTGGGTTTGGCGACAAATATGTAGTGAGGGCCAGCCAACGAGAGCGTACAGGTCACAATGGTGGGTAGTATATGGGGCTTTGGTGACAAAACGGATGGCACTGTGATAGACTACATCCAATTTGCTGAGTAGAGTGTTGGAAGCTATTTTGTAAATGACATCGCCGAAGTCAAGGATCGGTAGGATAGTCAGTTTTACGAGGGCATGTTTAGCAGCATGAGTGAAGGAGGCTTTGTTGCGAAATAGGAAGCCAATTCTAGATGTAACTTAGGATTGGAGATGCTTAATGTGAGTCTGGAAGGAGAGTTTACGGTCTAACCAGACACCTAGGTATTTGTAGCTGTCCACATATTCTAAGTCAGACCCGCCGAGAGTAGTGATTCTAGTCGGGCGGGCGGGTGCAAGCAGCGTTCGATTGAAGAGCATGCATTTAGTTTTACTAGCGTTTAAGAGCAGTTGGAGGCCACGGAAGGAGTGTTGTATGGCATTGAAGCTCGTTTGGAGGTTTGTTAACACAGTGTCCAATGAAGGGCCAGATGTTTACAAAATGGTGTTGTCTGCGTAGAGGTGGATCTGAGAGTCACCAGCAGCAAGAGCGACATCATTGATATACACAGAGAATAGAGTCGGCCCGAGAATTGAACCCTGTGGCACCCCCATAGAGACGGTCCAGACAACAGGCCCTCCGATTTGACACATTGAACTCTATCTGAGAAGTAGTTGGTGAACCAGGCAAGGCAGTCATTTGAGAAACCAAGGCTATTTAGTCTGCCAACAAGAATGCGGTGATTGACAGAGTCAAAAGCCTTGGCCAGGTCGATATAGACGGCTGCACAGTACTGTCTTTTATCGATCGCGGTAATTATATCGTTTAGGACCTTGAGCGTGGCTGAGGTGCACCCATGACCAGCTTGGAAACCAGATTGCATAGCGGAGAAGGTACGGTGGGATTCGAAATGGTCGGTGATCTGTTTGTTAACTTGGCTTTCAAATACTTTCGAAAGGCAGGGCAGGATGGATATAGGTCTGTAAGAGTTTGGATCTAGAGCGTCACCCCCTTTGAAGAGGGGGATGATCGCGGCAGCTTTCCAATCTCTGGGGATCTCAGACGATACGAAAGACAGGTTGAACAGGCTAGTAATAGGGGTTGCGACAATTTCCGCGGCTAATTTTAGAAAGAAAGTGTGTATATTGTCTAGCCCAGCTGATTTGTAGGGGTCCAGATTTAGCAGCTCTTTCAGGACATCAGCTATCTGAATTTGGGTGAAGGAGAAGCAGGGGGGGCATGGGCAAGTTGCAGCGGAGGGTGCAGAGCTGGTGGCTGGGGTAGGGGTAGCCAGGTGGAAAGCATGGCCAGCCGTAGCAAAATGCTTATTGAAATTCTCGATTATCATAGATTTATCGGTGGTGACAGTGTTTCCTAGCCTCAGTGCAGTGGGTAGCTGGGAGGAGGTGCTCTTATTCTCCATGGACTTTACAGTGTCCCAAAACTTTTTGGAGTTAGTGCTACAGGATGCAAATTTCTGTTTGAAAAAGCTAGCCTTTGCTTTCCTAACTGATTGTGTATATTGGTTCCTGACTTCCCTGAAAAGTTGCATATCGCGGGGGCTGTTCGATGCTAATGCAGTACGCCACAGGATGTTTTTGTGCTTGTTAAGGGCAGTCAAGTCTGGGGTGAACCAGGGGCTATATCTGTTCTTAGTTCTGAACTTTTTTGAATGGGGCATGCTAATTTAAGATGGAGAGGAAAGCACTTTTGAAGAACATCCAGGCATCCTCTACTGACGGAATGAGGTCAATATCCATCCAGGATACCCGGGCTAGGTCAATTAGAAAGGCCTGCTCGCTGAAGTGTTTTAGGGAGCGTTTGACAGTGATGAGGAGTGGTCGTTTGACCGCGGACCCATTACGGACGCAGGCAATGAGGCAGTGATCGCTGAGATCCTGGTTGAAGACAGCGGGGGTGTATTTAGAGGGTAAATTAGGGTTTTAGGGTTGTGCCTGGTAGGTTCCTTGATCATTTGTGTGAGATTGAGGGCATCTAGTTTAGATTGTAGGACGGCCGGGGTGTTAAGCATATCCCAGTTTAGGTCACCAAGCAGTACGAACTCTGAGGATAGATGGGGGGCAAACAATTCTCATATGGTGTCCAGGGCACAACTGGGGCTGAGGGGGGTCTGTAGCAAGCGGCAACAGTGAGAGACTTATTTCTGGAAAGGTGGATTTTTAGAAGTAGAAGCTCAAACTGTTTGGGCACAGACCTGGATAGTATGATAGAGCTCTGCAGGCTATCTCTACAATAGATTGCAACTCTGCCCCCTTTGGCAGTTCTATCTAGACGGAAAATGTTGTAATTCGGGATGGACATTTCTGAATTTTTGGTGGCCTTCCTAAGCCAGGATTCAGACACTGCTAGAACATCAGGGTTGGCAGAGTGTGCTAACGCAGTGAATAACTCAAACTTGGGGAGGACGCTTCTGATGTTGACATGCAAGAATCCATGGCTTTTACGGTTACAGAAGTCAACAAATGATAGCGCCTGGGGAATAGGAGTGATACTGGGGGCTACAGGGCCTGGGTTAACCTCTATATCACCAGAGGAACAAAGGAGGAATAGAATAAGGATACGGCTAAAGGCTTTAAGAACTTGTCTTCTAGTGTGTTGTGTACAGAGAATAAAAAGGGCAGATTTCCGGGCGTTGTAGAATAGATTCAGGGCATTATGTACAGACAAGGATTTGGAAGGATATGAGTACAGTGGAGGTACACCTAAGCATTGGGTAACGATGAAAGTGGTAGCATCACTGGAGGTACCGATTGAGCCGGTCTCCGCGTGTATGGGGGGTGGGACAAAGGAGCTCTCTGAGGCTCGTTGAGCGGGACTGGGGGCTCTACAGTGAAATAGTACAATAAGAACTAGCCCAAACAGCAATAGGCTAGGTATACTGACATGGGAGAGGAGCATAATGCAATCACAGGTGTTATTCGAGATGGCTAAGACAACAACTGGTAATGGCGACGAAAGCTGTGATGGCATAATCAACTCTTAGCCAGGAGAGACTGGCATGCATAGTATTAATATTAGCCCTCTGATTACAATGAATAGCAAGACGTGCCACTCTGTTCTGGACCAGCTGCAGCTTAACTTGGTCTTTCTTTGCAGCACTTGACCACATGACTGGACGATAATCAATATAAGTTAAAACTAGAGCCTGCAGGACTTGCTTTGCGGAGTGTGGTGTCAAAAAAGCAGAGCGTCTCTTTATTACAGACGGACCTCTCCCCATCTTTACAACCATTGAATATATGTGTTTTGACCATGCCAGTTTACAATCTAAGGTAACACCAAATAATTTAGTATCCTCAACTTGTTCAACAGCCACACCATTCATTACCAGATTCAGCTGAGGTCTAGAACTTAGGGAATGATTTGTACCAAATACAATGCTCTTAGTTTTAGAAACAGACTGCACCTCTTTGTTAAGGGTTTCAGTGACTTCATTAGCTGTGGTTGCTGATGTGTATATGGTTGAATCATCAGCATACATGGACACACATGCTTTGTTTAATGCCAGTGGCAGGTCATTGGTAAAAATTGAAAAGAGTAGAGGGCATAGAGAGCTGCCCTGCAGTACACCACACTTTACATGTTTGACATTAGAGAAGCTTCCATTAAAGAAAACCCTCTGAGTTTAATTAGATAGATAGCTCTGAATCCACAATATGGCAGAGGTTGAAAAGCCATAACACATAAGTTTTCTCAACAACAGGTTATGGTCAATAATATCAAAGGCTGCACTGAAATCTAACAGTACAGCTCCCACAATCTTATTATTATCCATTTCTTTCAACCAATCATCAGTCATTTGTGTCAGTGCAGTAAATGTTGAGTACCCTTCTCTATAAGCATGCTGAAAGTATTTTCTTAATTTGTTTACAGAGAAGTACATTGTATTTGGTCAAACACCATTTTTTCCAACAGTTTACTAAGAGCTGGCAGCAAGCTGATAGGTCTGCTGTTAGAACCAGTAAAGGCCGCTTTACCAGTCTTGGGTAGCGGAATGACTTAGGCTTCCCTCCAGGCTTGAGGACAAAGACTTTCCTCTAGGCTCAGATTCAAGATATGACAGATAGGAGTGGCTATAGAGTCAGCTACCATCCTTAGTAGCTTTCCATCATATTATCTAAGTTGTCAATGCCAGGAGGTTTGTCAATTTTCCCACCTCTCCCACACTAACTTTACAAAAGTCAAACTTGCAATGCTTTTCTTTCATTATTAGTTTTTTTAATACATGACTATGATAGCTCACAGTTTGTTATTGGCATTTCCTGCCTAAGTTTGCCCACTTTGCCAATTAAGTAATCATTAACCTCTACGGGATCGGTGTCCCGTATACGGGACGGTTGAGTTAACGTGAGCTAATGTGATTAGCATGAGTGTTGTAAGTAACAGAAAACTTTCCAGGACATAGACATGTCTTATATGGGCAGAAAGCTTAAATTCTTGTTAATCGAACTGCACTGTCCAATTTACAGTAGCTATTACAGTGAAAAAATACCATGCTATTGTTTGAGGAGAGTGCACAACAACAAAAAACGTATCACGGCAACTGGTTTGAGACATTCACCTCTGAAGGTAAATAATGTACTTACATTCAGTAATCTTGCTCTGATTTGTCATCCTAAGGGTCCCAGAGATCAAATGTAGCATAGTTTTGTTTGATAAAATTAATTGTTATATTCTGCTGTCTCTGGCTCCACACCCACCCCGCCCAGTCATCTAGATGTGTGAAAGTTTGTGTATAAGCTAATGATCCATCATGTATGACATTCCTGGGAGTGTGTAAACTTACATTTTGTATTACCATATCATTTTTGTATCTTCTCTATAGTTATGTACTTGAAAATGTATCAATTGACCAATTCGGCACATTTGGGCAGACTTGATACAAAATAGTCCAATATTGCAATGCTTCCCTGGATCAATCTGAAACTATGCACACACACGGCTGTCATCTACTGGCCAAAATCTAAATTGCGCCTAAACTGCATATTGTGGCCTTTCTCTTGCATTTCAAAGATGATGGAACAGAAAAAAAATAGAAAACACATGTTTTTTTGTTTGTATTATCTTTTACCAGATCTAATGTGTAATATACTCCTACAATAATTTCACATTTCCACAAACTTCAAAGTGTTTCCTTTCAAATGGTATCTAGAATATGCATATCCTTGCTTCAGGTCCTGAGCTACAGGCAGTTAGATTTGGGTATGTCATTTTAGGCGAAAATTGAAAAAAAGGGTCAGATCCCTAAGAGGTTAAATTAATTGGCAACATCAAATGATTTTGTGATGAATAAGCCATCTGATTCGTTGAAAGATGGAGTTGAATTTGTCTTTCTGCCCATCATTTCATTTAAAGTACTCCAAAGTTTTTTTCCATCATTCTTTATATCATTGATTTTGGCTTCATAATACAGTTTCTTCTTCTTTTTTTTGAGTTTAGTTACATCATTTCTCAATTTGCAGTAAGTCAGCCAGACAGATGTGCAGCCAGACTTATTAGCCACATCTCTTTCAGCCTTACAGCTTTTCAATTCCTCATCAATCTGTGGAGCATTAACAGTTCTAACAGTCGGTTTCTTAACAGCTGCATGCTTATCAATAATTGGAAGAAGCAATTTCATAAATTCATCAAGTGCAGCATCTGGATGCTCCTTATTAATCACATCAGACCAACAAATATTTTTTATATCATCCACATAAGAGCCACAGCAAAATATTTCGTATGATCTCTTATACACTATTTTAGGTCCTCTGGTTTAATCAAACAATAGGTTAGGAGAAAAACACTAATCATTCAAGTTAGCATGTCCCACCGATATATATGAAGAACCAGAGGATTTCTTGTGAACTTCACATTAAGAACAATATTTCATTGAAGCAATGCCACAATCGCAACATGAATCCATTCTCAAGAAATCCAAAAAGGTTTTTAAGTAAATCTGAACAAACCAATTACAGTTTGGAATGGACATGTGTTATTTTATTGAACAGGAAGTGATGTGGCTAGGTCCTCCATGCAGAGCTCAGGTCTAATGAGACTTTAGTTTCACTGGGATTACATTGAGTTGAGTTGCATGGGCTTGTGTTGATAGCCACTCTGTATGGACTCAGTAGCGTTAAGTTGAAGATGGTATCAAAAACACAATCCCATTTTATCCACTGAACCATTGCAATTCTACACTGTAAGCTGTCACCCTGTTAGCATTGAAGGGCCTGGTGAAATAGGAATGCATTTGAGGTAAAATGTCCCTGGTTTTATTGAGTCTCAGTAATAATGATTTTATGTGTCTGTGAAACAGGGACATGTTGTAAACATCTCATAATATTCCTATTCATGTCACTTTCATAGAGCCTATACTTTGGCTTTACAAGGAAGAAAATACATCATTATTCATCTCGTTTTCCCAAGCATGCCTACGTATATTCTCCACGAAGACATTGACAAACAGGTATGACAGTTTTTAGATGCTGTAAATAAGAGAAAATCTGTATTTTCTGTCTACAGCTTTCATAATAATTCACTCTAACATCTTAGACTACCCACCCCAAAATAATAAAATATTAGAAAACAGATCAATGTATTATTTCTGGATGTTAACTGATACATTTCACAATACATTTGTACCACCCATTTCAACTGGAATTTATGTTGTTCCTGTTTGTGTAGCCAGCCTGCAATGTGTCATCTGGTTTTGGGCCAAAGTGTCCATTTCATTTTCTATAAAAACTAGTTACAGATACCAACATGAAAAATAAATATATTTTTTTCCGCTCCCAAGCTGCCCCTCAGTCCCATTCAGGAAAGAGGGGCTTACTAATATTAACTTTGATATATTCCTCTTCTGATCTCGTTAGAAGATGTGCTCCATGTTCTGCTTCAATCAAAACAATTATCTACAGCCAACCAGTATAGAAGCAGAGCTGAAGGAGCCAATACTACACAGTTACGTTGATAAGCTTCAGACTCCCACTCATTGAGAAGACCACTTGGCCACTCACTTGTTTTAGAGAGTTTAAATATTGTTATGAATATTATTAGAGTAGCTAACAGTGGTTTCAATTATTCTGCTGAAAATAGAAAACAAATACTGTATCAAATAAAGTAGGACTTTTTTAAAAGGACTCCTTTTAGGACGACTGAGAGTATTAGAAACCCCTGGATGACCCAGGATGATTGCAGTGAGAGATGTGGTATGGCGGTCAGGCTATCCACCAAGCTCAGGATGACATGATTCCACAATTATCATACATTTGTCTTCCCCTCAGTGTCAACTAAAACACACAGTATGGTTGAGATCTGCACGACCAAACATAATCACATTTTACCATAGTACACAGACAAGGGGGAGAAGTGCACTTTTGATCATTCATCTCCTCATCATTGGTGTCATTATGTTTGAGTCAACATCATTAGAGCCACATGCATCTTACAATGCCCCATGCTGTATGCTCTATAACTACAGACATACAGTATATCCATGTTGTTATACAGATCACTGTTGCATAGGGACCAGCATAGACTTTACAGAAGCTAAAGTGTGTTTGCTGTTACAGCACCAATTAAAGGCAATGGTATTTTCTTTCGAGGGATAGATTAACCTCTTAAGGATCTGACCCTTTTTTCAATTTTCACCTAAAACGACATACCCAAATCTAACTGCCTGTAGCTCAGGACATGAAGCAAGGACATGCATATTCTTGATACCATTTGAAAGGAAACACTTTGAAGTTTGTGGAAATGTGAAATTAATGTAGGAGAATATAGCACATTAGATCTGGTAAAAGATAATACAAACAAAAAACATGTTTTTTGTTTGTTTGTTTTTTCATCATCTTTGAAATGCAAGAGAAAGGCCACAATATAATATTGCAGTTTAGGCGCAATTGAGATTTGGGCCACTAGATGGCAGCCGTGTGTGTGCAACGTTTCAGATTGATCCAGTGAAGCATTGCAATATTGGACTATTTTGTATCAAGTCTGCCCAAATGTGCCGAATTGGTCA
Source organism: Coregonus lavaretus (assembly GCF_964263955.1). Classification (NCBI taxonomy): domain Eukaryota; kingdom Metazoa; phylum Chordata; class Actinopteri; order Salmoniformes; family Salmonidae; genus Coregonus; species Coregonus lavaretus. The sequence goes on from NC_140024.1 coordinate 18,991,670, forward strand.
ATTGATACATTTTCAAGTACATAACTATAGAGAACATACAAAAATTATATGGTAATACAAAATGTAAGTTTACACACTCCCAGGAATGTCATACACGATGGATCATTAGCTTATACACAAACTTTCACACATCTAGATGGCTGGGCGGGGTGGGTGTGGAGCCAGAGACAGCAGAATATAACAATGAATTTTATCAAACAAAACTATGCTACATTTTATCTCTGGGACCCTTAGGATGACAAATTTACCTTCAGAGGTGAATGTCTCAAACCAGTTGCCGTGATAATTTTTTTTTTTCCACTGTAATAGCTACTGTAAATTGGACAGTGCAGTTCAATTAACAAGAATTTAAGCTTTCTGCCCATATAAGACATGTCTATGTCCTGGAAAGTTTTCTGTTACTTACAACAGTAATGCTAATCACAGTAGCGCACGTTAGCTCAACCGTCCAATATACAGGACACCGATCCCATAGAGGTTAAAGAGAATGGTCTGAAAGTGAGCTAGAAAGTTGGATGTCAGAAGTATTACAATGTAAACTTACTTTTAATCCGTCTGTCTGACCAAGCATGCAGGTCTTGGCAGATGAGATGTAGTTATTGTTTGTGTGTGTCTGTAAGTTATTGTTTGTATGTATAAGTTTGTTTTAGGAGTAATGGTCTAGGCCTGTGTTAGGAAATGTGCATCTTATTAATAAGCTGCAGTAACAGTGTCCAGCCAGACAGAATAATCATATTTGTTATGTTCTAATTCATTGGCTGCCTTCCACTCAATGGCTCCTCAGCTTGATGCTCTTAAGTGCTCGCAACTTAATTCTGCCTTCTTTACTGATCGATCCAGTTGAGATATTTCTATTCTCCAACAGTGAGGCATGGAGGTGAAGACTTATAGTGTCCCATTTAGCTAATGATATCCTGCGGTAGAGAAATTACAGCATTGCTGTTTACAGTAAATGGTCCAATTAGCACATACTGTATGTCCATTTTACAAGGCTCTTTTACGAAACGGGACTGTACATCTCACTGAGTAATTATGAGGTTGTATCAATTTTTTTCCACACTGTAACATTAACAGGAGACAATGCTAGTGTACATCCATTGTTGGGGATATTGATTTTGTAGTTTGTACTTTAGACACCATTACCTTGAATAACCATCTATAATTCCAGAATACTCAGGTAATGTTCCTCCATTTCTGGTGCTCTGATTTGGTGCTCTGATTTGGTGCTCTGATTTGCGTGTTGACTTACTCACTGACTTGTGCATCGTAGATAAACTTTTACACTCAGATTCAAACTACTGAGTCGATTTCAATCAAGACTCCAGAAGCACCATGGTTCCAGATCCCATAGCCTCAAATTTGGGTGAAAATAATATTATTTTCTTGTCTGTGTAATGACTGATAATATTAGACTTTAGCATTGTGCTCACAATAATGGAATAATGGAAATGTCTCTGCATAAGTGTAAGGTGTGTACACTATAACAGACAGTAGAGGCAGCTTCTGCTTGTCTCAATGCATGTCCACCCTCATCTTTCTAGCCTCAAAGACAACCAATCACAGTATATCCAGCTAGCTAACGTGTCATATGTCTTTGTGGATGTAAAAGGTACCAGGCCTCGACATACATCTTCTCAAAAAGTGTTTACCCATAACTCTAAAAAGTTGCAGCACTGTACCGATTCCATGGCACATGGTTTATGAACTGATACGCAAAACAACAGCTAATTCAAAACTTAAGAGTTTTTCAATTAAAATTATTATACAAAATTCTTGCAACCAATAGAATGTTATATATATGGGGGATACAACCATCCCAGCTCTGCAGATTTTGCTGTGAAGAGACAGAATCAGTTTTGGTACTGTCCATATGTAGCTTGTTTTTGGTCGCAGGTTCAGGAATGGCTGAAGAATTGCAACATTTACCTGGAGCTAACTCTGCAAATAGCACTGCTGTCACGGATTCAGCCGAGGCTGCTCCTCCTCCTTGCTCAGGCAGGCTTCGGCGTTCGTCGTCGCCGGAGTACTAGCTGCTACCGATCTATGTTTCTGTGTTCTACTTGTTTTGTCTTTATTGTTCACACCTGGTTCCCATTATGTATTGATTTCTTCCCTATTTAACCCTCTGGCTCCCACTGTGTTTTGTGCGTGTTTGTTCATGTTTGGTTGTCGTCTGGTGAGCGGGTTTGTTCCTCCCTGCGTAGAGGTTATGTTTTTTACGTTACCTATGAGTAAAGTACGTTTTCGATTAGCTCTGTGTCCTGCGCCTGACTTCGTCCTACCACATCACACTGACCTCCTGACAACTGCTGGGTGATTTGAAAAGTCATAGTCAATCGATCAATAATATAATAATACTCTTTGCAAAAATGTTTAATTTACAATCTGTAGAAACTATGAGAATAGAAATGTTCAGAACTTTAGTGAAAAATATATGGCAAATAGAAATCAAAACTGGATGGCGTTCAGAGATTTGAGGGGAGGGGTTGAGGGTAGCTGAAGGGTGGGACTAAAAACAAACAAAAGATAACTAATGTAAAATATACTGTGTCCGTAAAATGTATATAGTACAGTATGTATAAGCTGGAAGTAGAAGCCTAAGTGTTGTTGTCCATTAGTTTCCTCCAATTAGGGGAGGGGTGGTAGGGTTAGGGGAAAATAATAAAGGAACATTAAAAAAAGTATTATAATTGCAGAACTGTTTCTGTGTCCATTCCACTCTCCTGTGAGTCAATGCCTCAGTGACGTTACCGATTGTCTACAATGACAGTATGCATCTTGAAGCTGCTGTCACAGTTAACATACCTGTAGTCATATTCCAACTGTGTTGTAATATTTGTGAGGTAAAAGTCTCCAGGTATCAGTTCTGTATATGTCTGATTGTATAACTGAGGGAAATAAATAAATCACCTCTACACTATCCTGTAGCGATAAAAAAGTGAGAAGAGATCCTGTTGACATTGGTTCCGGATTGTGCTGTTGAATCATGTTTGATGCCAAGGATTGTTCCTATTTCTCAGTAGACACCATGGATTGATATAGCAAGCATCATGTTGCATTATATATTTAGTCGGCCACGTTCAATCCAAAGCCTAGGTTGTCAAAACCATATTTTGTTGGAGAAAAGGCATCCCTCATATGAGGCAGCACCATCAAATGGGATGGGATGGTTACCTCAGAGGAACAGAGATGAGATCAATGAGATGAGCTCTATTTCATGGCTAAGATGAGCTCAATGAGAAAGAAAGATGATAGTTGCACATGAATTACCCCGATAAATGAGGATACAAGCCATTACATAGATATAGAGGAATTCATCCCTGAAACAGTTAGGACCTGTTGACTGTCAGCTGACAAATTATAATGGAAGCGGAGGTGGTAAAGCATCTGCAGCACAATAACCTATAAAACTATAGAAATATGAGGAATAGAGGAATGGAGGGTTGAAGGGATGGAAGAATGGAGGGATGGAGGGATGGAGGGATGGAGGGCTAGAGGGATGGAGTGATGGAGGGATGGAGGGATGGAGGGATGGAGGGATAGAGGGATGGAGGGATGGAGGGATGGAGGGATGGAGGGCTAGAGGGATGGAGGGATGGAGGGATAGAGGGATGGAGGGATGGAGGGATGGAGGGCTAGAGGGATGGAGGGATGGAGGGATGGAGGGCTAGAGGGATGGAGGGATGGAGGGATGGAGGGATGGAGGGCTAGAGGGATGGAGGGATAGAGGGATGGAGGGATGGAGGGATAGAGGGATGGAGGGCTAGAGGGATGGAGGGATGGAGGGATAGAGGGATGGAGGGATGGAGGGATGGAGGGATGGAGGGCTAGAGGGATGGAGGGATGGAGGGATAGAGGGATGGAGGGATGGAGGGATGGAGGGCTAGAGGGATGGAGGGATAGAGGGATGGAGGGATGGAGGGATAGAGGGATGGAGGGATGGAGGGATAGATGGGGCATTAGAGATGAAGCAGAGTCATATTATGAACTGAGTCACTACTATGATATGAGAGCAGCCAGGTTAATCAACAAAGCCTCAGCTCCCTGGATGGGATACATTTCACCACCAGGGTGAAGTAAGGACAACACCTGTGATGGCTGTTGTTGTTGCAGAAGATTATGATTATGGGAGAATGATGAAACACAGAATGAGAGCTATTTGTAATACAGATGACGGGAAAACAGACCTATAGTATGCACTGTGTGTTGTATATGACGTACATTCTGCACAGGACTCCAACGCAACACAATGCACAGGTCAGCATACATCCATATACAACTTCCATGTACTGTAGTATTATCCATGATACAGATACATGTAGTTCATACAAATCAACAGCTTTGCTAGCTCTAATGCCATGCTTGTCACGCCCTGACTCTGGGGACTCTTATTTGTTGAGTCAGGGTGTGATTTTCTATGTTGTATTTTCTATGTTTGTGATCTAGGTTTTGTAGTTCTATGTTTGGCCGGGTGTGTTTCCCAATCAGAGGCAGCTGTCGCTCGTTGCCTCTGATTGGGGAGCATACTTAGGCAGCCTATTGGCAATTAGGTGTTGTGGGATCTTGTTCCGTGTGAGGTTTGTTGTGTGTTACCTTTGGACGTCACGTTTCGTTGGTTTATTGTTTTGTCGTTGTTTATTAAGTTTAAAATAAACATGTATGCATATCACGCTGCGCCTTGGTCTGACCCGTCTATGAACGAACGTGACAGAAGATCCCACCCAAACACGGACCAAGTAGCGTGCCCAGGAGGACCGGACACCCTGGACACAGGTGGGGAAGATGTGGTCGTGGGAGGAGATATTTGTGGGGAAAGGACCATGGGCGAAGGTAGATGCCCAGGCAGGAGAGGAGCAACGGCAACACAGAGGACGCCGGTTGAGGAAGAAGCCTAGTGTTAGAGCAGAGCCAACTCCCCGTACTCACGCGAGGAAGCGTGTGACTGGGTGTTATGCGGAGCTACGTACTGTGTCGCCAGTGTGCCGGCACAGTCCTGTACGTCCTGTGCTAGCACCACGCACGTGCCGTGCGAAGATGGGCATCCAGCCAGGACGGGGTGTGCCGGCTCAACGCTCCTGGTCTCCAGTACGCCTCCTCGGTCCCGCATATCCTGCGCCGGTTCTACGTACTGTATCGCCAGTGCACGTGCACAGCCCTGTGCATCCTGTGCTAATGCCTCACACATACTGTGCAGAAGTAGGCATCCAGCCAGGACGGGTTGTGCCAGCTCTCCGCTTCAGACCTCCAGTCCGCCTCCACAGTCCGGTACGGCCCGTGCCTGCTCCCCGCACCAAACCAGTGGTGCGTGTTCCCAGTCCGGTACGGCCCGTTCCTGCTCCTCGCACCAAGCCAGTGGTGCGCGTCGCCAGCCCGGTCCGGCCTGTTCCTGCTACTCGCACCAAACCAATGGTGCGTGTTCGCAGCCCGGCCCGGCCTGTTCCTGCTACTCGACCCAAACCAATGGTGCGTGTTCCCAGCCCGGCCCGGCCTGTTCCTGCTCCTCGCACCAAGCCAGTGGTGCGTGTTCCCAGTCCGGCCCGGCCTGTTCCTGCTCCTCGAACCAAGCCAGTGGTGCGCGTCGCCAGCCCGGCCCGGCCTGTTCCTGCTCCTCGCACCAAGCCAGTGGTGCGTGTCCCCAGCCCGGCCCGGCCTGTTCCTGCTCCTCGCACCAAGCCAGTGGTGCGCGTCGCCAACCCGGCCCGGCCTGTTCCTGCTCCTCGCACCAAGCCAGTGGTGCGCGTCGCCAGCCCGTCCCGGCCTGTTCCCGCTCCTCGCACCAAGCCAGCGGTGCGCGTCGCCAGTCCGTCCCGGCCTGTTCCCGCTCCTCGCACCAAGCCAGTGGTGCGCGTCGCCAGCCCGGCCCGGCCTGTTCCTGCTCCTCGCACCAAGCCAGTGGTGCGTGTTCCCAGCCCGGCCCGGCCTGTTCCTGCTCCTCGCACCAAGCCAGTGGTGCGCGTCGCCAGCCCGGCCCGGCCTGTTCCTGCTCCTCGCACCAAGCCATTGGTGTGCGTCGCCAGTCCGGCCCGGCCTGTTCCCGCTCCTCGCACCAACCTAGTGGTGCGCGTCGCCAGTCCGGCCCGGCCTATTCCCGCTCCTCGCACCAACCTAGTGGTGCGCGTCGCCAGTCCGGCCCGGCCTGCTCCTCGCACCAAGCCAGTGGTGCGTGTCGCCAGTCCGGCCCGGCCCGTTCCTGCTCCTCGCACCAAGCCAGTGGTGCATGTTCCTAGTCCGGTTCGGCCCGTGCCTGCTCCTCGCACCAGACCAGTGGTGTGTGTGTCCAGTCCGGCATGGCCCGTGCCCGTTCCACAGGTGCCTGGTCCGGCACCAGTCAGCAGCTCCAGTCCGGAGCCAGAGCAGTCCGCTCCACTGGTGCCTGATCCAGCTCCGGTCAGCTGCTCCAGTCCGGAGCCAGAGCAGTCCGCTTCACCGGTGCCTGATCCAGCTCCGGTCAGCTGCTCTACTCCGGAGCCAGAGCAGTCCACTCCACCGGGGTCCAGTCCAGCTCCGGTCAGCGGCTCCACTCCGGAGCCAGAGCAGTCCGCTCCACCGGGGTCAAGTCCAGATCCGGTCAGCGGCTCCACTCCGGAGCCAGAGTAGTCTGCTCCACCGGTGCCCAGTCCAGCTCCGGTCAGCGGCTCCAGTCCGGAGCCTGAGCAGTCCGCTCCACCGGTGCCCGGTCCAGCTCCGGTCAGCGGCTCCAGTCCAGACCCAGACGTCAGCCCCTCTCCAGGTTCGGGGTCTCCCACACCAGGGTCCAGACAGGGCTTGGAGTATAGTGGGAGGAAGGAGAGGGGAAGCAGCGCGCCGAGGTCCAGACCAGACCAGGGGATTAACAGGGAGGCGGAGAATAGGTCGTTGTCACGCCCGGAGCCCGGAGACGGAGCTTGTCACGCCCTGACTCTGGGGACTCTTATTTGTTGAGTCAGGGTGTGATTTTCTATGTTGTATTTTCTATGTTTGTGATCTAGGTTTTGTAGTTCTATGTTTGGCCGGGTGTGTTTCCCAATCAGAGGCAGCTGTCGCTCGTTGTCTCTGATTGGGGAGCATACGTTTCGTTGGTTTATTGTTTTGTCGTTGTTTATTAAGTTTAAAATAAAGATGTATGCATATCACGCTGCGCCTTGGTCTGACCCGTCTATGAACGAACGTGACAATGCTACAATATTCCCTACTGGATATATTAAAAGCTGATAAACCTGTTAGCATTACTATAATACAATTCATTCGGTGGTGTAAAAAAAAGCACAGCCTTATTAAGCAGACCTCCTTAGGGGGTTGAAATGAATTCATACTTCTGAAAACAAACTGGAGCCTCCTCTCCCAGAAGAGGAGATGAAAAGAGAGGTCAAAGTAGTGGGAGAACAAACACGTCAATTAGGGAAGACAAGCAGGCGTGAAGCTCTGCAGCTCAGACTGTCTTCACAGAGACCCAGGAGACCCACTGCCTTTAACAAAGCACAAAGGAGCTAATAAGGAAATAACATGTGGGCCTTGTGAGTTGTGTCTGTAATCTGCTGACAAGAGGTCAGAATAACTGTCGCCATCTTTACCACAAAATATATTTTACATGCAAATCACTGCCTCACAAAGCCAATACACAACTCTGATGTGGAAGCTCTACTATTGATAAGGATTGTAAGCCTCTTTCCATCCCTCGATTTGGTTTAATGTATCCCAGCAAAGCTTTTCATTACTTTTATGCTCAGTCCCATTTTATTTCTGAAATATTATTAACAATGTCAACTACTGCACTTTTTATTCACCCAGACAGAGAATATGCATTAAACCTGAAACAATAAAATAACTGTGCTATGAAAATATCTTTATTCTTTATTCATGGTAAATGTAAATATAACAGAATAGTTATCCCAGCGGGCGGTGTGGCTCTGTGACATGGGATATAGCTGTGTGGGGTGTAGTATCTTGGAGAGATCATGTGGGTGTTTGATTAAATGGGGGGAAGCAGAGCTAATGGAGATGCTGTGTAAATCCCATTGGCAGGGCTGGCGTGGACCTGGCTACAGAAATACACTGAAAATACTCTAGATCAGTATACCTAACTCACAGACTAGTGTAAAATCACACGTATAGGCCTATGTTACTGAAACATATGTACCTATACTGTATGTGCAATTATTAAAGTCATTATTGATCTGAAACCAATTAACATGTTATTGGTGACATCAGTATGAAATATGAAAAAAGTATGTCTTTATATGTTCAATGGAGAATACAACTATAATGTTTGGTATAGACTACGTTCTCTGTATCGCTGGTACTCATTTGTTGTGTTTAGGGAGTAAGAATTAGTAAACAATATCAATATGGTCCTGGATGTGGTTGTGGTATGTAAAATAGCCTTTTGCTTTTGTCCTGGAAATATCAGTGTATAAATACTCTATACCTTTTCTTAAATGTGGATAAATGCATGATGTTTGTTCTTTAACCATTAGGTCAAATTCAATTAAAGAATATTTTGGAATATAATGTGGAACACTGCATTGTGATCAAGGCTATGTTGACGATCTGAACATATACAGTATGATACGTTGTAAATGTTGGTAATGTTAAGTGTCATGTACCATAAGAAACTGCTCATGTTGGTAATGTTAAGTGTCATGTACCATAAGAAACTGCTCATGTTGGGAATGTTAAATGTTGTATACCATCCACAAGCTTTACAGCAGTCGTCTGAACTCTCTGTTGCGGACATCCTCATTTCGAAGAGGTTTTCTCACAAAACTGACTGTCCGGACCGAACAGTCGGAGCTACAAACTAAACGAACACGAAAGTGTTGGTTGTTCTGCTCTACGAAGCACACAAGCTTCTGGGGAGTCATCTGAAGGTAACCCAATACCGGGCTGTAAAAATGGCAAAATGTGCCACTAATAACATGACCAGATTGCCAGATATAGGACAGACACTTCAAAACCTTATTCCTTATGATTTCTTTTTTGACTGTCTGTTTTGCCATATACAAATGTGTTATTCAATGTGTTTGTATGGCCTATAGCAGTAAATACCAAATTCAATGTTTCATCAAATCATTAAAAAAAATATATATTTTTTTTTTTATACCCACAGGGTCCTAAAATTCAAAATCAAATGGCTAAATGATCAATTTTATGACCGTCTTAAAACAATTACATATGTTAGCTTAGTAGATATTGCGATCTAAGGGCTTAGATAGATCATTGCAGAATAAAACAAGGACTCCGACCCATATGTATCTAAAATACATTTTAATCTTGCTTAGATTCACAATTGTTACAATATTTAGATTCTTTGATCTTTTTCCTTTCACTCTTTAAACATACTGTACAATTAATGAAATGTAAAGAGGTGGTCTACATCAAGGCACAAGACACAGCCATGGTCAGGGAAGCTTGTGGGGGCAGAGCTTGAATGTAGTCTCTGCCCCAGGAGAGAGGAGGGGTGGGGACTCAGGGTCAAACTGTACATGTGCTCTAAGCCAAAACGGGAAAGAACCAATAAGGCCATTCTCACTTCCAACTGGCTTGTATAGAGTAATGATCTGGTGAAAATAGACATAACCGAAGTTTGTTCTTTATTTTTTGTTGTAATGTTTTCTAGGTTGTTTTATCTCCTCATGGTCATAGAGCAGAAATGAATATCGTTAACACAGAGTATGCAAGAGGTATGCAGGAAATTAGTCCTGTAGTTTGAAGGCTGTTTTTTTTAACAGTGAAGAGTTGTCATTTTCAGTTGTCTGTAGTTGGTTCAGGACATGATGTATTGTTGTCTCACTGGAGTGCTAATACTCTGCAGGGAGAGAGAATGGAAGGAAATGACTGGTTATCCTCCTTTCTACTGAACTCTTACTCCCAACTTGTCATCCATAAGACACAGACCAAATTTGAAGGCCGGCAACGTTACAAAGAGACTATCTGAAGAGTACTGAAGTAGAATCGATGTGGAAAGACAGAGGCTGGGGAAAGAGCATTAGAGATACAGTAGAGACAGACAGAGGTTGACAGTCAGAGGCACAGCAGTGGGAAGAGAGAGAAGTGTAGAATGTTGTCATACCATATCCCTGAGGCCTGTTGACACATTCACATAGGTGCTGTCATGCGGCTGTCTCTCCTTCGTCGTCCGAACGCCTTGGCGCCCACGTTGGTTGGGACGAAGTTGCTGTTGCCCATTCCTCCTGATCTGTTCAGGAAGTCAGCCAGGCGGTGGGTGGCACATGTGGCAGTATTGCACGCACGCTTCTGTGCTGTAACGCTGCTTTTAGGAAGAGAAGGACAGGTCATACATACCTCTCCTAAATTCAGGATTTATTACAAAGATACAAAATGTATAAATTACAATAAAAAGTACAAGGTAATAAATTACTGTTTGCTGGAGAAAATGTATAATATATATCATCAAATTTAAAATGAAGACATTCACACATTCAGAGATCTAAACAATGAGATTCAGCTCAAATTAGTCATTCAACTTACCTCAAATGTATTGTGAATTTACATTTACATAGCAAATACATTGGGGCTTCACCAATATTGTTCAAACTGTTGTGAACTATTAAAGATGTTAAATTGGCGTTGTTTCACTTGAATAATTAAGAAGGAAAATATGTTCTGGTATAAAAAATATGTTTATTAAACAAGAAACCTAGTCACGGTTGAAAGAAGCATTGATTAAGATTTTTGATTTGATTAACAATTGTAATATATTGTGAATGATCTGTATAATAAAGGGATATCATACACCTTAAGATGGGGAAGTGTAACTCGATTATTATTCACTTTCTAAATCTAAAGGATTGGACTCTGCTTTGTACTTATGTATCTTATTCTCTGTCAAAAAAGGGGATTTTAACAAAAGAAAAAGAGAGTAGGGACATTGCGGGACATCAAGGTTTCTCTGCAGTCAGTCAAGCAAGCAAGATCCACATGCATCAGCAATCATCAGGCTAGGATGGAACAGAACAGAGGGGTCAGGTTAACTAGGGCTGATGGAGGGAAGGGCCACTCAGATTTCATCATATGAGTCTCCATAGCTTGCATAGCGGTTGCTCTCAGGCAGGCTGCGTTTCTTGCCAGGCGTGCCACTTCCCGTGTTGGTGCGGGGGTATGTCTGCAATTTGTGCAGCTCTTGGGACAGTTTGCCCAGCACACAGGTGCTGAGGTTGGAGCAACGCTTGGACATGGGTCTATCCAGGCTGTTAGAGAGAGAGACAAACATGCAGAAACAGGCTCATAGTAACCATGGCATGCAGATGCATCCTGCTGTTATCCACATGCTACAGTAATAACACTGTATTCCAACATCATGCATTTCAAAGTCCGTTTTTACTTGCATTTATATAAGAAATAACATTTTAGAGCCATGCTATCAAGTCCAACACAGGCAATTGAAAATAGTCTATAGCTATTATGCCCTCAGTTAATTAGGCTCATGCGGCAATCCTGTTTATAGCATCGTAGTTAAATTATAACAAACAGCACAACTGCTGTCATGCATCCCATTCCTCTTGCACTAATTCACATGCTTTCTTCCATTCTTTAGGGTCATTTATCATTTATCATTCCGCAACAGGCTTTCTCATAAACAATGCTTAAATAATGAATACATAAAAATTAAGTGTTCCAAAAATCCATGCATAGATAATCACAGAGAATATATGTTTTAACTATAGATTTCCCTGTTGATGGTTGGGAGATGTCCATACCTCTGTGTCTTTAATAAATACCCATAGCTCTGACTGCTATAGGAGGCAGCAAAGGACTGGCCACATATTAACAAGACATTTCGGGTTATATGTTTTCTTGAATAATAGGAAAATGTGTCATCCATATAGTATAAACCAAGTAAACCTAGAGAAAATGAAAATGAATGTTGTTAAAAACAAGTTGTGGAGATGAGGAGAGCTGTACCTACCTATTTCCTTCATTGGCTTGTTGCTCCAGTTCCTCTGAAGTCATTTGCACAAACTCCTTGACGATGGCGTTGAGTAGCCTTCGGGCTTCATAGTCAGTTAGCGTGACTCGGTCTGTCATGGACTCTAAACCAGTTCTGAAAACACATAGGCGATTAGGTTGATCAGACAGAAACTGCACCAGCACTGGGTTAAAAATAGTATGACGTAGGTTATGTGAGTTTGCTCCAGCTAAAAGCGATTGCCTCATGCTTTAAGGGATATCAGCCAAACTCAAAACAATCTGCTAAAAGTGTTCCTTTTAAAAAGCTGACAGGTAGCCAACTTAGAGCTTTATGACTAAATCAATACTGTAGTAAGAATGGTGACCAAGGTCTCTCTATCTGGAATATTGAACACCCATGCATTCTACAACCATTTGGAAATATTCTACATGCAATAGCAATCATCTTAGCCTATTGCTGTGGCATTAAGCTGGATTGTTTCCAAATGGATGGAAGTGGTTAGGAAGTTATAAATAGAATGGCTTTATGAGTCACCGGATTGATTAGATTACGATATCGTAATCCAATTGGATCACATTACTGTAAAGAGGGCATTTAATGTAACGTAATGTATGGATTTCTGTAATCACATCATGTTATCTGAAAACGAAATAATCTAAATTAGCATGTATAAGATTTATATGGCTGCCAAGATACCTCTTTAGAAAATTATCAATGAAATAACAGCAATTACTAATAGAAAGATAGAAGTATCCCAATGGATCTATGCCCTTTCCTTTTGGGATTGCTATAAATGAACTGTAATCTATACATACATTTCAGTGACTGACTGGACATTGCAGTGTATAAAACATGCTTTGATCCTCACCTGGCGGGAGCTGCATGTGAACTGTACATCTGACAAATGACCAGGAAATAGGCAAAGAGGAGGGCAGAGAGCTTCATCATAACCATGGTCCCTGCGGTAAAACACATTACATCCAAAACCACAGAAACTTGGCTTTAAAAACATTGAAATTTCTCTCAAAGCAGAATTGAACAAGCATTTCATCCTGATCAAAACAAACATCTTTGTATGTCCCTACGCATGTAAGCTCCATCCATCTCAGTTTCAGTTCAGTTTCTCCACCCATCCAGGTATCTCACTGTTCTACTGGGAGTGAAGAAGCTCCCCATCTCACTCTCCCTGTCCCAAAGCATTCTCTTCCCTTCTGTGACGAGACAGTCCTACCAAAGTCCCTGTTTCCCTGCTATCAGAGTGAGCCATCTAGTCTCAGTGCTCCCCTCTAACCGAAGAGTGGAGCTGGGCTTGGAGATGCAGTAGCAGACATTGAGAAGGAAGTGATACTATCTAGATTATGAGCTGGAGCCCCAGCCAACCAGCCAGCCAGCCAGCAGCAGCTCCCACAGGAGCCCATGCATTAGTGGAATGAGCTGTAGTCTAAACCCAGCGACCCTCTCACAATCACCTCATCTACCCTTGAAAAGCCATCTGAACTGCATTTCTCTACAGCATCTCACAGAGGGTCAACGGCCTAGGCAAAGTCTACACCATTTATTTCTGTCCCCTCTATCATCACTGGAACACTTTCTGCAGATTTAGCAGAATATCTAATAGCCACAGAAATGACATCCCATCCATGCAAACCCAATGCATCATGTACACAGAAAAGTGGTTGAAATTCTCTACTTACCGTGATTAATTGTTCTCGTGGACGAAGATGGAATGAGTTGAGGTACTTCAAGTTTTGGACCAACTTGTGAATCTGTTGCACCCTGCTACAATGCCCTGTCTTATATATCTACCACTTGGGTTTCTGCATTGACTGAGTAGGTGTTTAATTATCTAATTTTAGCCAATCAGAGCATTCAGCCCCATCCGCTAGCCAATCAGATACCCTACAGCGGTTACCACAAACCAGTAAAGGAGATAGAACACAAATGACGTCATTGTTCTGTCACAAAGTGCTCCATTCACAAAAACCTGCCAGTCATTTGCACCATTTGATATCAGAATTTGCATTGAGGACAGGGCCAAATCAGACAGGCAGACACTGAAATCATCCAAAAATAGTTATACATATTTTAAAGGTCCCAACAATGTTCCATTGCTTTATGTTTTTGAGGAATCAAGAGAATAAGTCATCCTCATTGGACTTGCTGGCAGAGCCACCTACTGTACAAACAGACACATTGCAGCTCTCCAACTCATGAGATACATTTTGAGTGTACTACACCGTGCTGTTTTCCCAACTCCGGTCCTCCAGTACCCCAACAGCACACATTTTTGTTGTAGCCCCGGACTAAAACACCTCATTCAACTTGTCAAGGGCTTGATGATTAGTTGACAAGTACAATCAGGTGTTCTTGTCCAGGGCCACAACACAAATATGTGCTGTTGGGGGTACTGGAGGACCGGAGATGGGAAATGCTGTACTACAGAATTATCAGACAACAACCATGTGTTGTTATATTAATGTAAAATATACATTTTTGCAAGAGGCAATGCATTCAGTTAGGTTACTTGATAACAACTGTTATAATATTTTAATTTATAATATTGAAACATAATTGTTGAGTTGGTCAGGTTGCTTCATTTAAATTAACAGAATTACCAGATTATCCGAATATACAGCATGCTTAGGCCTTTTCTACATAATTTTTTTAATGACATATGTAACATTTGAGACATTATAAATTCAAAGACATTGGCAATTTAAACTAGCTCTGTGAAATGTATGTCTTGTGTTTTTTTTCTAACAATGATATAGTCAATACTTCATATTCCATAATGAATTCCCACCCCCTTCCCCATACAGCACACTGACTCCTCAGTGAACTGTTCTTTTCAGGGAATCGATGGTGTGGCTGACAATATTCGGCCCAGTATCTCAGACCCAATTACAGAGCTGTTGGTCTCTGGGCATCATCTTATTCCCCTTACTTTACATTATTGGGTAAGGTATCGTAAAGCATCCTGCCCAAGAGTCTTCTTTTGCGTCACGGAGGAACCCCATTAGTGTGGATGAGGCTTTTAGTGCTATTGAACAGAGTGCAGGGCCTATGACGGAACCACTAAATCAGGGAAATTGGACAGAGCCGGGTTCCACCCCACTCGGTGCTCCCGGAGAGGTCGGAAACTGTGGTTGTGTAGGCTTACAGGCTTGCCTGACTATAATGTATTGCCACTTCCGAATAAAGGCCTGACTATATGTGAACAGATGCAGCATGACCACATATCTATGGATCATCTCAGTCCCTACCTCAACTTTCTGTTCCCAGTTTCTAACTTTCAATTCAATATAGTAACATTTCCAATATATTCTGGTCAGAGCATCAACCTGGTGTAAGTTATGTCAGGAGACAGATAATCATTGTCTTATCTGAACAGAGAGGGAGGGAACAGTGACATGTGACATGATGCACTGTACTGTATATAGGGTTAGTTGTATCTATTGAAAGGGTGTTGAGACGACAGAAACTCACATTCATTACACCTGCCAAATCAATACTACACAATGATATTGGAATACAATATCAATGCCAAAATTGGAAAGATAATTTCAATGTCAAAGAATGAGACTGTATCATGTGTGTCTGAATGCAACCGTTAACGGTACTCAATGCATACTGTAGGGCAGGCTAAGCATCTCCCGCAAAAAAGTAGGGAATTGAAAGAATGTTTGATTACATGGAATAAACACTGGAGTGTGACACAAGCTTCCGCCACTTGATGCTCTCCATTGAAGGTTTGACCACCTGGAGACTGTGGTGACACAGGGATTACAGACTTAAACATGTACACTTGACCAGGCTGTCCTGTCAGGGCTTCGCTAGGGAATTGGATGGATGTTATCTAGAATCCACTTTGAAATGCAACTTACCTCATCTCTGGCGGAAACAGGAAAGTTTGCAGTGTGCATCCTTGCTGGGACATTAAGGAAATTAGATGTAATCACAGAGCCTAGGTTACCCATCAATCAGAGCTCCTCTGTTCTGTGTGATCACACTGCAGGATGCATCCACCTCTCTGACCTGGCCTGGCCATAGCAGCTCTCTCTCTCTCTCTCTCTCTCTGCATGGGGCTGGTCATGCTCTCTTCTCCTGTGGCATAATGAGGAGAACCCAGTTAATCGCCTGTGCTAAAATTATATTTATGAGAACCAAACAGCAGATTTTTATTTTTTTGTATTAATAATATTTAGATTTATGAAATTACATTATTGTTTGCGTCATTGTGAGTCATGGGTGCAGAGGCCTATGGGAGTAGCTGACTAGAGCTGGCTTGTGCACAATAGAATACAATAGAAGTCAATAGAAGACAATAGAAGTCAATAGAATATAATAGAAGAGATTATACAACGGGTGATGCTAATCCTGAATGGTGATTGGTTAAAACTGCATTCCAGCTGCTGTCTATTCCACAAGTTACCACCCGCTAAATCTATGACGTTAAAATGCCTATTTACTCTGTTACATCTGACTGCGCAATCCACTGTCTCATCAGCCCAGCCATGCAATTTATAAACTTGATCTCCACTATAAAAAGCATCTAGACATTATCTCACATTTCTTTTAGACTAACATTTAGTTTTCAACAGCGGAGATTTGTATAAACCTTGCTGTCTGTCTCGCCGACATTTGCAACATTGTTTCAATATTCAAATTCGATATCCAGCTGTCCCATAGTAATGAACATGTCGGGAGTCGGGACGAGACAGACAGGCAGGCAGCCATTCTCAGCCAGTTGAAATCATCAATCAGCTGGCATCATTTTTATGGATATATACAAAGAAATATCAATTGAAAAAAGGTAAAACGAAACGAAATGCAGCTAGTTTGCAGTCTTTCCAGCTTCAGTTTGAAGTGATTGTGTTAGCTGTGTTGTTGGCTAGCTCCCAGGCCCTGAACAACAATGTCCTGACGAGTGAGCACATTTTCTATGCCAGGCGAAATCCTGCCTCATTAGCTCATTGACAGAGATTTATTCAAATAAATGTCTCTAGAAAACAGCTTAAACAAATGCAAATGAAGCTCTTTGCTGTTATTCTGGCTTTTTGACGTGACTGTAAGTTAGCCGTAGTTGGCTAGCTAACAAGCAAGGGATAAGAACGTTGCCAGCCAGTATGGCAATGGAACATTTAGAATGAACGACTAGATACAGAACAAAAAGACTGAATGACTGGGTCGCATCTCTAGCAACCGAACCGATAGAACGAACGACCAGCCGGCTTGGGTAGCAACCCTAGATTTGTGTCGGGACTATATCTTGTGGAAGGATGAAATAGTATGAATAAATTAATCAAAATAACATTTTTAATGAAAATATGTCAATCATTATTTGAATATGTTGGTAAGCCATTGTATAAAAGTGATAATGCCCTCGAAGCCGGGCCTAACAACACCCATGCCAATATATCCTCCAAACACTGGCTTCTCAGGCATTATCACTTAAATAGAAGTCAATAGAAGTCAATAGAAGACAATAGAAGACAATAGAAGTCGATAGAAGATAATAGAAGTCAATAGAAGACAATAGAAGTCAATAGAAGACAATAGAAGACAATAGAAGACAATAGAAGACAATAGAAGTATACGTGTGTGAATAGATAACAATGACAAGTCATCTGGAGAAAAACGTACACCTAATTAGTTACAGTAAATGACAAAACGTAAGGTTGCTGATGTATATAATGGTTGATGAGGTTATATTAAAGCATCTGTTAAAAAGATGCTTGAACAAAACATCAAACGTCAATATGTTTGATGTTGTGTCTACAGTATTCAAGTAGTACGGCTGATTTTCAGTAAGCACAAGGTCTGTTGGTCAGCCCTTCCCAACACAGTCACAACTGGACATTTCCATTCAACAGTGAGAACAAGTTAATTCAATGATGTCTTTGATTGA
This sequence comes from Coregonus lavaretus, assembly GCF_964263955.1. NCBI lineage: Eukaryota > Metazoa > Chordata > Actinopteri > Salmoniformes > Salmonidae > Coregonus > Coregonus lavaretus. Next base: position 19,009,486 of record NC_140024.1, read on the forward strand.
TGTGTAAAATGCTTCCTGGATAGTTTGTTTTATCTGGGGGGCTGGCAGGAAATAGGAAATAAGTTTGCTTGATAGTCCTCATTAAGTGGCGATAACAAATCCAAATCATTGGGCGAGGTCTGGGGAGACCAGTTTGTTACATTTGGAGAAAAAATTAGCATCTCTGCCAGCTGCCTCAGCAAGAAGGAATGTCTGGCTGGGTAAACAGATATCACTGCTACTAATGAGGAGCAAGTCACCACACACTGAGTGGACAGGCAGTCGATACAGAGGACCTCCAGAATCAACAGGCACACTACTATTTGATCCAGATTTGGGCCCATATTCATAAAGCATGCCAGTGCTGATCTAGGGTCGGTTTTGACATAGACAGGAGGGACCTGATCCTGGACCGGCACTCCTACTCTGAGACGCTTTATAAATACAGGCCCAGATCTGTGCTTAGGTATGTGGGTAGTGAACAGGCACAGCTTAATAAATTATGTTTCATTTCCTTCAGTTCTGCCAGTAGCCTATGGACAGAGCATAAAGGTGATTCAAATCAAACCAGGTCAACTACAATTGGAAGAGGAAAGTTTGTGCAGCATAATGCATGAGAGGGTAACTCTATAAGGGGGTTTCAATTCTTCCCATGCTATGATGACTGTGGCAACCCTGAACCAGTCCTGACTGTCCTGTCTGATGCCACTAGGGAGTGATGTTCCGAATCCACCTCAGACACTGTGCTTCTGTCCCAAATGGCACCATATTCCCTATATAGTGCACTACTTTTAACCAGAGCCCTGCTCAAAAGTAGTGCACTATAAAAGGAATAGGGTGCCATTTGGGACGTAACCTGTGCTTCCCTTAGCCATCACAATAGCGCCATGGTGGTTGCAGGAAGGTTTTCGTATACGTTCTCGACCCAGACTGTCACGATCGTCTAGTAGCGAAGTAGACCAAGGCGCAGCGTGTGAAAGAAACATGACTTTATTATATTAAAGTTTCAAAATACAAACAAAACACGACTCGTGAAGTCCACAGTGACAATGACTGTACAGGAACAAAAACCCACAACCCCAAGGTGAAAACAGACAGTATAAATATGGCTCCCAATCAGAGACAACGAGCCGACAGCTGACACTCGTTACCTCTGATTGGGAGTCACTCATTCAAACAAAGAAATACAACCCCATAGAACAACCCAACCAAACAGAACACCACGAAACGAACACACCCTGGCTCAACATACAAAGTCCCGGAGCCAGAGCGTGACAGTACCCCCCCCTAAAGGCGCGGACTGCGACCGCGCCTCAAAACCCCCAAACAGGGGAGGGCTGGGTGGGCATTTCTCCTCGGAGGCGGCTCCGGCTCCGGGCTTGACCACCACCCTTCCACAATCCCCCCGTAGCGCCCCCGGTCCGGTCTGACCCCGCTAGCTGGATCTGGACCGGACATAGACGGAGCGGATTGCTCAAACTCCGTAGTGGAGTAGCTGACCTGATCAGGCACCGGACTGACGACGCGCACCCCTGGCTTGGCGCGTGAGGCAGGAACGGACCGGACCTGGCTGACGATACGCACCCTTGGCTTGGTGCGTGGAGCCGGAACGGACCTCACCAGGCTGACGACTCGCATCCTTGGCTTGGTGCGAGTAGCAGGAATGGGCTGGATCAGGCTGACGACTCGCACCCTTGGCTTGGTGCGAGTAGCAGGAACGAGCTGGACCAGGCCGACGATGCACCCCGTAGGCTTGGTGCGTGGAGCAGGAACAGGCCGGGCTGGGCTGGCGACGCACACCGTAGGCTTAGTGCGTGGAGCAGGAACAGGCCGGACAGGGCTGGCGACGCACACCGTAGGTTTGGTGCGTGGAGCAGGGACAGGCCGGGCCGGGCTGACGACGCACCCCGTAGGCTTGGTGCGTGGAGCAGGAACAGGCCGGGCTGGGCTGGCGACGCACACCGTAGGTTTGGTGCGTGGAGCAGGAACAGGCCGGGCAGGGCTGGCGACGCACACCGTAGGTTTGGTGCGTGGAGCAGGGACAGGCCGGGTCGGGCTGACGACGCACCCCGTAGGCTTGGTGCGTGGAGCAGGGACAGGCCGGGCAGGGCTGTCGACGCACACCGTAGACTTGGTGCGTGGAGCAGGAACAGGCCAGGCAGGGCTGTCGACGCACACCGTAGACTTGGTGCGTGGAGCAGGAACAGGCCGGGCAGGGTTGTCGACGCACACCGTAGACTTGGTGCGTGGAGCAGGAACAGGCCGGGCAGGGCTGTCGACGCACACCGTAGACTTGGTGCGTGGAGCAGGAACAGGCCAGGCAGGGCTGTCGACGCACACCGTAGACTTGGTGCGTGGAGCAGGAACAGGCCGGGCAGGGCTGTCGACGCACACCGTAGACTTGGTGCGTGGAGCAGGGACAGGCCGGGTCGGGCTGACGACGCACCCCGTAGGCTTGGTGCGTGGAGCAGGGACAGGCCGGGCAGGGCTGTCGACGCACACCGTAGACTTGGTGCGTGGAGCAGGAACAGACCGGGCAGGGCTGTCGACGCACACCGTAGGCTTGGTGCGTGGAGCAGGGACAGGCCGGGCTGGGCTGGCGACGCACACCGTAGGTTTGGTGCGTGGAGCAGGGACAGGCCGGGCTGGGCTGTCGACGCACACCGTAGGTTTGGTGCGTGGAGCAGGGACAGGCCGGGCTGGGCTGGCGACGCACACTGTAGGTTTGGTGCGTGGAGCAGGGACAGGCCGGGCTGGGCTGGCGACGCACACCGTAGGCTTGGTGCGTGGAGCAGGGACAGGCCGGACAGGGCTGGCGACGCACACCGTAGGTTTGGTGCGTGGAGCAGGAACAGGCCGGGCAGGGCTGGCGACGCACACCGTAGGCTTGGTGCGTGGAGCAGGGACAGGCCGGGCAGGGCTGGCGACGCACACCGTAGGTTTGATGCGTGGAGCAGGGACAGGCCGGGCTGGGCTGGCGACGCACACCGTAGGTTTGGTGCGTGGAGCAGGGACAGGCCGGACCGTACTGGGAACACACACCACTGGCTTTAAACGGGGATCAGGAACGGGCCGGACCGGACTGGCAATACACCTCAGTCCCTCTCGCCGTGCCTCTACGACTTCCTTCCCTCCTCTCGCCAATGGCTCCCGTAACCCGGTGGCCTTCTCTCCTCTTCTCCTATTTCGCCCTGTGGCAGCCTCCTGCTGCCCAGTCGCCCATGCCGTGTGCCCCCCCCTAAAAAATTATTGGGGGTGCCTCTCGTCCGTCCGACGATGGCACTGCTGACGCCGCTGCTCCTCTCTCGCCAGGGCCTTGATCCTACCCCAAGGTCCCTTGCCCCCGAGCATGTCCTCCCAGGACCACACTTTGCCCACCTGGGCCATCGCCAGCCTCTCCATCTCCTTTCCTGGCGCTTCCTCCCATGACCAGGCTGCCTGCTCCTGGACACGCTGCTTGGTCCTTTTATGGTGGGTTTTTCTGTCATGATCGTCTAGTAGCGAAGTAGACCAAGGCGCAGCGTGTGAAAGAAACATGACTTTATTATATTAAAGTTTCAAAATACAAACAAAACACGACTCGTGAAGTCCACAGTGACAATGACTGTACAGGAACAAAAACCCACAACCCCAAGGTGAAAACAGACAGTATAAATATGGCTCCCAATCAGAGACAACGAGCCAACAGCTGACACTCGTTACCTCTGATTGGGAGTCACTCATTCAAACAAAGAAATACAACCCCATAGAACAACCCAACCAAACAGAACACCACGAAACGAACACACCCTGGCTCAACATACAAAGTCCCGGAGCCAGAGCGTGACACAGACAGACCCTTTCACAACCTCTACTCCACCTATACTGCTATCTGCAGGGCCTAAGACACACTACTGGAGGAATGTGTGGTATTTCATTGAAATGGCTGAGTAGGCTTTCCTTCCATACCACAATGTAACCAGTTGGAGGTCAGTTTCTGATCTGAATGATGTCCTCACATTCTCTCGATGCTCCGAAGGGCTTTGACAAGGTTCATTATAGTGCATAGAGCCACTCAGGAAGTTAATGTAGGAAGAAATGTGCCATATAGCGTGAGCATTGCTATTGTAATATTTATTTCTCATTTAACATGCTATGACATAGACATTCTACACATTTGCTTGTAAGTTGCAAGTTGTTTGCATTAATGACTGACACTAAAGTGGGACACTTGGGGAAAGACAATCATCTTTATATTGTAATACCCTTAATGTACAACCCAGACTGCATGCTGGTGCTGGTGTAGCCTACCAAAAAAATAAAATCCAGACAGAATGGCACAATTGTGAAGAAAGTGATTGATCTATTCTTGTATCCTACTGATTGTAGGGTGTTCCAACAACACAGTATAGGGCGAAGTTTATATCCTAATGCAGACGAGGACAAGTTTTACCCCATGACCTAGGTCTTTTAAAATTGTGTTATAGGTTAGGCCTGTGTGTTATAACTGTGTTATATCACATGAATTTGAAATAACTATTGTATTGGATTATTATACAGCATTAGGCTATGAGTTATAGAAATAGCATTGATCTCTTGAATCAATCAAACATTAACCTTGCTTTTGCTGCATAATGCTAATTTGTATAGATATAAGACAGGCTAAACAACACTCACATAGAAAGTATGCTATGACAATGGGATCAGCCAACTTGGACCTAGACATAACACAGTAAATGAAAATCCGTATTCAGAGACACTCAAATTAAAAATGCATGCACACATGACTGTAAGTCGCTTTGGATAAAAGCGTCTGTGAAATGGCATATTATTATTATTATTATTATTAAATTAGTATGATATGTTAGGTTTGGTGTGGTGTGTATTAATTTGTGAATGTCCATCATCCATTTCCTATGATATGTTATGAATTACAATTCGTATGATATGTTACGAATTACAATTTGTATGATATGTTACGAATTGCAATTCATACAATATGTTACGAATTTGCGATACGTATGATATCTTATGAATTCCAATTTGTTGTGGCTAACTTTAGCTAGGTGGCTACGTGGTTAATGCTAACATTAGCTAGGTGGCTAATGTTAGCTAGGCTAGAAGTTAGGGTTAGGGTTAGGAGTTAGGTTAAAGGGTTAAGCTTAGGGTTAGGGGAAGAATTAGCTAACATGCTAGTTGCAAAGTTGCTAATTACCTAAAATACTAAAATTGTCTGTGATGAGATTTAAACACACAACCTTTGGGTTGCTAGACGTTCTCAATATATGTTATACGCCCACGTTATACTCCCACCCTGACCAACCACCCGCCTTTAGTTTTTGCCTTAAGTAACATTCTGTCTTATGTAACCATAACAAATGTAATATATCATGCTAATTTGAGTATCCCGGAGTTTCGTTTACTATGTCACGTCTAGTCTATGAGAGCAGGCTGGATCAGCGGTGACAAAATATAGCTTTTTTTTCCCCAACTTGATGTGTGGTGCCAGCTGGCAGGCAAGTTATGCTGCATGTCAACAAATGGCCAGAAATCATAATTGGGAAATCAAATCCTCAGAAATAGCAGAATCACGATTTGTTAATGGCTAGAATTGATCGAAGGCTGATCAAAGTTCATCGATAGTCATCACAGCTAAACTTCTAGCCAATCTTAGCCTTGTAGAGGGAGAAACATCCTATTGGGAGGGGATAGCAACATGTGCAAGATGATATAGCCTACATAACTCTTTCACAGAGGAGAGGTTAGTCCAGACAGCAAAGTTAGAGATAGAAAAATGGTATTAATAAAGTTATCATCTCTAGTCTCAGCAGTGTCGTATGGACAGGCTTTCTTAGGTCTGTGTAGTTTACTTATTTCCCTTATTGTTATATTGCTGATCCGGCAGCTTGTCAAACAGAGGAGACCCCGAGGATTCCCTCCTGGACCGTCACCTATCCCTGTCATAGGGAACATTATGTCTCTAGCAACAGAACCGCACGTCTTTATGAAGAAACAGAGTGAAATCCATGGGCAGGTACGGTACTTACCTTATTGTGTCAAAATGGCTTGACTAACCCTCGGCATTTTTTTGTGTTGGCTACTTGTGTGCACACCCATGAAGGCTAGTTTGCTTGTGTTCAAGCCGGTTTAACTCTTGCGGTTTAGCCTATTGAGTGTTGCTTTATGAATACGGATTTTTGCATTACAATAGATGTATTTTATAAATTACAAAACAGAATCTCAAAGTCGCTTTAATTTCATTGGTGGAAAACAGTGCTTAATAAAGTTTGTAATGCATCATCCGGCACACACACACATACCAGAATTCCTAAGTGTGTCAAAGGTTACTTAGGGTGGACGCTCCATTCTTGTCCCTACATCCTGCCTTGCGTCAGCCTAGAAAAAAAGCTCAGAAAAGTGAACAAAGGAGGCTCGGTATTCGCAATGTTTTGGCAGGCTCCAGCTGCTCTTGCAGGGTTTCGAAAAATTGCCACGGTCTGCTTAGTCAGCATGCCTCAGCAAATAGAGTCAGACTGCAGTGAGGACTACTTGCCTATCTCTAGACTAGCCTAATACATAATTTGCAGTTGAGATGTTATGTCATACTGGACTATAGTCTACTTTCTGGACCTATAGTCATATTCTCAAAATTCCCAAATTAAACATATTTAGGGAAAATAAATGGCATATTATCTTGGATGTGTATTTATTCAAGTATTTTATCTAAGATTTTCAGTCTTGATTTGGGAGGCTACTCAACAGTGGTGCTGAATGGATATGATGCCATCAGAGAATGCCTGTACCACCAGAGTGAGGTCTTTGCTGACCGGCCATCTCTGCCTTTATTTATGAAAATGACCAAAATGGGAGGTAAGAAAGTCAGTTATAAGGTATTCTGAAATATGCACATTATGACATTGTTATATTGTTATTAGTTATTACATGCAAATACAAGCTTGGTTTTATCCAACTCTCTAGGCTATTTGATGGTATTGAAATCAAAATAGGTCCACATATCCTGAAAATAATATTCAGTATCTTCACACATGCTCAGTAAGGTCTCATTATGTCTGCTCTAATCTCAATATCTTCCTTCTCAGGACTTCTGAATGCTAAATTTGGCAGAGGATGGATTGAGCATCGTAAACTGGCCTGCAACTCCTTTCGTTACTTTGGCAGTGTTCAGAAGCCCCTCGAACAGAAGATCTTGGAAGAGTGCATGTTTTTTGTGGATGCCATCGATGAGCACAAAGGGAAACCCTTTAACCCAAAGCACCTGGTGACCAATGCTGTGTCAAACATCACCAACCTCATCATCTTCGGCGAGCGTTTCACGTACGACGACTGTGACTTCCAGCACATGATCGAGATCTTCAGTGAGAATGTGGAGCTGGCCGTCAGCGGCTGGGCCTTCCTTTACAACGCCTTCCCATGGATCAAGTACCTCCCCTTCGGAAAGCACCAGAAGCTGTTCCGCAATGCAGCCAAGGTCTACAACTTCCTGGAGCAGATCATCGGGCGCTTCTCAGAGGGCAGAGTGTGCCAGGCCCCGCGCCACTACATCGATGCCTACCTGGACGAGTTGGAGCAGAGTGCTGGCGACTTGGGCACCACGTTTTCCAGGGAGAACCTGATCTACTCTGTGGGCGAGCTCATCATCGCAGGCACGGAGACCACCACCAACACCCTACGCTGGGCCATGCTCTACATGGCCCTCTACCCCAACATCCAAGGTCAGTGTGCTGCCTTATAGCACAGTAGGTCAGGGTCAATGCCTTGTTCTTACTCAGGCCTCATAGCACCCTGCCTTGTCCTCACTGTAGGTCTCATAGCACCCTGCCTTGTCCTCACTGTAGGTCTCATAGTCCCCTGCCTTGTCCTTACTGTAGGTCTCATAGTCCCCTGCCTTGTCCTTACTGTAGGTCTCATAGTCCCCTGCCTTGTCCTTACTGTAGGTCTCATAGTCCCCTGCCTTGTCCTTACTGTAGGTCTCATAGTCCCCTGCCTTGTCCTTATCCTTAGGTCTCATAGTCCCCTGCCTTGTCCTTACTGTAGGTCTCATAGTCCCCTGCCTTGTCCTTATCCTTAGGTCTCATAGTCCCCTGCCTTGTCCTTACTGTAGGTCTCATAGTCCCCTGCCTTGTCCTTACTGTAGGTCTCATAGTCCCCTGCCTTGTCCTTACTGTAGGTCTCATAGTCCCCTGCCTTGTCCTTATCCTTAGGTCTCATAGTCCCCTGCCTTGTCCTTACTGTAGGTCTCATATCACCCTGCCTTGTCCTTACAGTAGGTCTCATATCACCCTGCCTTGTCCTTACTCAGGCCTCATCGTGTCAAGTGGCGGAAAAGACCTCCACAAGGTCCCTCCATCTCTTCCTGTCCTGGGCTATTTTATATCTCTTTTCAAATTAGTCCTATTCTGGTATTAAGCTCAGTTTCAACGGTTCGCTAACAGGTCATCCTTGGTCTTTCTTTTTCCTCTTCTCCTCCGGTGTCCAGTAAAGGGACTTGCCATGTCCTTATTTAACCTTTCTCCAAGCCATAATACACAGCAACTTGTATTTGCATAGGTTAGATAACTAAGGTATAGTTTGTTTGTGAACTTTTTATAGATTTTTTGGTTTCAACTGTACAAAGGTATACACTCCCTCCCCTTGGACAGTGAAGCTACAATTGTAAATGTGTCTCCATACTCCACCATTTTAGTTTTGAGATCAAATATTTCATATTAGGTGACAGTACAGAATGTCACCTTTTATTTGAGGGTATTTTATTAATATATATATATATATATATATATATATATATATATATATATATATATATATATATATATATATATATATATGTTTTACCGTTTAGAAGTGAAAGCACTTTATGTAGCTAGTCCCCCCATTTGAAGATGTCATAAGTATTTGGACAAGTTCACTTATAGTGTTTTAAAGTAGTCAAAAATGTAGTATTTGGTCCCATATTCCTTGCACACAATGACTACATCAAGCTGTGACTTTACAAACTTGTTGGATGCATTTACAGCTTGTTTTGGTTGTGTTTTGGATTATGTTTGGCGCAATAGGAAGTGAATGGTGAATAATGTATTGTGTAATTTTGTAGACACTTTTAATGTAAGTAAGTGGTAGCATCCATTAATGATGAATCTCATCATGCAGCCTTACAATGTATTAAAAATCCAAACATATAGCCCAATGTTTGTAGAACAACTACATTTACATGAATAACTCTAAATTAATTGTCTCCAAACCTATTTATTTGTTAACTGCTCAACACAGAATAGCCTCATGTGCGCACTCCCTCAAATCATTTGGAGACAATATTTATATTTTATTCAGCTTTGTTCAATTGTATTCTTCATACTATAAAATAATGCCACAGAATTATAAGCAAATCTTGTCTGCTAAATGAACTAGTGTAGCCCACAGCCATTTGGCATAGCCAGATCAGGACCTAACATAAGGACAACTCAGAGATGCTAAATGTGTTTATGTTAATTAACGGTCAATTACCGTGAGACAGTTATTTGCTTGACAATCACCGGCTGACGAAATATCGTGACCGCCACAGCCCTAATGCTACCGTGATTATGGATATCATGAATTAGAAATAAAATTACTCCAGTCATCATCCATCATTCATTTCTATTGGGCAAAACATTACCCCAAAAAACTACCAAAACAAACTCCAAATGCATCCAACGAGTGTGTAGAGTCACAAGCTTGATGTAGTCATTGCATGCTAGAAATATGGGACCAATACTAAACATTAGACTGCTTTAATACACTATAAGTGAATTTGTCCAAATACATATGACATCTTCAAATGGGAGGACTAGATATGTAAATATATATGAAAATACCCTCAAATGAAAGGTGACATTCTGTACTGTCGCCTCATATGAAACATTTGATAACAAATACAAAATGCTGGAGTATAGAGCCAAATGTACAATTGTAGCTTCACTGTCCAAATACATATGGAGGGTGTATGTTTGTTTGTAATCAATAATAGTTGAGTAAGCAACTTTCATTTGCATTGTGTCTAAGTTTGGATTGATAATTGTGTTAACTTTTTTTGATTGATTTTTGTTTCAACTATTTCTCTACTAAGGTATACACTGAGTGTACAAAACATTATGCTCTTTCAGTGATATAGACTGACCAGGTTATTGATGTCACTTGTTAAATCCACTTCAATCAGTCAAATCAAATGTATTTATAATGCCCTTTTTACATCAGCAGATGTCACAAAGTGCTTATACAGAAACCCAGCCTTAAACCCCAAACAGCAATAAATAATATAATAATAATATGCCATTTAGCAGACACTTTTATCCAAAGCGACTTACAGTCATGCGTGCATACATTTTTGTGTATGGGTGGTCCCGGGGATTGAACCCACTACCCTGGCATTACAAGTGCCGTGCTCTACCAGCTGAGCTACAGAGAAATGCAGATGTAGAAGCACGGTGGCTAGGAAAAACTCCCTAGAAAGGCAGGAACCTAGGAAGAAACCTAGAGAGGAACCAGGATCTGAGGTGTGGCCAGTCCTCTTCTGGCTGTGCCGGGTGGTGATTCTAAGAGTATGAAAATGTATGCACTCACTACTGTAAGTCGCTCTGGATAAGAGCATCTGCTAAATGACAAAAATGTACAAATGTAATTGTACATGGCCAGTAAGACCAGATCGTTCTTCAAGATGTTAAAACGTTCCTAGATGACCAGCAGTGTCAAATAATAATGACAGTGGTTGTAGAGGGTGTAACAGGTCAGCACCTCAGGAACAAATGTCTGTTGGCTTTTCGTAGTCGAGCATTCAGAGGTCGAGACAGCAGGTGCGGTAGAGAGAGAGAGGGAGGGAGGGAGAGAGAGGGTCAAAAACAGCAGGTCCCGGACAAGGTAGCACGTCCGGTGAACAGGTCAGGGTTTAATTGTAACTGGATCAGCAGCACGAAAAGGTAGTACGTCTGGTGAACTGCTGAAGGTTCCATAGCCACAGGCAAAACAGCAGAAACTGGATCAGCAGCACGACCAGGTGGACTGGGGACAGCAAGGAGTCATCAGGCCAGGTAGTCCTGAGGTATGGTCCTAGGGCTCAGGTCCAGAGCGAGCGAGAGCGAGAGCGAGAGCGAGAGAGAGAGAGAGAGAGAGAGAAAATTAGAGGGAGTATACTTAAGTTCACACAGGACACCAGATAAGACAGGAGAATTTCACCAGATAGGACAGACTGACCCAAGCACCCCGACACATAGACTATTGCAGCATAGATACTGGAGGCTGAGACGGGGAGGTGGGGGGTCAGGGGACACTGTGGCTCTGTCCGACGATACCCCCGGACAGGGCCAACCAGGCAGGATATCACCCCACCCCCTTTGCCAAAGCACAGCCCCCACACCACTAGAGGGACATCAACAGACCACCAACTTACTACCCTGAGACAAGGCTGAGTACAGCCCACAAAGATATCCTCCACCACACGAGCCAGAGGGGGCGCAAAACCGGACAGAAAGATCATGTCAGTGACTCAACCCACACAAGTCGAGTATAGTGAAAAAAGCCTGCCACTACGTGACACACCCCTCCTAGGGATGGCATGGAAGAGCACTAGTAAGCCAGTGACTCAGCCCCCGTAATAAGGTCAGAGGCAGAGAATTCCCCGGGAGAGACGGAAGCCGGCCAGGCAGAGACAGCAAGTGCGGTTCGTCACTCCAGTGCCTTGCCGTTCACTTTCGCACTCCTGGGCCAGACTACACTCAATCATAGGACCTACTGAAGAGATGAGTCTTCAATAAAGACTTAAAGGTCGAGACCGAGTCTGCGTCTCTCACATGGATAGGCAGACCATTCCATAAAAATGTTGCTCTATAGGAGAAAGCCCTGCCTTCAGCTGTTCGCTTAGAAATTCTAGGGACAATAAGGAGGCCTGCGTCTTGTGACCGTAGCGTACGTGTAGGTATGTATGGCAGGACCAAATCGGAGAGATAGGTAGGAGCAAGTCCATGTAATACTTCGTAGGTTAGCAGTAAAACCTTGAAATCAGCCCTAGCCTTAACAGGAAGCTAAAAAGTAGAGAGGCTAGCACTGTAGTAATATGATCACATTTTGTGGTTCTAGTCAAGATTGTAGCAGCCGTGTTTAGCAGTAACTGAAGTTTATTTAGTGCTTTATCCGGATAGCCAGAGAGTAGAGCATTACAGTAGTCTAATCTAAAAGTTACAAAAGCATGGATTAGCTTTCCTGCATAATTTTTGGACAAAGAGTTTCTGATTTTTGCAATGTTACGAAGATGGAAAAAAGCTGCCCTTGAAATATTATTGATACGTTCGTCAAAAGAGAGATCAGGGTCCAGAGCAATGCAGAGGTCCTTCACAGTTTTATTTGAGACGACTGTACAACCATCAAGATTAATTGTCAGATCAAACAGCAGATCTCTGTGTTTCTTGGGACCTAGAACTAGCATCTCTGTTTTGTCCGAGTTTAAAAGTAAAACATTTGCCGCCATCCACTTCCTTATGTCTGAAACACAGGCTTCCAGGGTAGGCAATTTTGGGGCTTCACCATGTTTAATCGAAATGTACAGCTGTGTGTCGTCTGCATAGCAGTGAAAGTTGACATTGTGTTTCCGAATGACATCACCAAGAGGTAGAATATATAGTGAAAACAATTGTGGTCCTAAAACGGAACCTTGAGGAACACTGAAACGTACAATTGATTTGTCAGAGGACAAACCATCCAAAGAGACTAAATGATATCTTTCCGACAGATAAGGTCTAAACCATGCAAGAACTTGTCCGTGTAGACCAAAGAGGGTTTCCAATCTCTCAAAAAGAATGTGGTTATCAATGGTGTCAAAAGCGGCACTAAGGTCTAGGAGCACGAGGACAGATGCAGAGCCTTGGTCTGACGCCATTAAAGGGTATTTTACCACCTTCACGAGTGCAGTATCAGTGCTATGATGGGGTCTAAACCAGACTGGAGCATTTCGTATACATTATTAGTCTTCAGGAAGGCAGTGAGTTGCTGCACAACAGCTTTTTGTAAACATTTTGAGAGGAATGGGAGATTCGATATAGGCTGATAGTTTTTTTAATTTTCCAGGTCAACGTTAGGCTTTTTCAGGAGAGGCTTTATTACTGCCATTTTTTGTGAGTTTGGTACACATCCGGAGGATAGGGAGACGTTTATTATGATTAAAATAGCAGGGCCAAGCACAGGTAGTAGCTCTTTCAGTAGTTTAGTCGATTAGGCAGCTGGACCCTATTCAGTGTAGAACAAGGGGAGGAGACAGGTTAAAGAAAGATTTTGAAGCCTTGAGACAATTGAGACATGGATTGTATATGTGTGCCATTCAGAAAGTGAATTGGCAAGACAAAATATTTAAGTGCCTTTGAAGGGGGTATGGTAGTAGGTGCAAGGCACACCGGTTTGAACCGCAACACTGCTGGGGTTTTCACACTAAACAGTTTCCTGTGTATTTTAAGAATGGTCCACCACCCAAAGCACATCCAGCCAACCTGACACAACTGTGGGAAGGATTAGAGTCAACATGGGCCATCATCCATGTGGAACGCTTTCAACACCTGGTAGAGTCCATGCCCCGACAAACTGAGGATGTTCTGAGGGTAAAAGGGGGTGCAACTCAATATTAGGAAGGTGTTCTTAATGTTTTGTACACTCAGTGTATGTCTGTAGATACTAGATAAGGAAGCAGATAGAACACTGTGATGATAAGGTATTGACAGTGTGCTGCTGGTGTTTCCTCTGTGTAGAGAAGGTGCATAAGGAAATTAACAGTGTGATGGGCAGTGGGAAGTCCCCCTCGCTGGAGGACAAACAGAGGATGCCCTATGTGGAAGCGGTGCTACACGAGGTCCTGCGCTTCTGTAACATCGTGCCCCTGGGCATCTTCCGCGCCACCACTCAGGACACACTGGTGAGCGGCTACACCATCCCCAAGGGTACCATGGTCATCACCAACCTGTACTCTGTGCACTTTGATGAGAAGTACTGGTGCGACCCTGGAACCTTCTCACCACAGCGCTTCCTGGACAGCAATGGAAACTTTGTCCGACGGGAAGCATTCCTACCCTTCTCTCTGGGTGAGTCTGGCTTCTTTCCACTCTCAGGCCCCCAAAGAGAGTAGCACACTGTCTCTCACACACATACTGTACACACCCTCTCACTTGAATGCCTCTCCTCTTGCCTAATCCAAATGGTAATGCTTAAATACAGGGTTAATAGTCATCATGGGCATGAAATTCCAATATATTAAAGAGATTCTTCTGTACGTTAGTATACTTTTTAGCCAGTAGTTCTGAAAGTAGCATTCATGAGCCAAAAGTGGTCCCTCAAAATTGCATACTACGTCACATGTGCAGATATGTGCACCACGTCATTGCTCTCTCTCTCTCTGCTGTGTCCACTGAGCTGGGCCCGCCCTGCAACCTCATCGGATAATGCTGGGCAGGCCTCTTGCTAGCTGTCACTCAAATGTGAGAGGCTGAAGCTCATTGGCTAGAACTCAGAGCCCACATGGAGGGAAATGTAGGGAAAATAGCACAGCACAGCTTCAATAAAACAGTCGCTTTCAAACTAGGGATTTCATGTCTAATTGAGGTAAGACAGTATTTCTGCTCATAGATTATGCATGTATCAACTACACATTGACACATCTAGCCCAAAGCGGGAGGTTTAAAAAATACTTTGTTAGTCGCCAAAGTACCAGAGCATGTCTTTAACTGTATTCCCCAGCTATGATCTCATTTAATTATACCTACAATGAGTCAAATGTACTAAAAGCTAGAGCCTCTCCGGTATAACAACAACCTTACGGGTATGAAGGCCCAGTGATCCATCTGAGCACTTAAATAATAGACTGGTGAGCAAACCTGTCCCTGGGGCTATTGCAGACTACAATGCTGCCATTAATAACGGAAAGTACTGTTAAGACAGAAAGATACCCCATGTCAGTTCAAACAAAACTCATTCTCTCGGTCATACCACCCAGAAATGTGGTTCCCTCTATTTTTTTTATTTTTAGTCATTTAGCAGACGCTCTTATCCAGAGCGACTTACAGGAGCAATTAGGGTTAAGTGCCTTGCTCAAGGGCACATCGACAGATTTTTCACCTAGTCGGCTCGGGGATTAGAACCAGCGACCTTTCGGTTACTGGCACAACGCTCTTACCCACTAAGCTACCTGCCGTACCTCTATTGCTCCTCAAGTTGCGCAGTGTATGCAAGTATAAACCTTTTCCCAGCCATATCATGTCATTGGATTAACCTATATCCTAATAAGGTAAACACTAAACAGCTGATAACAGTGATAATAAAGGACCTTTACTATCACTTAACAGATACATTGAGTACAGTAGATATGTTGTAATGGTTGAATGTTCACTGGAATACAATAGTCAGTAGTAGCTGGTGTCACTAAATCGGAGGACGGCTCATTGTAATGGCTGGAATGGAATGGTTTGATACCGTTCCGTTGATTTCATGTCAGCCATTACTACGAGCCGTCCTCCCTTCACCAGCCTCCTCTGAGTAGAGTAGATGATACAAAGTATGACATGATCTTCACAAAACTCAATCCATATTGTGTGGTTTGTCCTCAGGGAGGCGTCACTGTTTGGGCGAGCAGCTGGCCAGGATGGAGATGTTCCTGTTCTTCACCAGCATGCTGCAGCGCTTCCACCTGCAGTTCCCCCCCGGCACAGTGCCAAGCCTCACCCCCAAACTTGGCATGACCCTGCAGCCGCTGCCTTACTCCATCTGCGCCGTCCGCAGGCAGCAGTGACAGATTCTCAGAATGCACTTCCCGAAGGGGTGGGGGGGGGGGTGGGTTGGGGGTTTAGTCAGAACAGAACAGGGGTCTAGGGCTTGGACTCCCACCCTGACCTCCAGGGTCTGAACTCCAGTGTTTTACACAGAACTGCTAGAATTCTAAACATCAGCCGATGGTTATTTCTGAGCAATTGCATGTTTGCACAACACCATTTGCAAAGTCATAGGATCACCAGAACTGTTACTGGCGAGATCCTGAAAGATCAGGTGGAACTTCTCAGTAAGTTTAATCGAGAAGATAAGCAGTGTGAATATTTAAACAATACACACACAAATATACTATGAATTAACCTTGAATTAGACTTTTTATCTGTGTCCTTATAATCAAATGTCTCATCTTCCCTGCGGGATTATGTCAATGATTGACAGGATGGACCTCTATGATGGTTCACAGCCCTGTCTTCTCTCTCTCAGCATGCCAAAATGAGAAATGGGAACATTACCCACTGGGCACACACTGGTTGAATCATTGTTTCCACATCATTTCAATGAAATTACGTTGAACCAACGTGGAATAGACGTTGAATTGATGTCTGTGCCCTGTGGGTAGTTTCATCTGTTTCTAGTGTACACTTCAGCTGTTTCTACAGCACAGTGAAAATAAGTAGACTAGCAGCCTTTCCTAGAAGTCTCTGGACATGGTGTTTAGTCTGGTTCTGCGCCATGTAAAGCAGTCTGAACTAACAATGAACCCGATCTCTAGGGAAAAGCCTTCTCTCAGAAAGCTACTGCAATATCCATACTTTGAGAATGTCTTTATGTAATGGTGTCCTTTGTGATTTAAGTCAATTTTACTTTAGTCTATTATGGTCATACTTTGTTATAAGAACAATGCCATTTTGGTGCTATAGGTATCTTTTTTACAATGTTTATAGTTTGCTTTTCCTAAGAGCAATTCAAATTAAATATTTTTTATGCTGCTTGTTCTTTTTCTTCAACATTGAGCATCTATTCTGCTGACAGTATTTCTCTCAATAGCTTATAGGTCTATATTTTCTCTCCCACCCATGCAAAAAATCTTCATATCTAAACTACTGTACAGGACTAGAGTCAGACATGGACATTTGCACTGAGCAGGCAGAATGTGTCCAGACTGGATCGTCCAGGGATACACAGACACAGCCATTATAAATAATCTTAATGTGGTTGGAGCTGAGCCGGAGGGGTGTCACCCATTTCCTTCAGTGACCTCTCACTTCTACTCTTTACTCAACAGACCAAAGGGCTGGAAAAAGACTCCAATGCTGTGCTGTGCATACATCAGACTTACTGGATAATATTTCATATTGATTTGATGCCTCTGGCTATTTTTGGCAGCCAGCATACCTCTATTAACTACTAACTGCACTTCTCAGAAAGTTATGCTGAGGTAGACAGACACTGCCAAGTCGCCTGGATGAGTGCCTTGTCTGTGTGCATTGGAAATGTTGAAACTGTGACATTGTAGTCATTTCAGCAAACATCAGCGTTCAAACTGTGGTTGTGGGCAGGAGGATCTAAACCCTTTAACAGTGGTGCCACCTACTTTTAAGGGCAAAGTTACAGTACTGTTACATTCAAGGGCATTTTTATGCCACACTCAGCACATATAGGCACACACAAACAGTTCCAATTGAGTAGGTGTGTGTATGTATCAATAAAATCATTTGAGAACAGTTATTTTAGGGATGGTGTTTTATGACAGCTATAAATAACAAAAATCAGTTTCCCCACAATTTTGATATGGTTGAATAGTTACAACAGACATACAGTACCAGTCAAAAGTTTGGACACACATACTCATTCAAGGATTTTTCTTTATTTTTACTATTTTCTACATTGTAGAATGAAGACATCAAAACTATGAAATAACACATATGGAATCATGTAGTAACCAAAAAAGTGTTAAACAAATCAAAAATATATTTTATATTTGAGATTCTTCAAATAGCCACCCTTTGCCTTGATGACAGCTTTAAACACTCTTGGCACTCTCAACCAGCTTCACCTGGAATGCTTTTCCAACAGTCTTGAAGGAGTTCCCACATATGCTTAGCACTTGTTGGCTGCTTTTTTCCCACCTGTCTAATGTCCATTGCTCGTGATTCTTGGCCCAAGCAGGTTTCTTCTTCTTATTGGTGACCTTTAGTAGTGGTTTCTTTAGAGCAATTCGACCATGAAGGCCTGATTCACACAGTCCCCTCTGAACAGTTGATGTTGAGATGTGTCTGTGACTTGAACTCTGTGAAGCATTTATTTGGGCTGCAATTTCTGAGGCTGGTAACTCTAATGAACTTATCCTCTGCAGCAGAGGAAACTCTGGGTCTTCCATTCCTGTGGTGGTCCTCATGAGAGCCAGTTTCATCATAGCGCTTGATGGTTTTTGCGACTGCACTTGAAGAAACTTTCAAAGTTCTTGAAATGTTCCGTATTGACTGACCTTCATGTCTTAAAGCAATGATGGACTGTCATTTCTCTTTGCTTATTTGAGCTGTTCTTGCCATAATATGGACTTGGTCTTTTACCAAATAGGGCTATCTTCTGTTTACCCCCCCCCCCCACACACACCTTGTCACAACACAACTGATTGGCTCAAACGCATTAAGAAGGAAACAAATTCCACAAATTAACTTTTAAGAAAGCACACCTGTTAATTGAAATGCATTCCAGGTGACTACCTCATGAAGCTGGTTGAGAGAATGCCAAGAGTGTGCAAAGCTGTCATCAAGGCAAAGGGTGGCTATTTGAAGAATTTCAAATATAAAATATATTTTGATTTGTTTAACACTTTTTTGGTTACTACATGAATCCATATGTGTTATTTACATTTACATTTTAGTCATTTAGCAGACACTCTTATCCAGAGCGACTTACAGGAGCAATTAGGGTTAAGTGCCTTGCTCAAGGGCACATCGACAGATTTTTCACCTAGTCGGCTCGGGGATTAGAACCAGCGACCTTTCGGTTACTGGCACAAAGCTCTTAACCACTAAGCTACCTGCCGCCTATTTCATAGTTTTGATGTCTTCACTATTATTCTACAATTTAAAAAATAATAAAAAAGAAAGAAAAACCTTTGAATGAGTAGGTGTGTCCAAACTTCTGACTGGTAGTGTACATATCTCAATGTTACACAAGGATAACAGCCATTCATAGATGCTTTTATGACAAGAACATTAGAGGACACTGTGGTTCGTGAGACTGCACAGTGAGAAGCCAACAAACAAACTTTTACAACATAATGAGCCATAAAATGTGGGGGGAGGTGGCTGGGGGTTGTAGAGGCATCACAATTCGCCATCAGAATTTAAGAGACACGGTGTCGCTCATCCGAAAGGTCTGAAGGGCCATGGCTAGGAGTCGTGAGCTCTCCTTTCCACAACACCTGGGCTGGGCCGCACCGGCATCACTTTGAGCCTGCTGGGGGACATGGAGCTCAAAGAGTCCTCTGGGGCCAACCATAACAAACCCAGGGTTCAAGCCCAGTGTATGAGGGCCCAGAGGCTGAGCAGTGGGCAGTGAGCAGGGTCAGTTTGGCACTGGTTGGGTGGATGGGTGGACTGAGTAGACAACACAGAGTTAATAGAGATTACCAAGAGAGAGAAAGTGGTTATAATGAGGAGCAGGGAGACACTGAACCCAAAATAAAAACACCAAACCCCACATCTGTAGTATTAGATAAAAACTCTGGAAACAGGATGATAATTATAGGGTCTCAATGTACAATATATGTCAGCTGTGTGTAGAAAACAGATGCATTCTGTTGATTAATTAAAAAATAGAATATATTTATACAGTATATTTATATGCAGATATTCTTTTTTGTGCAGAGGCTAAACACTTGTTTGGTAGTAAAATGTGCACATTTATATATATTTTTTGTCTTTAAATATACTAGCTTGATTTACACTGCCTACTTGAGAACTTTCTTCTCCAGAGAAAATGACTTGATAGGGTGATAAGTGAGCTCGGCTTGCACTCAGGTTTTAGGGAGTTCTTACAGACAAAAATATAGAGACTATAGTATTACACCCCTATAAGTTATGGAGAGAAATAAGTAGGCAGAGTAAAGTAGAATAAGACAAAAACTATATTTAAACCTGAGCACTTAACTCCTTTACACACTGGCCTGGTTGTGGGTTTGGCAAAGATCTATAGTTTTTGTCAAAACATCAGTGTCTGTAGAATGACTGAAATGAAATGAAGAGGTTAGCTAGACTGAGTATGTGTAAAAACAATGCCAACAGCAATGCACTCAAAAACACCTTTACCTATACTGGTACATGAATAATCATGGGATTTTACTGTACAAAATGTTGCCTTGCTGCAAACAGGTCTTTTGCAGTCAACTGACAATCAAGGATCCCAATTCTACAGTGAGGTCTTTAGAAGGTCAAGCAAACGGCGCCGCCAGCGGGGCAGCGGAGTTTGACAGAAACACAGGACATACTTTGCTCTATCACAGAGGAGCAGTTCAATTGCTTGAATGTGCTTGTTTTTCAAGTTGTTCATACAAAGATTAAAAACTATTTCAATCACCGAGATTGAATTATCTTTGATTGAAAAGCGTGTTTTAAAGTCAATGACTTAAATTCTTGCTAAATAATGATTCAACTTCACGAGAATCCTGAGTAACCGTGAAAAAATAGATATCATCAAAAGGAAAAAAGGAAAAAACATCCCTTCATTGGAACAACAGAGAACATCTCATCTCCGAGAACATTTCAATGATTGGCGACCAAGCGTTCCTGAAGAAAACACACACATACACACGCTCACACTAACTAAATTAAACCAACAAAAAAAAGAATGAAACACAAAAGGCAGGTGGTACACATGAATAAAAGGCATCAGAAACGATGCAGGTATAATGCTCATTTTCAGTCAGCATTTCCATAATGTCTCTGTGACTGAGTCAGTGATACAGTGTTTTGTGTCGCCAGCAAGGGGAGAGGACTGCACAGACCAACCTAGGGTCTGGACCAGGGGACTCAGTAAAGGTTCAGACAGGCACATTTGATATATAGATCTAGAATATTCCTGACAGTGAGCCTGAAATAGTCTCAGTCTCTTGTCTTTCCACGTTTGAACTGTTCGCTTTGGTAACGGATGTCAACCACGTCAAGGTGTTTTTTCTTCTCCTTCTATTGTAAATAATAGGATTTGTTTTAGTACCTAAGGAAGAGTTAAGTGCTCTGCGTTCAAGGCAGCATTACAGCCAGATCACCATGGAGGGCACATCCAGACCCTTTCCTCTCTTCCTCTCCACACCAGTGTCCTCAGCTCTGGTGTTTGTTCTTGGTCTACTCTCCATGGGGTGAAAGTGCATAGGAGTGGGGCTCCCACCATTGCAG
Source organism: Coregonus lavaretus (assembly GCF_964263955.1). Lineage (NCBI taxonomy): Eukaryota > Metazoa > Chordata > Actinopteri > Salmoniformes > Salmonidae > Coregonus > Coregonus lavaretus. The sequence continues at coordinate 19,030,635 of NC_140024.1, forward strand.
CAAGGATCCCCTCACAGTAGTAAGGCCTTTTTTCAAAACAACATGACTGCATTAGCGTCTGAGTGTCGGCACAGTGACAATTTCAACGTGTGGAGATCCAGAAGGGTCATCCTGTGTGTGTATGTGTTTGTGTATATGTCTATAGTTTGTGTGTGTACGTTTGTGTTGTGTGTGTGTGTACAAATGTTTTTATATGTGTGTGTGTGTGTGTGTGTGTAAGAGGGAGGAGTTGAAGGACTTTCTCCTTCACTGTTCCGCCCTTCCCGAGCATCCTGGCTCTGTCCCTCCTCCTCCTCCTCTTCCTCTTCCTCCTGCTACTGGCGCTCCTCTCCTTCCTCCTCCTCCTGAATGACTTGGATCTGGTCGTCAGAGGGTGAAGGGGGCAGGCTGGGAGGCAGGCTGTTGGCCTGCTGCTTCTCCTTGCTCTTCTCCTCCTCCTCGATGGTCTTCTTCCACACCTTGTGGTTCTCCGTCAGGTGCTGCATGATGTTGCAGAACAGCCGACGCCGGCCCTTTCTCCTTTCTGCATGGGACAACACACAAAAAAGGATTTAACATCCCATAGCTTTTTAGTCGCAATAGCAACAGTCAAATAAACGTCCTGCTCTTGATGGAAATGTTAAATGCTCAATGTTAAAATTATAAATGTATTAATTCATAAATCATATATCAATTCAGAATGATAGAAGTGTGAAAAATGACATGTCTTACTTGGTTCGAGCTCCTCCTCCAACTCGTCTTCATCAGTCTCTGTGTCCTCTGCCTGCTCTTCCTCATCCTCATCCTCAGAGCGCTCCTCGTCGATCCAGTAGCCAGGGAGCAGGCCAGCGGCGTCGTACGAGTTGCAGAGCGGCCCCACGATGTGTGTGATGAAGGACTCCTGCAGCTTGGCCAGCTGGGGAGAGGAGCGGTCCATGAAGGGGCTGATGGGTAATCCCAAAGTGGCCTCCTCATCCCCCTGTAGATGATAGACAGGCAGACAAACATTTTCAATAATTTGTCAATTAAGATTTTTTTATTCATTAATCTAATTTAACTTCACATCCTAAGTGTTGATTCTAGCAGTAAGAGACAGCAGAAAATGAAGCAACAGTTCTGGGTAGACTATGTCAGTGTTCCCCAACCCTGGTCCTCCATTACCCCCAACAGTACACATTTTTATTGGAACCCTGGACAAGCACACCTGATTCAACTTGTCAACTAATCATCAAGCCCTCAATGAGTTGAATGATGTGTTTGTCCAGGCCTACAACAACAATGTGTACTGTTCGGCATACTCGAGGACCATGGTTGGGAAACACTGGGCAATGTGATATGTGAAGCAACAGTTCTGGGTAGGCTATGTGGTATGTGAAGCAACAGTTCTGGGTAGGCTATGTGATACTGTATAACAGGATGGCATGGCATTACATTACATTGCTAACCTGACATTTGGGCCATGCTGTGTGGAGGGGTTCCATACCTGCTCATAAAACTCATTGACAATGCCTTCTGTCCACTTGAGGTGCAGATCACGCCCTTTGGCCGGCCCGTTGATGTCTGCCAGCTTAATGCAGACTTGGCACACCAGCAGCCGGTCATTCTCATTAGTCCAGTCGATTCCTGGACTGTTCACATCATTCACCTATATATAGCAACACAAACATTCACACAGTGATTATGACTGCCAGGCTCCTCATTTCTAATATAAATGCAGCGTGTTCTTTTAAGTATCAACTCTATTAGCCATTTAGATAAGACTTATTGTTATTGCCTTTGCCAGTATCGAAATGACAGGAAAAACAAAAACAAAGTATCAACAGAATGGCAACAGATTTTCTGAGAATGTGAGGTTCGTCATCATCATCTCAAACCTTTGAATTGAACTCGGCAAGGAAGTCAAAGTGCTTCTTCAGGTCTGTGGCGAGGATGGCCTCAATGACCAGGAAGCGAAAGCGTTTGAACTCCACGTGGTCCAGGTTGGCCAGGAAGTTGAACTCTGGCCGGGACAGGTAGAGGCTCCAGGCCGACGCAGCGTGGTGGTTCTCCAGGACAGAACGGTCATTATACAACACAGCCTGGTGAACAGAGGGATGTGACAGAGGTAGAGGAGAAGGAGAGGATAGGTGGATGAGGGAAGAAGAGAGTGTGTAGTGGAGAGGGATGCGGGTGGGGTCAGAGGACAAGAAGAAGAAAGGAGAGGGTAAAATGGGAAAGAGGAGGTTGAAGAAGAGAATGGTAAAAGAAGGAGGGGTGAGCAGGTGAGAGGAATTGGGGTCAGTGTGCTTCAGACTAAATAATGCAGCCAGTCTAGAAATGGTGGCCAGGTGGGTGATTGACTGACTGTCAACATACTGTTAATCAATATGTCAGGGTTGACTCTCTTTTCAGGAAATCCTTTTCCTGGGACATTTACACAACCCAGACAGTATGCACAGTGCTATAATCGTTCATGACACTGCAAAACACTATTTATACAGTGGTATAGTTTGTTTGCCAACCTTTGCCATAATGTTGCAGCAAGAAAAGGAATTCGCAGAATTCTCAGGATTTGTGGGAACCTTTCCCTGACATGTGAACTAAATGTAATATTATACCAGTCCCTCTCTTCATTACTTTTACCATGAGATCCAAGACTGATTAGAACCTGCCTATGTAGAAGCCTTTAGGCCAATAAACATCTCAGCTATGAGTCACAGGGACCAAATGAATGCTGTCTGTGACACAAACAAAACACTTCCCCTTTCGTAGGTCTTAACAGCATGTGGGAACACAAATGGGAACTTACTGAAGTGACAGGATAGGTTGAACTTTCTCTTCCTGATACAGGTTTTACTGTTGAACAGGTGTGGGTTAGCTAGCTGAGATGGTAGAGCAGTGGCTTTGGGGATAATAAGACTTACCTGAGCTGCGTTAGTGGCTACGAGGAAGGCGTTTGTGCGACCAGGGTGGTCATAGTCATGCATTGCAGCTGCTACATATAGTGCCATGAGTTCCAGAGCAGGGATGTTCCATGCCAGGCAGCCGTAGCTGTCGTCAGAGATGGACGAGCTCTTGGAGGAGGCGTATGATACCCGACCCGGCGAGATCCCACTGTCTGAATCTAGAGAGAAGACACAGACAGCTGCTTTCAGCTACGACATACTGGGACCTCACACTGACACTACATCATAACTGGAGTTTACTGGAGAAGACTTGACTGTATTATAAAGTGAAAACAGGGAACTAGTTTGTAGAGTAGGAAGTGTACAGGCAGGTTAAGCTGGTGGCCCAGTGACTCAGACTACTGCACTCCATTAGAAAAATGAAAAGGCCCAAAATAAGCCCTAAACACGCTGAGCTCAGCACAGACAGATCTCTATCACGACAGAGGCTTGCTCACCACCCCATCTCCCCCCTCTCTCTTCCTCTCTGTTTCTCCACCCTTCCATCCCCCTCTCTTTATCAGAAGGCAGCTGCTCCTCTGGCAGCTACTGAAGGATCGGTCAGCAAGCGAGCCTTAAATAATTTCCGATGGATCAAGGAAGCAGTACATAAAATATAATTAGCAGGGACGGGACTGGGGATCCAGGCATTTTAAACTAAACCATCTGGTGTCTGCCGAGAAAAGGCCACACACTACAGGAATGCCTACACTGGTACATCAAGAGGCTATCATAGAACTAGAAAAGTACATTTCCTAAAGAAAATGTGTGCTTGCTAGCATGTCTTAAAGTATTTATGGTTGTGAAATAAGTTAGAGTAGATATAGTGACTGCAATACTAACACTACTGGTTAAAGTAGAAAAAGTAGCTAGATGGGAGAATTGAATGATTGGTTGATAGAATAGCCTACCATGAACATGTGAAAGTTGGTTTGGTGTCTCTAGGTTGAACAGTTCAAGAGTTACTATTATTATTGGTGGGTTATTAAATGCCAATTTATGCTAATTTGAATTGTTATAGTTTATAACGTTTTGAAGTTGTTTTAATGTATGTAGCTGAAATGGTTAAAGAGCAGTAGCATTGCAAATGACTACCACTGTGTTCTCATGGTTGAAATTGAATCCATTAAGTGTTATGCTAATTTATTATACATTAAAATAGTTTATGAAGGTGTGTTAGAGCATTTTAAGTTAGGATAGCCTGAATGTTTTAAAGTTGGTCTTGTAACTTAATTTTGCTACCACTGTATTTCTATGGTTCTCATTCAAACCCCATGTTAATTAATTTTGCTTGGAAAATGTTTAAGTTGTTTTAATGTTTGTGGTTGAAATGGTTAAAAAGCAGTAGCATTTAAAATGTCTACCACTTCTTATGGTTGGCAATTAATCCATGTTATGTAAATCTATGCAAATGAAAATGGTTTATAGTTTATAAAGGTTTTAAAGAATTTGAAGTCTGAACATTTGAAAGTTGGTATTGTAGATTAATTTGTTATAATAAAAAAAATATAAATCGTATAAAAAATCTGTATAAAATCTAAGTAGGGTCAGTCTGAACATTTCAACATTGGTTTAGCATTGATAGCTTAAACGGTGAAAGAGGAGATAGGTCTAGAATTCTTGCCATTGAAATACATTGGAGATCATTTTAAATATTGTTGTAGTTCAAAAATTATAAATGACATAAGAAACATTTTGTCAAGCAATCTAAGTTGGGGCAGTCTGCACATTTGGAAGTTGGTTTCTTGTTAAAAAGCTTCAATTGTTTTAGCTCTAGAGCGGGCGGAAGAAATCAAATAATAAGAGTATGTAAGAAATCTAGAGCGGTCTTGCCTTCAGCAAGCACACTAATAATAAGAAGTATGTGTGAAATCTAGAACAGTCTTGCCTTCAGTAAGCACACTAATAATAAGAAGTATGTAAGAAATCTAGAACGGTCTTGCCTTCAGCAAGTTCACTAATAATAAGAAGTATGTAAGAAATCTAGAACGGTCTTGCCTTCAGCAAGTTCACTAATAATAAGAAGTACAGTGAGGGAAAAAAGTATTTGATCCCCTGCTGATGTTTGCCCACTGACAAAGAAATGATCAGTCTATAATTTTAATGGTAGGTTTATTTGAACAGTGAGAGACAGAATAACAACAAAGAAATCCAGAAAAACGCATGTCAAAAATTGTATTAATTGATTTGCATTTTAATGAGGGAAATAAGTATTTGACCCCTCTGCAAAACATGACTTAGTACTTGGTGGCAAAACCCTTGTTGGCAATCACAGAGGTCAGACGTTTCTTGTAGTTGGCCACCAGGTTTGCACACATCTCAGGAAGGATTTTGTCCCACTCCTCTTTGCAGATCTTCTCCAAGTCATTAAGGTTTCGTCTCTCCACAGATTTTCTATGGGATTAAGGTTTGAAGGAGGTTCTCACCCAAGATTTGACGGTACATGGCCCCGTCCATCGTCCCTTTGATGCGGTGAAGTTGTCCTGTCCCCTTAGCAGAAAAACACCCCCAAAGCATAATGTTTCCACCTCCATGTTTGACGGTGGGGATGGTGTTCTTGGGGTCATAGGCAGCATTCCTCCTCCTCCAAACACGGCGAGTTGAGTTGATGCCAAAGAGCTCCATTTTGTTCTCATCTGACCACAACACTTTCACCCAGTTCTCCTCTGAATCATTCAGATGTTCATTGGCAAACTTCAGACGGGCCTGTATATGTGCTTTCTTGAGCAGGGGGACCTTGCGGGCGCTGCAGGATTTCAGTGTGTTACCAATTGTTTTCTTGGTGACTATGGTCCCAGCTGCCTTGAGATCATTGACAAGATCCTCCCGTGTAGTTCTGGGCCGTTCTCATGATCATTGCAACTCCACGAGGTGAGATCTTGCATGGAGCTCCAAGCCGAGGGAGATTGACAGTTATTTTGTGTTTCTTCCATTTGTGAATAATCGCACCAACTGTTGTCACCTTCTCACCAAGCTGCTTGGCGATGGTCTTGTAGCCCATTCCAGCCTTGTGTAGGTCTACAATCTTGTCCCTGACATCCTTGGAGAGCTCTTTGGTCTTGGCCATGGTGGAGAGTTTGGAATCTGATTGATTGATTGCTTCTGTGGACAGGTGTCTTTTATACAGCTAACAAACTGAGATTAGGAGCACTCCCTTTAAGAGTGTGCTCCTAATCTCAGCTCGTTACCTGTATAAAAGACACCTGGGAGCCAGAAATCTTTCTGATTGAGAGGGGGTCAAATACTTATTTCCCTCATTAAAATTTTTGTTGTTATTCTGTCTCTCACTGTTCAAATAAACCTACCATTAAAATGATAGACTGATCATTTCTTTGTCAGTGGGCAAACGTACAAAATCAGCAGGGGATCAAATACTTTTTTCCCCTCACTGTATGTATGAAAATCTTCAGCAACCACACTAATTATGTTAATAAATATGTGGCATATTGTGGTATTTTATGGAAATAAATGAGGGCTTGGGGAAGTCCAGAACTATACCTACTGAGGCAAAATGAAATAAAGGGAACAGAAATAGTGCTACCTGTGTCACTTCCTGTCACATGCTCGTTGTGGATCTGCTGGAACCCTGGGACAGGCCGGGTGGTCAGGTACCAGACAGCATGGAGCACATCAGTGGCATGGACCCGGTTATGATCTGAGTACAGGCAGAGATTCACACAGGACATCACACATCAGTCACAGTAATACTTCACACTCACCACATGTACATGAGGTAGAAGCTACTATTACATATGATGGTGCATGTCTGCATGTCATGCTGTATGTAGTGAACTGTCAGGTACTGTAGGCCTATTATGGGGATTCATTTCTACTTCATGACAACCCTATGGTTAGTTTCTAGACCTGGGTTAAATAATTTCAAATAATACTTGAACTGGGCATGATTTAGCTGGAATAGTCTAAACTAGCGTAATTAAGCGCACTTCTCATACTTTAATGTTTATTTTTTATTTTGTTAATTTTTTTACCCCCCTTTTTCGTCATATCCAACTACGATCTTGTCTCATTGCACCAACACCCCAACGGGCTCGGGAGAGGCGAAGGTCGAGCCATGCGTCCTCCGAAACATGACCCGCCAAACCGTGCTCCGTAACACCCGCCCGCTTAACCCGGAAGCCAGCCGCACCAATGCATCGGAGGAAACACCGTTCAACTGACGACCGAAGTCAGCCTGCAGGCGCCCGGCCCGCCACAAGGAAGAAAAGCCCCCCTGGCCAAACCCTCCCCTAACCCGGACAACGCTGGGCCAATTGTGTGCTGCCCTATGGGACTCCCGGTCACGGCCGGTTGTGACACAGCCTGGGATCGAACCCGGGTCTGTAGTGACTCCTCAAGCGTCACGATGCAGTGTCTTCGACTGCTGCGCCACTCGGGAGGCCCATACCTTCATGTATTTGACCCAGGTCTGATCATTTCTACATCTGAGTAGACAATACACCAAGTGTTAATATGGGCTTTGTGCCTGGACTGACGAAAGCATAGGCAGCACTATACTCACAGGGAATATCCCTATAGCCGTTCTCCAGTGCACAGAAGTAGGACATGAACTCCCTCACAGGGATCTTAAACATCTCAAACAGACAAGTGTCCTGGAACAGAGTGTAGGTCACCTGGGGAGAAAGACAACACATAAAACACCTATGTTAATTTAAAACCCAAATCAAAACAATACACATTAACCAAGTCTTTCCCCTCAGAGACAGACAGTGAGACACTGGGAGAACACAGTGTACTCAAAACAGCACATAGAGAAATCACCAAGAACACTATGAGCATTCGGGACATCATTCAGTCAAATATCAGTAATGGGGATCATACTGTTTTCAACATTCAAAACAATCAGTCAAGTGAGTTTCTCCAAATAAATACATTCAATGGCTGCATCACAAAACTACTTTTGGGCCTGTGGGCCCTGATCAAAATTAGTGCACTATATAGGGAATAGGGTGCCATTTGGGATACAACCCAGGTGTTGCTTATTCAAATATGAATAGATGTAACAGATCATGGAGTAATGACAGATAGATGGTTGGTATGTGGTTGTACTGACGTAGCTGAGTATTCTTCCTGTCTTCCCTCCTGTTCTGTCCATCAGGTCAAAGATCTGGAAGTTCCAACTGTTGATCTTCTCCATGAGTTCATCGTGGTTCTCCAGCAGGGGGTCTAGTCTGAACTCACCCTACAGGCAGGAGAGGACCACAGCACACACACATTTTAAACACACACACACATTTTTAAGACACACATACGTTTAGATGAACACACATGCAGGAAGGCACGCACGCACGCAGGCACGCACGCAGGCAGGCAGGCAGGCAGGCAGGCAGGCAGGCAGGCAGGCAGGCAGGCAGGCAGGCACGCACGCACACACGCACGCACACACGCACACACACACAAACATTAAAACACACACTCATTAAAACACATTCAGTACCAGTCAAACATTTGGCCACACCTATTCATTCAAGGGTTATTCTTTATTTTTACTATTTTCTACCTTGTAGAATAATAGTGAAGACATCAAAACTATGAAATAACACATATGGAATCATTTAGTAACCCAAAAAGTGTTTAAAAAATCTAAATATATTTTATATTTTCGATTCTTCAAAATAGCCACCCTTTGCCTTGATGACAGCTTTGCACACTCTTGGCATTCTCTCAACCAGCTTCACCTGGAATGCTTTTCCAACAGTCTTGAAGGAGTTCCCACATATGCTGAGCACTTGTTGGCTGCTTTTCCTTCACTCCGACTCATCCCAAACCATCTCAATTTGGTTGAGGTCGGGGGAATGTGGAGGCCAGCTCATCTGATTCAGCACTCCATCACTCTCCTTCTTGGTCAAATAGCCCTTACACATCCTGGAGGAAAACAAATTATAGTCCCACTAAGCCCAAACCAGATGGGATGGCGTATCGCTGCAGAATGCTGTGGTAGCCATGCTGGTTAAGTGTGCCTTGAATTCTAAATAAATCACAGACAGTGTCACCAGCAAAGCACCCCCACACCATCACACCTCCTCCTCCATGCTTCATGATGGGAACTACACATGCAGAGATCATCCGTTCACCTACACTGCGTCTCACAAAGACACAGCGGTTGGAACCAAAAATCTCAAATTTGGACTACAGACCAAAGCACAGATTTCCACCGGTCTAATGTCCATTGCTCATGTTTCTTGGCTCAAGGAAGTCTCTTCTTCTTATTGGTGTGCTTTAGTAGTGGTTTCTTTGCAGCAATTCGACCATGAAGGCCTGATTCACGCAGTCTCCTCTGAACAGTTGATGTTGAGATGTGTCTGTTACTTGAACTCTGTGAAGCATTTATTTGGGCTGCAATTTCTGAGGCTGGTAACTCTAATGAACTTATCCTCTGCAGCAGAGGTAACTCTGGGTATTCCTTTCCTGTGCTGGTTCTCATGAGAGACAGTTTCATCATAACGCTTGATGGTTTTTGCGACTGCACTTGAAGAAACTTTCAAAGTTCTTGAAATTTTTCCAGATTGATTGACCTTCATGTCTTAAAGTAATGATGGACTTGGTCTTTTACCAAATAGGGCTATCTTCTGTATACCACCCCTACCTTGTCACAACACAACTAATTGGCTCAAACGCATTAAGAAGGAAAGAAATTCCACAAATTAACTTTTAACAAGGCACACCTGTTAATTTAAATGCATTCCAGGTAACTACCTCATGAAGCTGGTTGAGAGAATGCCAAGAGTGTGCAAAGCTGTCATCAAGGCAAAAGGTGGCTACTTTGAAGAATCTCAAATATAAAATATATTTTGATTTGTTTAACACTTTTTTGGTTACTACATGATTCCTTATGTGTTATTTCATAGTTTTGATGTCTTCACTATTATTCTACAATGTAGAAAATAGTAGAAATAAATAAAAACCCTTGAATGAGCAGGTGTGTCCAAACTTTTGACTGGTACTGTACATTAACACACACACAGACACACATTAAAACACACAGACACAACACATTAACACACACAGGCACATTAACACACACACACACACACACACACACAAACACACACACACAGGCCCGTAGACAACCAGACTATCCAAAACACCACATCGCAACTCTTATGAATCTCATTCCTCTGATATGGGGATGAAAGCAGGCTCCAGACTGACTATGTGTGCGTTGCTTTTGAATGATTCACTTTAGAATTACCCCACAGAATCCTCAGATGAACCCTACTCAGTTGTCTTAACAGCTGGCTTGATTTAACAAGGCTTGGTTTGTCCAATAAAGAAAGTGAGAGCACAGCCCAAGTAAACAGAGGGGGCATTCCAGGACAGAGCCAGATCAACACTACCCCCATCACACTGGGTTTACACGGCTGTTAGCTACATCACAACAGACTGAAAGACATGCACCCAATGAGTGTCTGAGGAAAACCTTTGCCGTATTCCCAGAACTAACTAGAGGACACATACTATAGCTAGCTACTCTGTTACATGTGTTGGCCTGATTGTGTTATCTCACTCAGAGGGAGTCTCCTGGTTGGGATAGTGCAGCGGCAGCAATGCTACACACAGGAAGGCTAACGAACGCTGTAAGGTGTTAATACTGACTGAGACATATCCCTTCAAAGCTACTGTTATTTAACATTAGTCTAATGTTAGTGTAGCCTACCTCTGTTTCTTAAGTCTGCAGCTCTGTGACGTTAGCCTAGCAGTAGGGTGCATTCACACTGAGCAACACAGAGTAAAATGACAGAGCCAACTCAATGTATTTCAATGGGGAAGGCGCGCTGGAGTAGCGGAGGGGAGGCGTGTCAGGTTGCATGAGGTTGTGCTAAACAACGCACTATCAATATGCTCTCAAAAGGTACATAATTCATACTCCTCCGTTAGCTCTGCGTGGGAATGCCCTCTTAGCATACTGTAGCATTAGTGCTGCGTACCGCTGTTTCCTGAGTCTGCTGCTCTATGGTGGGGCTCTGCTCCTCCTCATCTGTCTGGCCCCGGCTCCCTGCATCTGGACTCCTGTCCCCCGTCGACTCGGCCTCCACACTCTCCTCCCTGATCAGTGCCTCCCCCATGAACTCTGACCCCTCACCTGCTGTGGAGGAGACACATTGCACATCACAGTGAGTTGACAACTGGTTTAACATTTAGGTGTGAAGCATTATTCTAATGAATTGACTCTCTGATTCAGCAGGTTTTCAATCTTTTGAGAGTGGAAACAGTAAGCTAAGTCATGGGTGTGTGCACAAAAACACTGTGCAGCCTATGTGTCTGTACAACATACTTCCATTCCAGTTAATGATGCTGGTGAGTTTGTGTTGCGAGAGTGAGGCTACATTCCAGCAGGTGTCATACCTGAGCGTCTGCGCTGGGCCTCAGCATGACCAGTGAACGGCAGGTGTCCCTCCCCCGCCTCCATACTGGGCATGTTCTTCAGCATCTGACGACCACAGCTACCGCGTGAGCAGGGGGACAAACACAGCCACCAACATCATCAATACACATGGTGAAATGCAACTCTACAGCAGAACTGGCTCTACAACAGTAGGATATAATGGAGGGGGTAGGGGAAGAGGGTAGTAGATTGCCCTACCTGGTGCACAGGGCCGCAGGGCTGCGGTAGGGCCCCTGGAAGTCAGGGGAGCTGAGGATGTAGCCCAGGGGCTTGTGCAGGTTGACGCTGGGCTTGGTGAGGAAGTCAGCCGTGTCAGGGAACTCCACCGGGGGGCGCGTGACCTGGGAGGATGGACCTCCCCCCGGTGGACAGTGGCTGGGGGAGCTGACAGGACTCAGACTGGGGGACGCACCTAGAGAGAGAGAGAGAGAGAGAGAGAGAGAGATAGGAGAGAGAGACATTTACATTTTAGTCATTTAGCAGACGCTCTTTTCCAGAGCGACTTACAGTTAGTGAATACATATATATATATATATATTTTTTTTATATTTTTTTTTCATACTGGTCCCCCGTGGGAATCGAACCCACAACCCTGCCGTTGCAAACGCCATGCTCTATCAACTGAGCTACATCCCTGCCGGCCATTCCCTCCCCTACCCTGGACAACGCTGGGCCAATTGTGCGCCGCCCATTAGTCTCCCGGTCGCGGCCGGCTGCGACAGAGCCTGGATTCGAACCAGGATCTCTAGTGGCACAGCTAGCACTGCGATGCAGTGCCTTAGACCACTGCGCCACTCAGGAGACAGAGAGAAAGTAAGAGAGAGAGAGAGCTAGTCAAACAACTTAAAAACACATTTCACTTCCACACAGTAAATCAGACTTGTGTGTATAGTAAATCCTCATGGTCTCACCTGCTCTCCTGGGCCCGGCATGGTAGGTCAGGGTCACAGAGGAAGACCTCTGCTTAGGGATGGTCAACAGGTTAGCATTGGGCCCATTGGACAGAGACCCCGGGCTGGAACACACACACAAAACATGGCACTTACTGCTTGAATTAATGAGACAACATCAGTTAAAATGCTTTCATATTCAATGTACACCATTATAAAGATGAACTTTTTCACACCCGCTCTTATGTCTAAAGATGAACTGCTTAGAGAAATGTTACATAGCATACAGTAACTCATTTGATGCTCAAAGTAAGACAATGAAAATCAATGTTGAAAATGTATCCTTCCAGAAGACAAAGATCCCTAAAAGATCAAAGATCACTAAAATATCAAGTGAGTCATCTAAACATTTTTGGAACAAAGAGAATGAAGGAATGTTATGGTCATTATCTGTTAGGCAATCAGCTTACAGATCTTGATCACTACTGCCTCCCAGTGGATATAAAGGAGAATTACATCTGCAGGGAGATTAATCAAAGACTGATGGTAACAAAGAATGTGTTGCTGAGGGAGGGCCTGTTTGTTAATGTCAGGGTAAAGATGGGGAGTGTGCCATGTTGAAAATGCCCTGACCATTAAAGATATTCTCTGGTACTTTTGTATACTTTTTAGCCAGCAGTTCTGAAAGTAGTGCCCACAAGCAAAAAATGGTCCCCGAAAATTACGTGCTACCTCGTAAATGTACAGATTTGTGCACCACGTCATTGCTCTCTCTCTCTACTGTGTGTGCGTCTTGCTAGCTGTCACTCAAATGGTGAGGGGCTGACGCTCATTGGCTGAAACTCGAATTGCTAGGGGGCTGGCCCACGTGGGGGTAAATGTAGGGAAAATGGCGCCACACAGCTTCTAAAAAAAACAGTCGCTTTCAAATTAGGGATTTCGTGGCTAATTGAGGAAAGACAGTAATTCTGCTCATAGATTATGCATGTATGAACTGCACATTGACACACTTAGCCAAAACCGTGAGGTTTATAACACTACCGGGGCATGTCTTTAACCTGGTGGCACTGAGGTCAGGGGGTGTCTGAACTCTGAAGTCCCACCTGATGGTGATCGTACCTGGTCATATTGAGGTCAGGGTGGGGTCCCGGTCTCTTGCCGTTGTTGCGTTCCCAGCGGGAGGAGGCCGACTCCAGAGGGGGGAGAGGGGAGGAGGTGGAGCCCCGGCGGAGTTGGGGGGTGGGCAGGCTGTTCCTGCTGCTAAGACCCTGGGTGTGTGGAGGGGAGGAGGGAGACATTATTACATTTTGGTCAATGATGCTACAGCACAGTCACAGGCAGATGGAAACTCAGCAAAAAAAGAAAGGTCCCTTTTTCAGGACCCTGTCTTTCAAAGATAATTCGTAAAACTTCACAGAAAATAAAATAACTTCACAGATCTTCATTGTAAAGGGTTTAAACACTGTTTCCCATGCTTGTTCAATTAACCATAAACAATTAATGAACATGCACCTGTGGAACGGTCGTTAAGACACTAACAGCTTACAGACGGTAGGCAATTAAGGTCACAGTTATGAAAACTTAGGACACTAAAGAGGCCTTTCTACTGACTCTGAAAAACACCAAAAGAAAGATGCCCAGGGTCCCTGCTCATCTGCGTGAACGTGCCTTAGGCATGCTGCAAGGAGGCATGAGGACTGCAGATGTGGCCAGGGCAATAAATTGCAATGTCCTAAGACAGCGCTACACGGAGACAGGACGGACAGCTGATCGTCCTCGCAGTGGCAGACCACGTGTAACAACACCTGCACAGGATCGGTACATCCAAACATCACACCTGCGGGACAGGTACAGGATGGCAACAACAACTGCCCGAGTTACACCAGGAATGCACAATCCCTCCATCAGTGCTCAGACTGTCCGCAATAGGCTGAGAGAGGCTGGACTGAGGGCTTGTAGGCCTGTTGTAAGGCAGGTCCTCACCAGACATCACCGGCAACAACGTCGCCTATGGGCACAAACCCACCGTCGCTGGACCAGACAGGACTGGCAAAAAGTGCTCTTCACTGACGAGTCGCGGTTTAATCTCACCAGGGGTGATGGTTGGATTCGCATTTATCGTCGAAGGAATGAGCGTTATGCCGAGGCCTGTACTCTGGAGCGGGATCGATTTGGAGGTGGAGGGTCCGTCACGGTCTGGGGTGGTGTGTCACAGCATCATCGGACTGAGCTTGTTGTCATTGCAGGCAATCTCAACGCTGTGCGTTACAGGGAAGACATCCTCCTCCCTCATGTGGTACCCTTCCTGCAGGCTCATCCTGACATGACCCTCCAGCATGACAATGCCACCAGCCATACTGCTCATTCTGTGCGTGATTTCCTGCAAGACAGGAATGTCACCGCTCTGCCATTGCCAGCGAAGAGCCCGGATCTCAATCCCATTGAGCACGTCTGGGACCTGTTGGATCAGAGGGTGAGGGCTAGGGCCATTCCACCCAGAAATGTACGGGAACTTGCAGGTGCCTTGGTGGAAGAGTGGGGTAACATCACATGTCTGTGGAACTTGTTCAGTTTATGTCTCAGTTGTTGAATCTTGTTATGTTCATACAAATATTTACACATGTTAAGTTTGCTGAAAATAAACGCAGTTGACAGTGAGAGGATGTTTCTTTTTTTGCTGAGTTTATATTCAGCACACTACCAGGCTACATAGAGTAGAGCAGGTTCAACTAAAAACAAAAAAACCATGTCTACATAACACTGGTGAACATATAGAAGAGGAACGTTCATTATGAGGATAAGATACCATGTATAAGTGGATAAGATACCATGTATAAGTGGATAAGATACCATGTATAAGTGGATAAGATACCATGTATAAGTGGATAATGTGTTAGTGGATAATGTGTTAGTGGATAATGTGTTGGCCTGCTAGTCTCAGCAGGCTTCTGTCTGTGTGTTAGTTATGACCTGCTAGTAACACATTCAGAAGGCTGCTGGAGGGCCTACCTTCAGGGGCTTCCTGTCGCCCCTCTCTGCAGGGTCCTCCACCTCGGTACAGGAGTAGAAACCTGGGAAGGGGGTGAAGGGGTTGACCCTGGGCCGACAGGAGCCAGAGAAGGTCCCCATGAGGCTGCTGACGCTGCGCAGGGAAGAGACAGTGTGGGGCGACAGGGACGAGTCCATCAGCAGGTCAGACACCATGTTCCTGGCCTCGTTGATGACCGATAAGTCCACCCCGTTACCGCTTACTGCTCCCTGGGGACACGGAGGAGACAACAGGACACATGTCAGAGAGATGCCTCGTTCAGCAGAGCACAACACAAACATACAGTATATACTGTACTAAAGAAGAGAGCCTGGTGTCATTTCCTCATTCCTTTCCACTGTTTCTAATGAACCCAGATTGGATTTAAATTACCAAACACAAGAAAACACCTGGGCTTGGATTCACAAAACCTTCTTAAGAAGAAATTCCTTCTTAATTGCAATTTCTTCCTTAACTATGGACTTATGAAGAAAATTAAGCAAAGTTGCTATTCCTCAAAAAGGTTCTTGGAAATGTTATCATGTTACTTCTTATGTTTCTCCTTAAGCAAAAAATTAAGAAGAAATTAGATTCTTGAAAATAAAGTTATTTGATTTCTTCTTGGAATTCCAAGATAGCTAAACCCTTGTCTTAAACTCATGGAAGTGAGAGAATATGCTAATGAAAGCTATTTAACATGTTTAATTGACTCACAAACTTCATCTGAAAGTTTCAGTGTTGATTGTTTTAAACCCAATAACATATTTTAGAACAGTTAGAAATATGCTAACATGATTGCCATCGCTAGAGAGACAGCTGGGTTGCCTTGCTACAATCATCTTAAGACAGTTAAGAAGTTCATAAGAAGACATTTGAGAAGTTCATAAGAAAATCCTTATTCTTAAGATCACGAATTCTCATCCTGCTCAACCTACTGACTGTTGCTGTGCTGATAGACCCCATATAAAAGACTAGAGGGTTTGGAGAACTAAGCTGCCTTTTAAGCCCCAGCTCTGTGGCCACAATGAGTGGTGAGTGATGAGTGGGGGCAGACTTCAGTCAGAGGAGCACAGCTTCCTGTTGATCTACATGTACAGCATGTCTGCAAAACACTGTGGACCCCAACAGGATGACAACACACACATAAGGCACAAAATACACACACACACACACATATACATAGGCAGGCCTACACACACAGCTCAAACACGTGCATGCACACACACACTTACAAAAAACACAGATGCTTCCATTTTATGATGCATATTAAAGTAGACCTAGTATAAAACGTGTGTCAGTGATTTGACAATAAATTGGAACACAAGGCCAGTATACTAGATTAGAAAATAGATTATGTGGAGGTACTCCAAAATCTATCAAGATAATCTGATGTCCAAAAAGGTTGGAGTTAGTTAAATAAATCCACAGCCTCAATTCTTTGAAATATGATTAAATATTTCAAAGAACTACACTAATACCATTTTTATTCAGTATCCTCTTTTACTTACATTTTGTCAATTCAATGCCCTCTCTGGGAATTCAAATTCTTGTTACCCTATCAGGGTTGATGGTCTAGTTTGTATACATGTCATTCCAACTCATTCCATGGATTGAAAGTAAAATAGGAAATTATCCCCAACCCTGATATTACATTTACATTTTAGTCATTTAGCAGACGCTCTTATCCAGAGCGACTTACATTATCTTTTTATTTTTCATACTGGCTGCCCGTGGGAATCGAACCCACAACCCTGGCGTTGCAAACGCCATGCTCTACATCCCTGCCGGCCATTCCCTCCCCTACCCTGGACGACGCTGGGCCAATTGTGCGCCGCCCCATGGGTCTCCCGGTCGTGGCCGGCTACGACAGAGCCTGGATTCGAACCAGGATCTCTAGTGGCACAGCTAGCACTGCGATGCAGTGCCTTAGACCACTGCGCCACTCGGGAGACCTGATGTGAATGATAGACTGCACATGTGCTCTAATAGTGATATACTGTATCCAGATGAGTATATTCTCTTTGTGTGTGTGTGTGTGTGTGTGTGTGTGTGTGTGTGTGTGTGTGTGTGTGTGTGTGTGTGTGTGTGTGTGTGTGTGTGTGTGTGTGTGTGTGTGTGTGTGTGTGTGTGACCACACTGACCTGATACTGGGGCTTGTACCACTGCTTCAGGTCCCAGTCCCATAGGATCATCTGAAAGAGGGAAAACACACACATCAGTCAGGCAGCCTTGCTAGGACGTAGGTCTAGGTGTGTGTATTACAGATAGATATATACAGTGAGGGAAAAAAGTATTTGGTCCCCTGCTGATTTTGTACGTTTGCCCACTGACAAAGAAATTATCAGTCTATCATTTTAATGGTAGGTTTATTTGAACAGTGAGAGACAGAATAACAACAAAAAAATCCAGAAAAACGCATGTCAAAAATGTTATAAATTGATTTGCATTTTAATGAGGGAAATAAGTATTTGACCCCCTCTCAATCAGAAAGATTTCTGGCTCCTAGGTGTCTTTTATACAGGTAACGAGCTGAGATTCCTGAGTGGCGCAGTGGTCTAAGGCACTGCATCGCAGTGCTAACTGTGCCACTAGAGATCCTGGTTCGAATCCAGGCTCTGTCGCAGCCGGCCGCGACCGGGAGACTCATGGGCGGCGCACAATTGGCCCAGCGTCGTCCAGGGTAGGGGAGGGAATGGCCGGCAGGGATGTAGCTCAGTTGATAGAGCATGGCGTTTGCAACGCCAGGGTTGTGGGTTTGATTCCCACGGGGGGCCAGTATAAAAATAAATAAATAAATATGTATTCACTAACTGTAAGTCGCTCTGGATAAGAGCGTCTGCTAAATGACTGAAATGTAAATGTATTAGGAGCACATTCTTAAAGGGAGTGCTCCTAATCTCAGCTTGTTACCTGTATAAAAGACACCTGTCCACAGAAGCAATCAATCAATCAGATTCCAAACTCTCCACCATGGCCAAAACCAAAGAGCTCTCCAAGGATGTCAGGGACAAGATTGTAGACCTACATAATGCTGGAATGGGCTACAAGACCATCGCCAAGCAGCTTGGTGAGAAGGTGACAACAGTTGGTGCGATTATTCGCAAATGGAAGAAACACAAAATAACTGTCAATCTCCCTCGGCCTGGGGCTCCATGCAAGATCTCACCTCGTGGAGTTGCAATGATCATGAGAACGGTGAGGAATCAGCCCAGAACTACACGGGAGGATCTTGTCAATGATCTCAAAGCAGCTGGGACCATAGTCACCAAGAAAACAATTGGTAACACACTACGCCGTGAAGGACTGAAATCCTGCAGCGCCCGCAAGGTCCCCCTGCTCAACAAAGCACATAGACAGGGCCGTCTGAAGTTTGCCAATGAACATCTGAATGAGTCAGAGGAGAACTGGGTGAAAGTGTTGTGGTCAGATGAGACCAAAATGGAGCTCTTTGGCATCAACTCAACTCGCCGTGTTTGGAGGAGGAGGAATGCTGCCTATGACCCCAAGAACACCATCCTCACCGTCAAACATGGAGGTGGAAATTTTAAGCTTTGGGGGTGTTTTTCTGCTAAGGGGACAGGACAACTTCACTGCATCAAAGGGACGATGGACGGGTACCGTAAAATCTTGGGTGAGAACCTCCTTCCCTCAGCCAGGGCATTGAAAATGGGTCGTGGATGGGTATTCCAGCATGACAATGACCCAAAACACACGGCCAAGGCAACAAAGGAGTGGCTCAAGAAGAAGCACATTAAGGTCCTGGAGTGGCCTAGCCAGTCTCCAGACCTTAATCCCATAGAAAATCTGTGGAGGGAGCTGAATGTTCGAGTTGCCAAACGTCAGCCTCGAAACCTTAATGACTTGGAGAAGATCTGCAAAGAGGAGTGGAACAAAATCCCTCCTGAGATGTGTGCAAACCTGGTGGCCAACTACAAGAAACATCTGACCTCTGTGATTGCCAACAAGGGTTTTGTCACCAAGTACTAAGTCATGTTTTGCAGAGGGGTCAAATACTTATTTCCCTCATTAAACTGGAAATCAATTTATAACATTTTTGACATGCGTTTTTCTGGATTTTGTTGATGTTATTCTGTCTCTCAATGTTCAAAATAAACCTACCATTAAAATTATAGACTGATCATGTTTTTGTCAGTGGGCAAACGTACAAAATCAGCAGGGGATCAAATACTTTTTTCCCTCACTGTATATACACACATGCAGGTATTAATTAATCAGAACCAACTATTGTTGTTTTACCATAACATGTGAAGCGCTTCAACATGCATCATTTCTAATACAATAGGTCCACAATGAGAAACAGTCTATTTTACAGTATTAGACATAGTGTAACTGTTGTAGAATATTAAAGAGGTCAATGAGATATATAGTCTATTTTACTGCATTAGACAGTGTAACTGTTGTATAATATTAAAGAGGTCAATGAGAAACAGTCTATTTTACAGCATTAAAAATACTGTAAATGTTGTAGAATATTAAAGACGTCAATGAGAAACATTGTCTATTTTACAGCATTAGCCATAGTGTAACTGTTGTAGAATATTAAAGAGGTCAATGAGAAACAGTCTATTTTACAGCATTAGACAAAGTGTAACTGTTGTAGCATATTAAAGAGGTCAATGAGAAAGTGTTGTTACTTTATTCACCTCTAGTAGTTATCCTAAAGTAAACCCATGGGGGTATGATAGAATCAAGTCAAACAGCTTACATAAAAGAATTACCACACTGTGGACTTTCTACTGCTGTAGAGTGTTATTTAGGCCTACACACACATAGAGAGCTCCTGTCTCTAACTTATGCATTTTGTAGAAAGGAAAAACACAAAAAGCAAACCACTGCGACCAGCCGACCACAATGAAACGTCAATGGTGGTGCTCTCAGATTTTATCTAGCCCCAATTACGTCAATGACCAGCATTTCCACATTATCTGTCTGAGAGAAAAGTCACCAAACAGGAGCTCAAACAGTCTCACACCACAGACAAACTGCTACTATGCCACTAGTGTTAAACTTCAGTTGTCACATACTGGGTCGTAGGTTTACTTACTACACATTGCAACAACTAGACCTAGGTGTTGAATTGATGTGAATTTGTTTAGATAGGCCTAGACCTACAGTACAAACTCTAGAAATGAATGCTACGGATACCATTTCTACCATTTGTTGATATTATTTAATTAACTAGTTTGTCTACTTTTTGGACAGTATTTTCACTTCAATAAAACATATTAAATAGGCTACTGCATATAAATGAGTTTAAATGGTCAAACTACCACTTCTGGGAACAACAAAATAACAGCAACAAACACCCAACAGTATCTGTGGACGATCTATAGTCTAGACAGAGTAGAACCATCTGTCCTGAAGCGTGTGTGTCTTGGGAGCAGTCTACCATCATACAGGGAGATCATTAGGCCTCTACATGTCCTCACAGAGAGGAAGGAACACACGGGTTAGTCGCCATGTTAAACCCAGAGAGCAAACACTCATTCCCTCAAGACTCAAAGAGCATGTAGTCTTTCTACTGGCCACAGGGGGGTGTGCTAGAGGCATGTGGATGGATGGACACACTTCAAGGCCTCTGCTCTCTCTAGTCTCTAGTCACAGACCACCTCTCAAACTTAAACACAAAAACACACAGCAACTCACATCTAAATAGACAGAAAGCACAATCCCAGGCAGTATAAGTCTAGTCATGATGTAGATTGAAGTAGACCAGTATGCACTAAGCTCAACTGTCTGAGAGAACATTAGAACATTGACATATCATATAATTACACTGTAAATGTTTGGTGCATCTTTGATGCTTAAGTGTTAGTTCACTGATCACCAATACACTCGAACATAGTGCAGGGAAGGTAAAACAACATCCTTTATGCAATGCAAGAAAGCATTTATTATCCAGTTCTCTTTTTGTTTCACATAATTGTAAACGTTCACATAAATCACATGAATCCTAAATGTAATCCTCAAAGACATTTGTTTTTTAGCTTTAACTAACGGAGCAAATAAGGATACCTTTGTGATTGCACAGGATCCTTAGTCTAGGTTGTGTGTTCAGTAGTAGACTGCTAGAGAGTGTGAGAGCAGGTGTAATGAGGAGTGATGCACTCTGGGAGTGTGAGTGATACCAGTGTTGTTCTAAATAATAATTGAGTATCAGACACCAAGAATTGCAACCAGAGCTCCTCTGATTGAACACAGAAACCAAAGCATTTATGTCAAGGGAATGTCACCCCAAAACATATTTTATCTGCATCAAAAGACACCAGACACAAAGAATATAAGGCCATTAAATAGGTTAGATTGGATGGCAAATGTATCTGTGCTGCGCTTCTGTGAGAGGCCTCGTTCCTTCCTCTCCAATCAGAGGCAGTTTCATTGATCAGAGCGGGATGCTCCGTGTTTGTCATCAGAATCTGTACAACGCGGCCAAACATTTAGTACAGCAAATAAGCACTGCCATGGCAACTCAACAGAGGCCAGCAAACAATGCTCCAAACGCCATGGCAACGGGATGGTGGGAGAGGGCCGGAGGAAAGATCTGTTGGACGTCTGCTTGTTTACAGAGAGATAGGTGGGAGGGAGGAGAGAGAGAGAGATGGGTCGGAGGGAGGGAGAGGGTGACGAGAGACGAGAGAGAAACGAGAGAGAGGGAGGGAGGGAGTGACAGAGATGGAGGGAGAGAGAGAGGCTGCCATGGAGTGGAAGGAGTGAGAGAGAGATAGAGAGAGAAAGGATGCCATGGAGTGGAGTGGATGACGCAGTCGAGACGTGCTGCTGGCCTGGCTGTCAGACTGGAGCTAGGTAGCGTGTTCCTCAGATACGTGTGTCCCTCTGACGCTTTGTTCACACCTCTGTGAGCACACACACACACGTACACACATACGTACACACACACGTACGGCCTGTTCGTATCTCTCTGTACACTCTATGTTTCTCTTCACCTCAACATGTAGTCTCACACAAAACATGCCAAGCTCTGTTCACACATGACTTTACTGTGAATTTAATACAGTTCCAGAGACAGAGGAAGGTGGGTCAACAGCAGAGTTGAATGGCCACAATACACAGGCCTGTTAGCTATCTACTGTGGTGTGTAACAACAACGTAACACGCACACATACACCTGCCTTATTACAGATGATTCACCAGTTTTTAGGTCAAAAGAGAGCATCATGTGTTATTCTTAACAAGAAAGAGGAGGATTGTCATGAGGATGAACACATCCAAGTACGCTACACATATAGACACACACACACACACGTTTATGTAACATGGTACAATACTATGTGTACAACAGTACCAATGCAAATATGGAGGATTGTAAATCAAGCTATGCTACACCCTCTCCTATTTTAACACAACTCTACTTGTAAATTAAAATGGAGGTAAACATACTGGAACATTCTTATCTGTATGAGAAGGTCACAATGGAGCCTACTACTATAGTCACAATATAGTTACAATATAGGGCCTGATATAGTCACAATATAAGGCTGATATAGTCACAATATAGTCACAATATAGGGCCTAATATAATCACAATAGAGGGCTGATATAGTCACAATAAAGGGCCTAATTTAGTCATAATAAAGGGCCTAATTTAGTCACAATATAGGGCCTAATTTAGTCACAATATAGGGCCTAATATAGTCACAATATAGGGCCTAATATAGTCACAATAAAGGGCCTAATTTAGACACAATATAGGGCCTAATATAGTCACAATATAGGGCCTAATATAGTCACAATATAGGGCCTAATATAGTCACAATATAGGGCCTAATATAGTCACAATATAGGGCCTAATATAGTCACAATATAGGGCCTAATATAGTCACAATATAGGGTCTAATCTAGTCACAATAAAGGGCCTAATATAGTCCCAATATAGGGCCTAATATAGTCACAATATAGGGCCTAATATAGTCACGATATAGGGCCTAATATAGTCACAATATAGGGCCCGATATAGCCACAATATAGTCACAATATAGGGCTGATATAGTCACAATATAGTCACAATATAGGGCCTAATATAGTCACAATATAGGGCTGATAGAGTCACAATATACAGTTGAAGTCGGAAGTTTACATTCACCTTAGCCAAATACATTTAAACTCAGTTTTTCACAATGCCTGACATTTAATCCTAGTAAAAATTCCCTGTCTTAGGTCAGTTAGGATCACCACTTTATTTTAAGAATGTGAAATCTCAGAATAATAGTAGAGAGAATTATTTATTTCAGCTTTTATTTCTTTCATCACATTCCCAGTGGGTCAGAAGTTTACATACACTCAATTAGTATTTGGTAGCATTGCCTTTAAATTGTTTAACTTGGGTCAAAAGTTTTGGGTAGCCTTACACAAGCTTCCCACAATAAGTTGGGTGAATTTTGGCCCATTCCTCCTGAAAGAACTAGTGTAACTGAGTCAGGTTTGTAGGCCTCCTTGCTCGCACACGCTTTTTCAGTTCTGCCCACAAATGTTCAATAGGATTGAGGTCAGGGCTTTGTGATGGCCACTCCAATAACTTGACTTTGTTGTCCTTAAGCCATTTTGCCACAACTTTGGAAGTATGCATTGTCCATTTGGAAGACCCATTTGCGACCAAGCTTTAACTTCCTGACTGATGTCTTGAGATGTTGCTTCAATATATCCACACAATTTTCCTTCCTCATGATGCCATCTATTTTATGAAGTGCAACAGTCACTCCTGCAGCAAAGCACCCCCACAGCATGATGCTGCCACCCCCGTGCTTCACGGTTGGGATTGTGTTCTTCGGCTTGCAAGCATCCACCTTTTTCCTCCAAACATAACGATGGTCATTACGGCCAAACAGTTCTATTTTTGTTTCATCAGACCAGAGGACATTTCTCCAAAAAGTAAGATCTTTGTCCCCATGTGTAGTTACAAACCGTAGTCTGGCTTTTTTATGGCGGTTTTGGAGCAGTGGCTTCTTCCTTGCTGAGCGGCCTTTCAGGTTATGTCGATATAGGACTGTGGATATAGATACTTTTGTACCTGTTTCCTCCAGCATCTTCACAAGGTCCTTTGCTGTTGTTCTGGGATTGATTTGCACTTTACCATCAAAGTACGTTCATCTCTAGGAGACAGAACGCGTCTCCTTCCTGTGCGGTATGACGGCTGAGTGGTCCCATGGTGTTTATACTTGCGTACTATTGTTTGTACAGATGAACGTGGTACATTCGGACGTTTGGAAATTGCTATTTTTCTGAGGTCTTGGCAGATTTCTTTTGATTTTCCCATGATGTCAAGCAAAGAGGCACTGAGTTTGAAAGTAGGCCTTGAAATACATCCACAGGTACACGTCCAATTGACTCAAATTATGTCAATTAGCCTATCAGAAGCTTCTAAAGCCATGACATCATTTTCTGGAATTTTCCAAGCTGTTTAAAGGCACAGTCAACTTAGTGTATGTAAACTTCTGATCCACTGGAATTGTGATGCAGTGAATTATAAATTAAATAATCTGTCTGTAAACAATTGTTGGAAAAATTACTTGTGTCATGCACAAAGTAGATGTCCTAACCGACTTGTCAAAACTATAGTTTGCTAACAAGAAATGTGTGGAGTGGTTGAAAAACAAGTTTTAATGACTAACCTAAGTGTATGTAAACTTCCGACTTCAACTGTAGGTGTCATGACTCTCTCCGGCCTCTAGTATGGTGAAAGGAATGTCCTTTGTGTCAGAGACTTTTGCTGCCCAAAAACTTCAACATCCAACAATGAACATTGGGACAATATATTTCAACATCTAAATGTTGGGAATGATGAGAAATGGAATATGGAAAATTAATGTCTATTTTGTGACGTCATAAAAAATTGTATAAAGGTGTTATAACAAAAACATTGTGACTTGAAGAGCTTTTACACTGTGTATATTAGGTTTACATCATTTATATCAAGGAGGAAGACAATGTTTCCGTGAAGATAGGAATGTGATTTTAGCTTTCTAACAAAATCATAGTGATAATAATACTTTTGCCTCGTAGCCACACCCGAGGGAGCTCAGAGAGCGTGTCAGTATGACGGAAACGTCCCTCTTTACCAGAGTGCATAAAAGACTGAGATAAGAATTATCAGATCAGACTAGACGGACCGCAAGCTGCAGCTTTTGTCCATTGTGGTCCCGACCCTGAAAATCAACACGAGGTAACGACGACAAAGTTGCCTCCACAAAGTTGCCTCCACTAGCTGTCTATTTACCACCACAAACCAATGCTGGCATTAAGATTGCACTGAATGAGTTGTACAAGGCCATAAATCAACAGGAAAACGCTCATCCAGATGCAGCGCTCCTAGTGGCCGGGGACTTTAATGCAGGGAAACCTAAATCCGTTCTACCTAATTTCTACCAGCATGTTAAATGTGCAACCAGAGGAAAAAAACTCTAGACCACCTTTACTCCACACACAGAGACGCATACAAAGCTCTCCCTCGCCCTCCATTTGGCAAATCTGACCATAACTATATCCTCCTGATTCCTGCTTATAAGCAAAAACTAAAGCAGGAAGCACCAGTGACTCGGTTAATAAAAAAGTGGTCAGATGACGCAGATGCTAAGCTACAGGACTGTTTTGCTAGCACAGACTGGAACATGTTCCGGGATTCTTCAGACAGCATTGAGGAGTACACCACATCAGTCACTGGCTTCATCAATAAGTGCATCGATGATGTCGTCCCCACAGTGACCGTACGTACATACCCCAACCAGAAGCCATGGATTACAGGAAACATCCGCACTGAGCTAAAGGGTAGAGCTGCCGCTTTCAAGGAACGGGACTCTAACCCGGACGCTTATAAGAAATCCCGCTATGCCCTCCGACGAACCATCAAACAGGCAAAGAGTCAATACAGGGCTAAGATTGAATCGTACTACACTGGCTCTGACGCTCGTCGGATGTGGCAGGGCTTGAAAACTATTACAGACTACAAAGGGAAGCACAGCCGCGAGCTGCCCAGTGACACAAGCCTACCAGACGAGCTAAACCACTTCTATGCTCGCTTCGAGGCAGGCAACACTGAAGCATGCATGAGAGCACCAGCTGTTCCGGATGACTATGTGATCACGCTCTCCGTAGCCGATGTGAGTAAGACTTTTAAGCAGGTCAACATTCACAAGGCCGCAGGGCCAGACGGATTACCAGGACGTGTACTCTGAGCATGTGCTGACCAACTGGCAAGTGTCTTCACTGACATTTTCAACATGTCCCTGACTGAGTCTGTAATACCAACATGTTTCAAGCAGACCACCATAGTCCCCGTGCCCAAGGACACTAAGATAACCTGCCTAAATGACTACCGACCCGTAGCACTAACGTCTGTAGCCATGAAGTGCTTTGAAAGGCTGGTCATGGCTCACATCAACAGCATTATCCCAGAAACCCTAGACCCACTCCAATTTGCATACCGCCCCAACAGATCCACAGATGATGCAATCTCTATTGCACTCCACACTGCCCTTTCCCACCTGGACAAGAGGAACACCTACGTGAGAATGCTATTCATTGACTACAGCTCAGCATTCAACACCATAGTGCCCTCTAAGCTCATCACTAAGCTAAGGATCCTGGGACTAAACACCTCCCTCTGCAACTGGATCCTGGACTTCCTGACGGGCCGCCCCAGGTGGTAAGGGTAGGTAACAACACATCTGCCACACTGATCCTCAACACGGGGGCCCCTCAGGGGTGCGTGCTCAGTCCCCTCCTGTACTCTCTGTTCACCCATGACTGCATGGCCAGGCACGACTCCAACACCATCATTAAGTTTGCCGACGACACAACAGTGGTAGGCCTGATCACCGACAACGATGAGACAGCCTATAGGGAGGAGGTCAGAGACCTGGCCGTGTGGTGCCAGGACAACAACCTCTCCCTCAACGTGACCAAGACAAAGGAGATGATTGTGGACTACAGGAAAAAAAATAGGACTGAGCACGCCCCCATTCTCATCGACGGGGCTGTAGTGGAACAGGTTGAGAGCTTCAAGTTCCTTGGTGTCCACATCACCAACGAACTATCATGGTCCAAACACACCAAGACAATCGTGAAGAGGGCACGACAAAGCCTATTCCCCCTCAGGAGACTGAAAAGATTTGGCATGGGTCCTCAGATCCTCAAAAAATTCTACAGCTGCACCATCGAGAGCATCCTGACTGGTTGCATCACCGCCTGGTATGGCAACTGCTTGGCCTCCGACCGCAAGGCACTACAGAGGGTAGTGCGTACGGCCCAGTACATCACTGGGGCCAAGCTTCCTGCCATCCAGGACCTCTATACCAGGCGGTGTCAGAGGAAGGCCCTCAAAATTATCAAAGACTCCAGCCACCCTAGTCATAGACGGTTCTCCCTGCTACCGCACGGCAAGCGGTACCGGAGTGCCAAGTCTAGGTCCAAAAGACTTCTCAACAGCTTCTACCCCCAAGCCATAAGACTCCTGAACAGCTAATCATGGCTACCCGGACTATTTGCACTACCCCCCCACCCCATCCTTTTTACGCTGCTGCTACTCTGTTAATTATTTATGCAGTGTCACTTTAACTCTACCCACATGTACATATTACTTCAACTATCTCAACTAGCCGGTGCCCCCGCACATTGACTCTGCACCGGTACCCCCCTGTATATATAGCCTCCCTACTGTTATTTTATTTTACTTCTGCTCTTTTTTTCTCAACACTTTTTTTGTTGTTGTTTTATTTTAACTTTTTTTGTTAAAAATAAATGCACTGTTGGTTAAGGGCTGTAAGTAAGCATTTCACTGTAATGTCTGCACCTGTTGTATTCTGCGCATGTGACCAATAACATTTGATTTGATTTGATTAACAATCAATGTTACGGCTGAGTAGCTGTTCTAAGTACTGAATTTAAGTGGGACCATCCCGTTACTCTCTTCAAACCATCAACTACTACACTGCTCTCATCACCCCACAGGGGATCATTGACACGGCTGATTAGCCATCCTCAGAAGACCACTTCCAGAACGAGTGAAAGTAAACAGACGACTAAGAAGAAGGACATTGTGACCTCTTGTGGACAATCTGAGCCTAACATCTGAGCCTTACATCTAAAAGGCCATCCGAAAAGAGAAGGCCCAATCGACCCTTCCCACGAAGGCCTGGGTCCAACAGAGACGACGAAGACATAAATACATGCATTACTTCTTACCAAACGGGCGGCAGTTCTGGCAAAGTATTAGGATTACTATGAGCTTAGGTCGCCTCACCCCATGTGGAACGGATTCTATTATTTCTTTATATCTTCTTATGTAGAACCTCCGACTGAAACTAGCCAGCTAACTAGCTACTTGCTATTAGACACCGTTAGCGGTCTTCACCATTGTCCATGGTCTGCACTACCTACCAGCCAGCTCTAGCCTGGACAATTATCAGCCAGTCTGCACATAGCAGTCGCTATCGTGCCAGAGTTTATCGGATTTTCTGCCGGAATCACTGAATCACTGGACCTTAACACCGGATCATCGCAACTAGCTAGCTGCAACCGAATGGCTGTTGTTGTTGTTGTTGGCTAATCACCACTGTCCCGAAGCAAGCCCCAGTTAGCCTTGAGCTAGCCTCGAGCCAGGCCCATCTCCCGGCTATCTACCTCTCTGTCAACCGGACGGGACCTCCTAGTGTTGACACGGAGCCCCGCCGATCCATCACGACTGGTCTGCCGACGTAATCGTCTGATGTGGTTTCAACAGGCTTCCCATTGCGACGACCACGAAGATCCATCTGCTAGCCCCGACCCGCTAGCACACGCAATCAACAGCCGTGCCTCCTGTTCGCCTGTGCCGTAGCAGCCACTGAACTGCTCCCGGACTCACCTATTGCTGTTCACTGGACCTTATGATCACTCAGCTACACAGCTGATGCCTGCTGGACTGTTCCTTTATACGGTACCCCATCCTGTTTATCTGTTTAGCCTCAGCTCAAACTTTCAACACCATTACCAGCTGTTGTCTTGCTCTCTCGAATAACACCTGTGATTGCTTTATGCCTCTCTCCCATGTCAATATGCCTTGTCTATTGCTGTTTCGGTTAGTTCTTACTGTACTTTTTCACTGTAGAGCCCCCAGTCCCGCTCAACTTGCCTCAGATAGCTCCTTTGTCCCACCCCCCACACACGCAGAGACTGGCTCAATCGGTGCCTCCAGTGATGCTATCTCTTTCATCGTTACCCAACGCTTAGGTTTACCTCCACTGTACTCATATCCTTCCATATCCTTGTCTGTACATAATGCCCTGAATCTATTCTACAACGCCCGGAAATCTGCCCCTTTTATTCTCTGTACCCAACGCACTAGAAGACCAGTTCTTAAAGCCTTTAGCCGTATCCTTATTCTTTTCCTCCTCTGTTCCTCTGGTGATGTAGAGGTTAACCCAGGCCCTGTAGCCCCCAGTATCACTCCTACTCCCCAGGCGCTATCATTTGTTGACTTCTGTAACTGCAAAAGCCTTGGCTTCTTGCATGTTAACATCAGAAGCCTCCTCCCCAAATTTGAGTTATTCACTCCGTTAGCACACTCAGCCAACCCTGATGTTCTATCAGTGTCTGAATCCTGGCTTAGGAAGGCCACCAAAGATTCAGAAATGTCCATTCCCAACTACAACGTTTTCCGTCTAGATAGAACTGCCAAAGGGGGCAGAGTTGCAATCTACTGTAGAGATAGCCTGCAGAGCTCTATCCTACTATCCAGGTCTGTGCCCAAACAGTTTGAACTTCTACTTCTAAAAATCCACCTTTCCAGAAATAAGTCTCTCACTGTTGGGTACAGCCCCCAGCTGTACCCTGGACACCATTTGTGAATTGATTGCCCCCCATCTATCCTCAGAGTTCGTATTGCTTGGTGACCTAAACTGGGATATGTTTAACACCCTGGCCGTCCTACAATCTAAACTAGATGCCCTCAATCTCACACAAATTATCAAGGAACCTACCAGGTACAACCCTAAATCCGTTAACATGGGCACCCTCATAGATATCATCCTGACTAATTTATCCTATAAATACACCTCCGCAAACTTCAACCAGGACCATCCCTCATCACTGTCAAACGCTCCCTAAAACACTTCAGCGAGCAGGCCTTTCTAATTGACCTAGCCCGGGTATCCTGGATGGATATTGACCTCATTCCGTCAGTAGAGGATGCCTGGTTGTTCTTTAAAAGTGCTTTCCTCTCCATCTTAAATAAGCATGCCCCATTCAAAAAATTCAGAACTAAGAACAGATATAGCCCCTGGTTCACCCCAGACTTGACTGCCCTTGACCAGCACAAAAACATCCTGTGGCGTACTGCATTAGCATCGAACAGCCCCCGCGATATGCAACTTTTCAGGGAAGTCAGGAACCAATCAGTTAGGAAAGCAAAGGCTAGCTTTTTCTTTTTCAAACAGAAAATTGCATCCTGTAGCACTAACTCTTCTCCAGCGTGCCAGTGGCCATCGAAGGTGAGCATTTGCCCACTGAAGTCGTTTACAACGCCGAAATGCAGTCAGGTCAAGACCCTGGTGAGGATGATGAGCACACAGATAAGCTTCCCTGAGACGGTTTCTGACAGTTGCGCAGAAATTCTTTGGTTGTGCAAACCCACAATTTCATCAGCTGTCTGGGAGGCTGGTCTCAGATGATACCGCAGGTGAATAAGCCGGATGTGGAGGTCCTAGGCTGGCGTGGTTACAAGTGGTCTGCGGTTGTGAGGCCAGTTGGACGTACTGCCAAATTCTCTAAAACGAAGTTGGTAGAGAAAGGAACATTAAATTCCAATTGCACACTCCCTCAAAACTTAAGGTCCTCTGTAGCTCAGCTGGTAGAGCACGGCGCTTGTAACGCCAAGGTAGTGGGTTCGATCCCCGGGACCACCCATACACAAAAAAATGTATGCACGCACGACTGTAAGTCGCTTTGGATAAAAGCGTCTGCTAAATGGCATATTATTATTATTATTATTATTAAGACATCTGTGGCGTTGTGTTGTGTGACAAAACTGCACATTTTAGAGTGGACTTTTATTGTCCCCAGCACAAGGTGCACCTGTGTAATGATCATGCTGTTTAATCAGCTTCTTGATATGCCACACCTGTCAGGTGGATGGATTATCTTGGCAAAGGAGAAATGCTCACTAACAAATTTGTGCACAAAATTTGAGTATGAAACATTTATGGGATCTTTTATTTCAGCTCATGAAACATGGGACCAACACTTTGCATGTTGCGTTTATATTTTTGTTTAGTGTAATAAAAACATTTTCAAATCTCAAATAGTTCATTGATTGAGGAGACGGAATTTGTTAGGTGTTTTGGTTCTTGGTCTTGGTGTGAGGTGGTTGAGGTATTTGTGAAGAGCAAGCTTTGTGCTGTGAGTGGCTGGGAGAGGGGAAAGTGTCAGTATGTGCGTTTCTCACCTGCCTGCCCCTAGCCCTGGGTTATGGCAGGGAGCCGAATAACTCCACACTGACACGCTACAGCCCTCAGCCCGCTCCACCCCACCCACCAACCAGGGCCAGCCAGCCAGGGAGCCAGGCAGGGAGGCACACCAAAACAACTCCCTATTACACACCCTGGTCCTGCTGCAACACCAGCCATCTCCTTTGATGACTGATGGCTGCCTGGCCTTAACCGTCAATAACACCACCACAGTCAGCCACATCCCCACAACCAAACCTGCCGTCTAGACGGACAGCTTGCCACACCATAGACCAGGGTTCCCCAACTGGCGGCCCGCGTGGTTTTATTTGTCCCCCAAGTTTTCTGAGCAAAAATACAACAAACAAACCTTATTTTTTTGTGAATTTTCATTTAGCCACGGAAAAAGACAGGAACCTTCCTGCTAGCCATGATTGACTGAGAAAATGGATGGACTGGACATGCCGGGAGATAGTTTGGATTGGTTTGACATGTAGCGTGCTTCTGTCTATAACGTGAGCTGCTCAGTATGTGCTTGATAGTCCTTTCTACCACAGCGTTTTTGAAAGATATAACGTTAGCAATCGAGAACTACAAAAGTTATGCTACTTTTCTCAACAACATTGATGGCCTGAATTTAGCAGGCGCTATCGACAGATCAGTTGTAAAAAGTTGTGATGGGCTACTTTCTGCACATGCCAAGGTCAGTGTGAACCGGAGTGACAAGACACAACGCTGGCCAAACAAGATGTAGCTACAAACAAAACAGAGTTCAATGGTACCAGTCTGCCGTGAAGCGTTCATCCATGTATACGGGTAAGAGTCTAGCTACATTTTCAGATATTGTACGTTTCACATTTTGTCAGAAAGTTGTTTTCATTGCAAGTTAAAGACTACTGTTAGCTAGCTAGCGAACGTTAACTTGCTGGCTCACTAGCTAACGTTACGTGTATGATCTGTGTAGTAATATTATTCGAATCAGAAATCATGTCTAGACAATAGTGGCCCATCCACTAGATGTGGCTGGGGGGTGGTTATAGCATTTATTTCACATGCCCCATCATTAGATGGTTATAGCATTTATTTCACATGCCCCATCATCATTTCACATGCCCCATTTAGACAAGTGCGTCTGGGTAAGCATCATCTAATAATTATAAAATATTTATAAAATATTTTTATCTGGACACTTTCTGTTTTTGATATTGCTACTATGCAAGTAACCATTTCACTGTATCATTTACACCTTCTGTATCCTGCTATCCCTGTCAACTGTAAGTGCTGTTATTGTGAAGTGGAAACGTCTAGGAGCAACAACGGCTCAGCCGGGAAGTGATAGGCCACACAAGCTCACAGAACGGGACTGCAGATCATCTGTCCTCTGTTGCAACACTCACTACCGAATTCCAAACTGCCTCTGGAAGCAATGTCAGCACCATAACTGTTCGTCTGGAGCTTCATGAAATGGGTTTCCATGGCCGAGCAGTCGTACACAAGCCTAAGATCACCATGTGCAATGCCAAGCGTCGGCTGGAGTGGTGTAAAGCTCGCCGCCAATGAACTCTGGAGCAGTGGAAACGCGTTCTTTGGAGTGATGAATCACGCTACACCATCTGGCAGTCCGACGGACCAATCTGTTTGGTGGATGCCAGGATAACGCTACCTGCCCAATGCATAGTGCCAACTGTAAAGTTTGGTGGAGGAAGAATAATGGTCTGGGGCAGTTTTTCATGGTTCGGGCTAGGCCCCTTAGTTCCAGTGAAGGGACATCTTAACGCTACAGCATACAATGACATTCTAGATGATTCTGTGCTTCCAACAATGCCCCCGTGCACAAAGCGAGGTCCATACAGAAATGGTTTGTCGCGATCGGTGTGGAAGAACTTGACTGACCTGCAGAGAGCCCTGACCTCAACCCTATCGAACACCTTTGGGATGAATTGGAACGCCGACTGTGAGCCAGGCCTAATCGCCAAACATCAGTGCCTGACCTCACTAATGCTCTTGTGACTGAATGGAAGCAAGTCCCCGCAGCAATGTTCCAACATCTAGTGGAAAGCCTTCCCAGAAGAGTGGAGGCTGGTATAGCAGCAAAGGGGGGACCAACTCCATATTAATGCCCATGATTTTGGAACGAGATGTTCAATGAGCATGTGTCCACATACTTTTGGTCATGTAGTGTATGTGATCGTATACAAATGTAAGGCAGGTTTGAAATTATTATGTTTTAGTCAAATATATCTGTTTGGGCTTCTTGCGGTCAATTTGCAGTCTACAAATTATTTATAAATATGTTCCGTCCCCCGGAACAAAAAAATTGTAGTTGATGATCCCTGCCATAGACCATATATATATATATATACAGACCTTGCACCAAAAAACATGGCATTCACTGATGTGTATGTTTGTGTGTATGAGGAAGATGCTTCCCACTAAGCATTTACCGACTGCGACTTCTTTTGAATGTATTTTTTTGGGCCTGTCTGGACCGGCCGTCTTTTTTTGGTGCCGTCCGGGGCGGCCTTGATTTCAACGTCCAAGGCCGGTCCAGACCGGACCAAATCTGAACCAATCATAGACATCTATGTTTCACAAGTTTGGATGGCACAGTGCAGCACAGCACAGTAGACACACGCCTATGTTCAGATTTTGTCCGGTCTGGACCGGCCTTGATTTCAACGTCCACAGACGTCCAGTCCAGACCAGCCTATATTTGGCCCAAACATACAGTGGGGAAAAAAAGTATTTAGTCAGCCACCAATTGTGCAAGTTCTCCCACTTAAAAAGATGAGAGAGGCCTTTAATTTTTATCATAGGTACACGTCAACTATGACAGACAAAATGAGAAAAAAAAATCCAGAAAATCACATTGTAGGATTTTTTATGAATTTATTTGCAAATTATGGTGGAAAATAAGTATTTGGTCAATAACAAAAGTTTCTCAATACTTTGTTATATACCCTTTGTTGGCAATGACACAGGTCAAACGTTTTCTGTAAGTCTTCACAAGGTTTTCACACACTATTTTGCCCCATTCCTCCATGCAGATCTCCTCTAGAGCAGTGATGTTTTGGGGCTGTCGCTGGGCAACACGGACTTTCAACTCCCTCAAAGATTTTCTATGGGGTTGAGATCTGGAGACTGGCTAGGCCACTCCAGGACCTTGAAATGCTTCTTACGAAGCCACTCATTCGTTGCCCGGGCAGTGTGTTTGGGATCATTGTCATGCTGAAAGACCCAGCCACGTTTCATCTTCAATGCCCTTGCTGATGGAAGGAGGTTTTCACTCAAAATCTCACGATACATGGCCCCATTCATTCTTTCCTTTACACGGATCAGTCGTCCTGGTCCCTTTGCAGAAAAACAGCCCCAAAGCATGATGTTTACACCCCCATGCTTCACAGTAGGTATGGTGTTCTTTGGATGCAACTCAGCATTCTTTGTCCTCCAAACACGACGAGTTGAGTTTTTACCAAAAAGTTCTATTTTGGTTTCATCTGACCATATGACATTCTCCCAATCCTCTTCTGGATCATCCAAATGCACTCTAGCAAACTTCAGACGGGCCTGGACATGTACTGGCTTAAGCAGGGGTCACGTCTGGAACTGCAGGATTTGAGTCCCTGGCGGCGTAGTGTGTTACTGATGGTAGGCTTTGTTACTTTGGTCCCAGCTCTCTGCAGGTCATTCACTAGGTCCCCCTGTGTGGTTCTGGGATTTTTGCTCACCGTTCTTGTGATTATTTTGACCCCACGGGGTGAGATCTTGCGTGGAGCCCCAGATCGAGGGAGATTATCAGTGGACTTGTATGTCTTCCATTTCCTAATAATTGCTCCCACAGTTGATTTCTTCAAACCAAGCTGCTCACCTATTGCAGATTCAGTCTTCCCAGCCTGGTGCAGGTCTACAATTTTGTTTTTGGTGTCCTTTGACAGCTCTTTGGTCTTGGCCATAGTGGAGTTTGGAGTGTGACTGTTTGAGGTTGTGGACAGGTGTATTTTATACTGATAACAAGTTCAAACAGGTGCTATTAATACAGGTAACGAGTGGAGGACAGAGGAGCCTCTTAAAGAAGAAGTTACAGGTCTGTGAGAGCCAGAAATCTTGCTTGTTTCTAGGTGACCAAATACTTATTTTCCACCATAATTTGCAAATAAATTCATTAAAAATCCTAGTGTGATTTTCTGGATTTTTTTTTCTTAATTTGTCTGTCATAGTTGACGTGTACCTATGATGAAAATTACAGGCCTCTCTCATCTTTTTAAGTGGGAGAACTTGCACAATTGGTGGCTGACTAAATACTTTTTTTCCCCACTGTACTGTAGAAATATCTATAACTGGTTCAGATTTGTTTTGGTCCGGCCTTGATTGGGCCAAACATAGAAGCCTATAACTGGTTCAGATTTGGTCTGGTCCGGACCAAATCGTAACCAATCATAGACATCTATGTTTCACAAGTTTGGACAGCCCAGTACAGTAGACGTTTATGTTTGGTTCAGATTTGGTCTGGTCCGGACCTGCCTTGATTTGGCCCAAACATCGACGTCTATAATTGTACTGTACTCTGGTGTGCTCTACTGTGCTGTCCACATTCGTGAAATAGGATTGGTTCAGATTCCGGAGCGGACCAAATCTGAACCAATCCTATTTCACAAATGTGGACAGCACAGTAGAGCACACCAGAGTACAGTACATTACAGTACACAATACAGTAAAGAAAAGTAGAGTATAGTACAGTACAGTACACTACAATACAGTAGAGCATAGTAGAGTACAGTAAAGAAAAGTATAGTGTACTGTATTGTACTCTACTTTACTCTAATGTACTCTACTGAACTAAACTTTACTGTACTCTACTCAATTAAACTATACTGTACTCTACTCTACTCAATTAAACTACTGTCCTGTACATAACATACCGTACCGTACTCTACTGTGCTCTACTGTACCATACTGTACTGTAATGTTCAAACTTGTGAAACATAGCCTAGACGTCTATGATACGTTCAGATTGGGATCTAGTCAGCACCGACCAAATTTGTACTTGTTTAGGGGTGAAGCTCATTAGAATAATACCCAGCATGCTTTGCAAGTGTTTATTTTCACATTTACATTTTGGTCATTCAGCAGATGCTCTTATCCAGAGCTTCTTACAGTCAATGCATTCAACTAAGGTAGATAAACAAGATAATATCACAGTCATAGCAACAACAACAAACATTTGGAACCATTACTGATAATGTTGTTGTAATTGAAGTGGTCTGTTGGCTTATTCTGTAGGTTGGATTACTTTGAACATCATTGCTGCCAGTTTTAAAGCTTTTGAAAAAGCTACCATCAGTGCATGTGACAGATGGGCGCAATAATAAATATTCTGTTGCAATCTTCAGTTGGCTCCACTTTCCTATAGGCTTGAAGAATGATTATTGTGGCCTCCTGTAGCTCAGTTGGTAGAGCATGGCGCTTGCAACGCCAGGGTTGTGGGTTCCATTCCCACTGGGAGCCAGTATGAAAAATGTATGCACTCACTAACTGTAAGTCGCTCTGGATAAGAGCATCTGCTAAAATGACTAAAATGTAAAAATATAATGCTTACTTCATTGAGAATGTATGTGCAGTTAACATTTGTCCATAGAATCAATGACCGAAAGACGTATTTTTAACGTCTGTAAATGATCTATTTTCAATGTCCGGAAAATACGTATTTTTTACGTCCAGAAAATAAGTATTTTCACCTTTCATTCAGCACCTAAAATGCACCTGACGTCAACGTCTGGAAAATTATGTCTGGAAAATATGTCTAAAAGACGTCATTTTGCTTACTGGGTTCATCTTTATCATAACTTAGTCCTGAATATTCAACTAAAACACAGCAGTTATTTGAGCTGATAATCAGTCCAGACCAGTCTTACACCGACCTGTGTGTTATATTACCCTTCAACTAGCACCGCGGTGTGATATCGGATCAGACAGGGTAGAAATCATAAAAGCAGGGTAATGAGTGCGAGGGGGACTGAGAAAAGGGGGACACAGGCAGCTGGGGATTTGTATGGAGAGGAGCAGGTCAGTGCTGACGTCAGCTGGTAGCGACACACAGCGCGTCAGCAGCCCTCTTTAGATGCACACACAGATAATGAGGACAGGGCTCTTAGAGTCCCAGACAAAGACGCATATGGGAGAAATATGCCCATTAAACACAGAAATACACATCTACAGAGAGAGCGCACACACACAGCGCACCACACCGACACACACACACAAACAGAAACATCATACAAAGATAAAAGAGACACTGAGTAGCCTAAATGGCACAAGGAGACACAAGAACAAATATATCCATAGGGTGGTTCTATCCTTTAGTCTGCATCGCTGTGAAAGGAGCTGTCCTTAGCTAAGTAGATCACTGTAGCCTGCCTGCAGTCAGTCTCTGCTGCTCTATTCTACCTCCCTGGTACGGATGGCCTGGATTGTAATCCAAAGCCTTGGCAGGGGGACTGACTGACTGACTGGTGCAGTGAGGAGGGAGCAGGGGACCAGCCGGGGGTGTCAGCCTCAGCCGTGTCGCCAGGGCGACCTGGCAGGACCATGGAAAATTCTTGGAGTGGGGAATGGGGTTGGAGGACAGCGTCATCCTTGGCTTTTCACACCCGTCTACCACTTCTCCTCTCAGGTGTTGATCTGGGGCTGCACTGTGATAACCCAGACCAACACCCAGCAGTCAGTCCCCCCATGGCTCCTCTCTCTCATAATATTATCATATTAACCTGCATTCTTACAATACGAAATAAACTCAGCAAAAAAAGAAACGTCCTCTCACTGTCAACTGCGTTTATTTTCAGCAAACTTAACATGTGTAAATATTTGTTATATATATATATATAACAACTGAGACATAAACTGAACAAGTTCCACAGACATGTGACTAACAGAAATTGAATAATGTGTCCCTGAACAAAGGGGGGGTCAAAATCAAAAGTAACAGTCAGAATCTGGTGTGGCCACCAGCTGCATTAAGTACTGCAGTGCATTTCCTCCCCATGGACTGCACCAGATTGGCCAGTTCTTGCTGTGAGATGTTACCCCACTCTTCCACCAAGGCACCTGCAAGTTCCTGGACATTTCTGGGGGGAATGGCCCTAGCCCTCACCCTCCAATCCAACAGGTCCCAGACGTGCTCAATGGGATTGAGATCCGGGCTCTTCGCTGGCCATGGCAGAAAGCTGACATTCCAGGAAATCACGCACAGAACGAGCAGTATGGCTGGTGGCATTGTCATGCTGGAGGGTCATGTCAGGATGAGCCTGTAGGAGGGGTACCACATGAGGGAGGAGGATGTCTTCCCTGTAACGCACAGCGTTGAGATTGCCTGCAATGACAACAAGCTCAGTCCGATGATGCTGTGACACACTGCCCCAGACCATGACGGACCCTCCACCTCCAAATCGATCCCACTCCAGAGTACACTCATTCCTTCGACGAGAAATGCGAATCCGACCATCACCCCTGGTGAGACAAAACCGTGACTCGTCAGTGAATAGCACTTTTTGCCAGTCCTGTCTGGTCCAGCGACGGTGGGTTTGTGCCCATAGGCGACGTTGTTGCCGGTGATGTCTGGTGAGGACCTGCCTTACAACAGGCCTACAAGCCCTCAGTCCAGCCTCTCTCAGCCTATTGCGGACAGTCTGAGCACTGATGGAGGGACTGTGCGTTCCTGGTGTAACTCGGGCAGTTGTTGTTGCCATCCTGTACCTGTCCCGCAGGTGTGATGTTCGGATGTACCGATCCTGTGCAGGTGTTGTTACACGTGGTCTGCCACTGCGAGGACGATCAGCTGTCCGTCCTGTCTCTGTGTAGCGCTGTCGTAGGCGTCTCACAGTATGGACATTGCAATTTATTGCCCTGGCCACATCTGCACTCCTCATGCCTCCTTGCAGCATGCCTAAGGCACGTTCACGCAGATGAGCAGGGACCCTGGGCATCTTTCTTTTTGTGTTTTTCAGAGTCAGTAGAAAGGCCTCTTTAGTATTCTAAGTTTTCATAACTGTGACCTTAATTGCCTACCGTCTGTAAGCTGTTAGTGTCTTAATGACTGTTCCACAGGTGCATGTTCATTAATTGTTTATGGTTCATTGAACAAGCATGGGAAACAGTGTTTAAACCCTTTACAATGAAGATCTGTGAAGTTATTTTGATTTTTACGAAGTATCTTTGAAAGACAGGGTCCTGAAAAGGGGACGTTTCTTTTTTTGCAGAGTTTATGTCTAAAGATACCATTACAATTTTGAGGGGAATGCGCATATAGCCTAGGGTTGTTTATTTCCTTCAAATCCACTGTTATGCTGAGATGTCTTTATTTGGCTGGACAACAAAAGCCTTTTATCACAAGGTCTCTTTGTGATTACGTCTGTATGTCACAGGATCGCTCAAATTTACCATGAATGAGTAATAATTCTTATGAAAATCTGTCAGCAAAGTCCACTTCATCAGACTATACTCAAGTTGAACAATGCACTGTCCATTTCATCAACCCAAAATGAATAGAGTTGAGGGCAATAGGTGGGTGTGTATGTGTGTGTGAGCTTGTCTGTAAGATAGTTGAGGACCCTATTTCTCTGAAAAGTTTCAAGGGTTCAACCATCTCTAGATGAGCTAGCAGCTAAATCCTCCTCCTGCAGCAGGACATGGAGGACAGAGAGATCCAGGACACCAAACCAAACACCACCACCACCACCAGAGCAATGAGGGCATCACAACAACCAAATACAGCCAGACAACACATACTGTTGACCCTGCAAAAGACTGGTGTCCTGTCTAGGCGTTGTACTTGTACATCAAGCTGTCCCAAGCTACATAAACAGGGGATATGCTTCTGCCCTATGGGCTGTTCTGGCTCGGACAAGGCTACTTAAGGCAACTTTACTTTTGGAGGGGAGGGATCTCCCCTATTTCCTGGCTCTGTGTCTGGATGTGATGGCCAGCTGTGGCCCCTCACAGGGAAACACAAGAGACCAGACCAGAGACAAACCACCAAGGAAAGAAATACAGTCATGCAACATGGAATTCCTGAAAAGTAGATGGAAGCCAGAGCCAGGAGCTGATCCCAGCACTGCAACGGGAGATGGGGACTGGGAGACGGTGACGGAGACTGCAACGGGGAATGGGATGGGTACAGGGACTGGGATGGAGCTTGGACGGGGAGTCGGACATGGACACGGAGAGCGACTGGGAGGGAGAGACTGGGCTCGGCGTCCCGTCTCGAGACTCGGTCAACCCAGACAGGACCCATTGTGGATGCGGGCGTCCGCGTGTCACGACAGACACGCCCAGTCTTGGCTGCCCTCCCTCTGCCTCTGCGCATATCTTGCTCCTTAGCTGCCTCTCCTCTCCTCTCCTCTCCTCTCCTCTCCTCTCCACTGTCTTGGTACAGCATAGACACACAGAGAACAGGAGAACAACTACAAACAATTCACAATGGGTTTTTTTTCTCTAGGCCCAAAAAATTATAAACCTGACAAAAATACAAATGCCACCAAATTCTACCTGTACATGAACACACAGCAACATGGATTCAATTGGAGTCAGTCGTGTGTGTGTGCATGCGCATTTGGGGGCACCGAAAACCTGTCTGTACCCGGTCCAGAAGCGTGACCAGCTGCTGCAGCTCAGCGATTTACAGCTCTCTTGCCCGGGGCCACCTGCCTGCAGCCCAGACAGATGCTGATGACGCAGGCCTGGAGAAGGCCGGGTCTCCCCCCGCTGGAGCCTAACCACTACCACCCCTCTCCCTCTCCCCCCAAACTACTACCCAGCCCCCACACCACAGCCATTAATGAACCACAGAGAGAGACTCCCACGTTGAGCTCCCCCAGGGCCTGACCCTGCCCAGGCCACTGCTCCAGCCCCTGCCTATCCAGAGTTTTGAGGGCTGTGGAACAGGGGCAGGTCACCAGAGGCCTGCTCCTCCAGGGCCTGGCTCCGGGACAGGACGCCCAGCGAGTGTTTGTGGCGCCTGGCGAGAGAAACAATCCAGTCAAGCAGTAAATCTAAAGTGAAAGTGTTGTGCTGTTGCTCTGTTCTGCTGTGAAGCCCCAGCTCTGAAGCCTTCTTCTCCTGGTGATGTTTTACTTCCCTTCCCCTATTAGTAAGTATTTTCTTTCTTCCAAGGCTCTGTTAACAAGCCCCTACTGAACACACAGGGCTTTACCCAGCTAGGGGAGATGCAGC
Organism: Coregonus lavaretus; assembly: GCF_964263955.1. NCBI lineage: Eukaryota > Metazoa > Chordata > Actinopteri > Salmoniformes > Salmonidae > Coregonus > Coregonus lavaretus. The sequence continues at coordinate 19,072,538 of NC_140024.1, forward strand.
TGGAGGTGGCTCTCTACCTCACTACCTGCAGTCTCTCTGCCCTCTCATATGTCTCTACCACAATAAGACTAGAGGGCTGTTGTTTTAGAGGGGGAAGGACCATCAACCTGGTTTAGTTTGTTTAGGATTCGGAAATAACAGAAAAAGACAGTGAAACTATTTACAGAGCAGAGAGAGATAAATAAATCAATATGGGACAAGCCTACTTCAGATGTTATGAATGTACGTGTGTAGGACAGACTTTAGGTTAAAGGAGCTGATGAGGTGACTGACAGGTGGTATTATGTTGAAACAGGAATGTGGAGCTTACGTAGAGGAGAAAATCTCAGCTCAACCGTCAGCCCTGCTTCTCATAGTTTAGGTTTTGCTCCTGGCTGCAGGCCAGACAGAGCGGAGCTTGCATAATGACAAACACGTGTTTTGCAGGAACAACAAAAATGCCACAATCTGAGTAAGGTCAACCATATTACGTCAATGATGAACTTTTTCCCACAATGGCATGTTTCAGTCTCAAATGGCCCATTACAGTTCTGCTGTGCTTACTACCATAACTCTCAGACGTACAGCCCCCACAGCTCAGCTTAGACAAAGAACACATACCGGATTGGACCACTTTGTTCCCAAAGTTGCTTAAAAAGCAAATCTGAGAAATGTGGATCTAAAACTATTATGGTTTGAAATGGTCTGTTTCAGAGAAAGTTCATGCTTTTCAGAGAAAGTTTGTCATGTTTTCTGATATATTTCTGGATATAAAATGCCTGATGGAATATCTGTCAGATAAGCTCCCTTGGAACATCCACCTTTTTACAACATCAAAAACTATTTGCAGGAGACAAGGTGATCATCCCAGATGGGACTTTCCTGGAAAGCCGAGGAGCTCTAGGAGTTGTGTGACTGGCAGTGTCCAGCTGTCACACACAGGACAGGAGTGGGATATAGGCTATTCCCTTTACTCACCAAGCCAAAGCCAAGGCCACAGCTCTGCCCAGAAGCACCACTAACACACTGCTGGCATCCAAGTCTTCACTGTAGCCCTTTACACTCGTACCCATATACAGGTTGAAAATTGCAGATTTGGGCACTGATAAGCGCCTAAATTGGAACGCAGTGGCTGCACAGTAACATCCTATAAATTACGTCTGTTCTCAGGGTCTCTGCTTCACAGCTCTGTATGGGTTTTGACTGACAGACGTTCTGAACTTGAGCACCCCCATCCCTCCCGCTAATTGGGCAACTTTAGCTAATTGTATTTTGTAAGAGGTGACATTGAGGATTATAATAAATACCGCTTTGATTTCATACAAGCAAGCCATACACCCGTGAGTCCAAATGTGCACTTCACATTTCCATATCATAAAACTCATGTCATATACAGTGTCAACGTTTATGATCACTATGTTTGATGTAAAAGTATGACATGGCGTCATACCCTGGATTGTTCTGAACAGAATGAGCCTGTTTGTTTATTGTGAAGAACATTTGCTGCAGAACACGCACCTGAATGAACTCATGACTCCTTTCTATACACACCAAAATTACGATCTATTTCTCTAAATTGCCTTGTGAAAGCCTAACACTGTAAGATTGTATTTTAGAATTTAGCTAGTCATGTTGGCAATAGAACAAGCTTTCAAATGATGCCCCACCTGACCCAGATTGCGATTTATAATGGGCCGTTTTTGGATTGCGTGAACAACAACAGTAATTGTGTGATGGCGAGGATACAGGGTTGTGTTCCTACCAGTGTGCTTGCTCTAGTTCCTCAACGGCACAGCTAGGAGAGCCAAAAAAAAATGCACTTTATAGGTGAAGACTCTTCTTTGAGTGATAAAAGTGCATTGAAATGACGTAGGAAGTGTGCACACTTTGGGGAGATGTGTGGCCACTTGGAGACACTAGTTATTCCTCTCTCTCAAACCCTTGTCATTTTTTTTGTCTTATGTTGCACCTGCCCCACATTTTCCAGGAATATTCTTATCATGTTACTGAATGTATCCAGAGTATTTTCAGATGTCATTATCAACAAATGCTGAAATCATTTAGCATATCATAAATTATACGTGAATCCTATAGGATTCTATAGGAAAAATCATTAATCCTATAGAATTCTATTGGAAAAATCACTTTAGGATTTTTTGACTAGGGATAGCACACAGATTTGAAGAGTTTCAGAAATTAGGCAATTTTTTTGAAATATCCAAAACAGAACCCCGGGCAAAATGTGGAGGTTCCATTTATATAGTTATGAACAAGCAAATAACACAAACAGCACAATTTCGAAAAGATAGGCCTGATAATACAATTTATAGCCCTTAGATAAAAAACATAAAAACACAATGCATATTCCCAGTAAAAGGGATTTAATCTCAGCGAGAGGAGTTTGATCCAAAGTTTATTGGCGACCCCCCAGTAAATCAACGTCCTATAAATAGTTGTAGGCGGTGTGCTGTGTTTCGTGCAGATTAAGTTTTATCTTTGCTTAACATTCCCTCTTGACCTGGACCTCAGCAATGCACCGGCCGGCGGGCTTTAGAACAAATAGGGATCCATGATCTGTGGAGAGTCTTGGCAGGGTGCCCTGGCAGCATAAATACCTTGAATAGTCCTTCTCAATCATAAGCACTCTTTTTAGCTTTACTTTGATTTGCTGATCTGTGTGTTCATAAAAAGATCCCGAGTTGATCTACTTTTAACACAAGCAATTCTGAAAGAGAATGTTGACCCAGTGACGCACGAAATGTACGATTTGTGCGACAGCCCGCCAGCTTTTATATATCACCTGAAATTTATGAACAGATAATTTATGGACGTGAAATAACTTTGCAGGTCCTCTCCTGAGTGGCTCGACTGTTTCCATTCCCCTTTCAACATCCCAGTCCAGTAGAAACATCAACCCTGGATTGACCATTGGCCAGAAGTTCTGTTTACAGTCCCCCTTTCTCTTGGTGATCTAACTGTGTGGAAGAACATGTTCGCTGACAATATTTTCAGCACATCTTTTGGCATTTTTAAACGTTTACACACAGGAACTATAAAACAACAATGCTAACTCTTTTTGTCCTGAAATTCCAAGCTCACTACATGTCCAAGTCAAAATGTAGCCTGGGCCTACTAGTGTTTTGTGGAAGTAACTTTTAGAGAGGACAGACAGTAAACAGTCCCTCCCTACAGGCTGGCATGTCTACTGTAATTACACTGTGAACGATGGGGAGAGGATTGGACGGCTTGTACTCTTCACAGCTCATAGGGGTGGCGTTACATCCAGAAACCTGGCCTACTGTACAAACCAAGAGAAAGTCCTACTGTTGGCTGACTTCAGCCTGGTGTATTCATGGAGTACATTAAGATTGTGGCCCTTACACACTCAGAGACGAAGCTTGTAGTGTATTTTGACATTTCCATGACATGCCATTTAAAAACATACCTAAATGATCATCACAATGATCTAGAAGATGGATCAGGGAAAAGTAGGGCACACCCCTCACACGGCATCCAACACAGGTATTTACACACTAGTTAGGCACTTAGACACATGAATGAAAGTGGGGCACCATTTTCAGGTTCCCTCACATATCTGCTTACGTTCTTTTGGAAAATACCCTGTTAATCCTATAACTCTGCACTCACACACAGGGCTTTTTTACACTGTACAGTATACATAGTGGGTAGAATTGACACGTTGTATATTAAAAAGGCTCTGCTGTATTGAAGTATAAACACTTCCCTTAGTGTCCTTCGTATGCAGCTGTGTTCGGGACCAGCGTTGAGGCGCCCAATTAAAGGCCAGACAGCAGCTAGTGTTGAGCCTGGGAGGCTTGAGTACAACAGGAAGACTATACCTGATATGGACATGAGTGCCAGATCGAGGAGGCTGGAGGCCTTGTAAGGGAACATCTGGCTTTATCATGGAATCAGAGCAGGCTCCTCTCATAAACAAAGCCTAGCGCCTGAGCCCTGGAACTCAGGCCAATAACAAGCATGCGAACAGAGCTACCATCTATCAGAGGGAGAGAGAGGTAGGGATATGGAGAGAAGGAGAAGGGAGAGAGCAAGAGAGCATGAGGAGGGAGAGTGAGTGAGAGAGAAATTGCCTGTTGTCAAGTAAATCATTTGCAAACAATTTGCAAACAACTGCTGGCCGGACGTTTTTATTTTACAATTATCTCAGCTGTCACTTCCCTCCAGCTTTCTCTCCATGTGCATCTCATTCTGGGTGCCAACATCAGGCCCTGAAGTGACCAAAAACAACACTAAAACAAAAATAAACTTTACACTTCTCCTGTTTTCATTATGTTCACACATCATTACACAAGGAGAGCAGGAGAGCAATGGGCCCCATAGCTTGTTACCCTCACCTGAATTTCATAAGGAACACTAAGGCCCTTCTAGAATCAGTGAGATAAAGGTCAGCTCTGCTGCCTGCTACAGTGCTGTGTGAGCAGTTCAAAATGCAACAGTGGTAGGCTACACAAGCTGTCTGGGCTCTGGGCACAAGTCACAGCCCTGTAACCTGGGCCTCCAGGCACTGGGAGAAGCTCTAACACAAAGCTATGGAGCATTCCCTTCTAACCCAATAGGATACGGTCGAAACAACAGATCAGATCTGCTTTAGTCAGAGTTTGAATTTGAATCCTACAACTATACTGCGAAACACCTAAATAATGCCTTCTTGTAGCCATGTGCGAGAGTAATACGTTTATGTTTTATGAGAATAATAAAATGGGGCTTGGGCTGGTAGGGAGTGTTTTCATATCGACATTGTTGAGTCCCCGGTGTTCAGCAGCACAGCACAGCACATGTCATGAACTGAACTGAACTGAGAGAGAGAAAGAGAGTCCCTTGCCATGTGCACTGTGCCATGCACTGCCAGGGGAGAACACAGAGACCCTGCCGCTAGGCCAGACTGGTAGACAGACAGACAGGGGGGGAGGGAGACAGACAGACAGGGTGGGAGGGAGGGAGACAGACAGACAGGGAGGGAGGGAGACAGACAGACAGGGTGGGAGGGAGACAGACAGACAGGGTGGGAGGGAGACAGACAGACAGGGTGGGAGGGAGACAGACATACAGGGTGGGAGGGAGACAGACAGACAGGGTGGGAGGGAGAGAGACAGACAGGGTGGGAGGGAGAGAGACAGACAGGGTGGGAGGGAGGGAGACAGACAGACAGGGTGGGAGGGAGACAGACAGACAGGGTGGGAGGGAGACAGACATACAGGGTGGGAGGGAGAGAGACAGACAGGGTGGGAGGGAGACAGACAGGGTGGGAGGGAGACAGACAGACAGGGTGGGAGGGAGACAGACAGACAGGGTGGGAGGGAGACAGACATACAGGGTGGGAGGGAGAGAGACAGACAGGGTGGGAGGGAGACAGACAGACAGGGTGGGAGGGAGACAGACAGACAGGGTGGGAGGGAGACAGACAGACAGGGTGGGAGGGAGACAGACAGACAGGGTGGGAGGGAGACAGACAGACAGGGTGGGAGGGAGACAGACAGACAGGGTGGGAGGGAGACAGACAGACAGGGTGGGAGGGAGGGAGACAGGGTGGGAGGGAGGGAGGGAGACAGGGTGGGAGGGAGGGAGGGAGACACAGACAGACAGGGAGAAGAACACTCATCACCAAACACAGCATCACTCACTGGAGGGGCTTTAGAACAAGGCCAGAGCACATTTCACTTCATAAATCAGAACAGACATTGGAAGGAAAGGTTGATCTGATCTGAGACCAGTGCACTTAGGTAGCCTAACTCTTACCCACAATAGCACAAATACCATCATCTGACAGCTCAGTCTATGGCACGTGTCAAACTCATTCCATGGAGGGCTGAGTGTCTGCAGGTTTTTCGCTCCACCTTTGTACTTGATTGATTAATTATTGTCACTAATTAGTAAATAACTCCCCTCACCTGGTTGTCTAGGTCTTAATTGAAAGGGAAAACCAAAAACCCGCAGACACTCGGCCCTCCGTGGAATGAGTTTGACACCCCTGGTCTATGGGAATGAGTATGTATTATTCACAAACCTTTAGACTCAGTCAGACGCAAGAATAATAAGAGACAACGTAATTTCCTGTTATGAATGAGACTCCACAATCCCACGCTCTCTAATGGTCTACAACTATTACAAGTCTAGGCTCCACTACAAACTTCCCTTCTCTCAACTCACACCAGGAATATCTTCAACTGAAAATACTATTGTACATAGTATGGTAACAACATCAAATGCCAGTTCCTAAAATATATTTTCGAGTGGCTTTCAGAACAGGATGCTCCAATAGCATATTTCCGCCTTTTCAGTAGTTTTCCTCACTGACAGTTGGCCTATTTCAAAATGTGAAAACGGATAGGCTACCTGGTTTGCTTGACAATTTATTTCCAGCTTTCAATTCATTTGGTCAACAATAGCCCCTGAAATGTCTTTGTGTTAGTCATTGCACTTCAGAAAAACAAAAATACACAAACAATGACTGTTGAATGAATAAATCTTGAATGAAGAGGGAACTTTGTTATTGTCTTGCCAGTTTATGATAACAGACATGGCGTGAACTTAGAACGTCCACTAACTCTGTTAACAATAAAACTAAAACACGTTCATCTAGTTCAACATCAGATGATGTAATTACAGTTGCAAAGCTACCGGTAATTTACCAAAGTTATCGGAATCTTCAGTAACTTTGGTAATTAACAGAAAATCTATGGCAATCTATTGTAACTTTGGCAATTAGTATTTTTTAGTCATATATAGTATTAAGTTTTTCATCTGTGTCCATATTGTCCATGAGTTTAACCATATGGTTCAAGAGAACATAGCCTAATTAATGAAAAAAGTATCTAATCAACAATGGCATTATTTTTAATTACCTCTGCAACTCATCCAACTATTGACTTTTTTCAGACGGCCACCAGTTTGACGCCAAAACATTGACAACAAATACATATTGACATAGTAAAATAAATACAATTGTGTTAAAGAAATAAAGGATATTTCATGCTGAAACCCTGATATTAAACACCAATGGTATTCACTGAGTTGATGGTTTATATTTAGGATAATGTTTTACAGCTTTCTAATTATATATATTTATTTTAAATAATCTTATTTAATTATTTCATATATTTTACATGTGATAAGGCTACAAAGAGGGCCAGAGATAATAACAGACAACTGTGATAATCTGAAGTACCCAAAAGGGCCACTAGATGTCTTATAATAGATTACATAAAATCCTTGAAAGATACCAAATTCTAGCAGTTTACTGGTAAAGTAATATACTTGAAAATATATTTTACAGCCCTAGATGTAATACACTCATATTCTCAACAATACCATATCTTGGAGACGTAAACATTGGGCATACCTTGCTCTGTTAAGCAGGGAGGGTGTTACATGAAGCCGAGCGATTAAGGGAAAATACCTTGGGTGGAGATACAAAAGTCTTTGGAATGTGAAGGCAAGGGAGATTCCATTACTATTACTAGTTAATCATAAAAGATCCCTGAGCATCGACATCTAGGGTTGACTCTGAGCAGAGCAGAGAGCCTGGAGCACAGCACAACCCAGTGAGGGACAAAGCAACATCCAAGTATGAGCGCAGACTGAGGCAAACCCTGCCTTTTGTCTCCAGAGAGAGACCGCGGCACAGTGCATAAACACTGAAACACTTCCTGCCCGATCTCACTCACTCAAAGTAGAAGCAGGTTTATTGTGAAGACAGGTAATGAACGCAAAGAGCATATGTTACATCTGAGCTGTGAGAAAATACACAAAATCTATTTTCCCATAACTTGGCATTTCATGTCGTCAAGATAGAGTGCTGTGCTCTCTTGAAGAAATGTCTACACTTGAGTAAATGATCGCGTCATTTGCATATATTTCTGACTGATGTCTCAAAGAAATGATTAATTGATGCCGTGAATGTCTTTCTCTCTGTTTTTTCCCCCATCAGCCATATAGAGACTCACCCCCAAAGTAAAATGACACATATGGCGTCTCCAGCCGGCGCAGCAGACAGACAGACACCACATCTCATTCTGGCCCACTGGCTCTTGGAACATTCATTAAAAGGAAAAAAGCACCAACACCAACAGCAGAAAGAAAGCCTGGTGAATTATAGGTCAATCAAAACGGTAATGAATGATCCTAGACCAGCAGCTGCAAGAGTGTCTGCACAGGTATAAATCCGAGCAGAAATTACATTTGCATGCTTTCAGGGGTCGTATTTTATCTGAAAGAAATCAAGCCCATTCCACAGCACGTAGGCTAGCCTTTAAATTACTTTTCAAATAGCTTGGAACTGTGTCCCATATCCTTTTATCACTGTAATGGGACAGTGTTCTTTTAACAAAGCACATAAGATCACAACACTTTGGGCACAGTCAACAAACAATGACTATTCTCACTGTGCCATTTACAACCCTAGCTAGCTACGATAGTAGTCACCTCACTGTCCCCGTCTGGTCAGAGTATAGGCCTGTCTGTATGAGGGACACACGATGCTTGGCACATCTCTACCCCCAACCAGCTGCTGCTGCTCTCTGTCCCTGCTGCCCAATATCAAGGCCCATGGCACCAGGAGCCCATAACCACAGAACCTCTGCTGGATCCTCTGACAGAGCAGCAGCAGCACAGGAGAGCCAGGCCACAGAAAGACACACAAACCAGCTTTTACTATCATTATGCACACCTCAGGAAGCAGCCAACCCCAACAGACTGCACTCACAATCTCACTTCACACACAGGGAACCACAACCCACTGCACAAAACCAGTGAGCCAATTACGATGTCAAGAGACAAGAAAGAAATCTACTTCTGGAGTGGGAAATAAATTATTCTCAATTTCAATATTATTAGCCAAGGACTTTGCTACAACTATCTATATTAGGCTGCTCTACCTAGGTTCATAGTAGGGCTACACAATTAATAAAATACACATCAAAATCTCAATATTGACATGTGCAATACCACATCGCAGGAGATATCCATATCGCAGGAGATATCCATATCATAGGAGATATCCATATCACAATATTCTGAAAGGCCACACAGTGTAATGTCAGTTTTTACAGTTTACTCTGTTTGTCATCTTTCTCCCTCTATCCTCTTTGCGGCTGCTTCCCACACACACACAAAGCCTCACCCCCTGTCACACAAGCAGTGCAGGTCCTCCTCCCCGCTGTTCGATTCACTAGAAGTTTGCATGCTGTTCTGTTAGGTCAAATGCAGTCAACAGATTGTTCCAAACATGAACTCATTCGGCCATACGCTTTCAATAAAATAAAGAATTTGTCCACAATTCGCAGATTTCTCAATTGCTCTTTGACTGACAACGGAGCAGAGCTAGCAATGCACAAAAACACGTCACAAGTCACGTGACCCGTTTTAGCTGCTTTCCGGTTCTAGACTGTATGGAGAGAGAAAAGGGGGAGAAGGCAAACTCCACCTAACTAGTTTCAATGTATGGAATCACTTAGGACATTTTGGATTTTAGATCAGCTTCCCCTTTAATATAAATCATTATATTACTAGGATTCCAACAGTTCACCCAAGGGATTTGATCTTTATCGCAAGTCAAATCGCAATCATAATGTTAGGTTACAAAAAAAATCGCAATTCGATTTTTTGCCGATATTGTGCATTCCTAGTTATATGTGATATCAATATGTGATATATACTCAGTGGCCAGTTTATTAGGTACACCACCCCGTTCACGAAAACGGTTCGCTCCTGCCTGGTGTCAACGGTACAGGCTGGTGGTGGTGGTGTAATGCTGTGGGGAATATTTTCCTGGCACATATTATTAGGTCCCTTGATACCAATTGAGCAATGTTTCCATACCCCGAAGAATTCAGGCTGTTCTGGAGGCAAAGGGGGTCCGACCCGGTACTAGATGGGTGTACCTAATAAATGATATGTGATGTATATGTGATATCAATTAATAAGGGTGTATGCCTACTGTCAAATGTAAAATAGCCTACCTGTACCAAAAAAGAAAAAAACACCACTGTGTCTAAAATAAAATAAATGAATGTCCTAGAGATCCATGTAGCCTGTCTTTTATTTCTGGGCTGGCTCTTACTGTGAGTTCTGTGGGGTGGAGGTGTGTGATATTTGTGACAGTTTGGGTGGGCCACAGCTCTGATTCGCTCTACTAACGCACATTGGGCACGGCTTGAGTGTTCAGTTACGAGTTCACCCAAGTACCACCTCCTCTGTGCCATGAGTCCAGGCCATAGGGCTGGGCGATATGGCCTAGAAATCATACCTCGATTTCTTCAAACTTATGGGCGATTCACAATATATCTCTATTTTTTAAATGTTTTCTCTAAATAAGCGTTGCTGTACAATTAAAGGTAAAACAGTTATACCTAGGCTAAATATAAGACTTCCAAAACCATAAGACACACTAATAATGTAATTATTTTATCAGAACAGTTTAACCTTATTTTATTTTTTTTTTTTGATTTTTATTGCAATAATCACTAATCTGGCTTTAAAGTCTATGAAAATGCCCCCTTTTTTTTGCAAATGTAACTAGAACCATGCATAATCCACATTCACAACGACTAAAAAATTGGCGGCCCCTTACACTTCAGTGTTGTGATGCAAAAATTCTATCAAAATGTATAGCGCATAGAATTAAAAGGTATTGTCGGACATTATTAATTCTAATCAGACAGGTTTTTTACATGGGCGATACATTGGAGATAATATAAGGCAAGTACTGGAAACAATAGAACACTATGAAAAATCTGGGAAGCCAGGCCTACTATTCATAGCAGACTTCGAAGGGGCATTTGATAAAGTACAACTGGGGTTTATATATAAATGCCTGGAGCATTTCAATTTTGGACAATCTCTTATAAATTTGGTTGTTTATATAGTAACCCTAGGTGTAAAATAGTAAATAATGGCTATTTCTCAGAAAGTTTTAAACTGTCAAGAGGAGTGAAACAAGGTTGTCCACTATCGGCATATCTATTTATTATTGCCATTGAGATGATAGCTATTAAAATCAGATCCAACAATAATATCAAGGTATTAGAAATCCAGGGCTTAAAAACAAAAGGTGTCATTGTACACTGATGATTCATGTTTTCTTTTAAATCCACAACTTGAATCCCTCCACAGCCTCATAGAGGATCTAGATGCATTTTCTAACCTCTCTGGATTACAACCAAATTATGATAAATGTACTATATTACGTATTGGATCACTAAAAAACAAACATTTTACATTAGCATGTGGTTTACCAATAAAATGGTCTGATGGTGATGTGGATATACTCGGAATACATATCCCAAATGAAATAAATGATCTCACTCCAAAAACATTTAATAGAAAGTTAGCAAAAATAGATAAGATCTTGCTACCATGGAAAGGTAAATACCTGTCAATTTGGGGAAAAATCACCCTGATTAACTCTTTAGTATTATCCCAGTTTACCTATTTGCTTATGGTCTTGCCTACGCCTAGTAAACAGTTTTTAAAATTATATGAGAAAAAAAGATTCAATTTTATTTGGAACGGCAAGCCAGACAAAATTAAACGGGCCTATTTATATAATGAATATGAATGAATTAGGAGGACAGAAATTATTAAATATTAAAGCATTAGACCTATCACTAAAAGCTTCAGTCATACAATAATTATACTTAAATCCGAACTGGTTCTCTAGCAAACTAGTACGATTGTCTCACCCAATGTTCAAGAAGGGACTTTTTCCCTTTATTCAGATTACAACCCCTCACTTTCAGGTATTTGAAAAGGAAATCATCTCCCAAATATCACTATTTCTAAAACAAGCCATAGAAAGTTGGTTGCAATTTCAATTTAATCCTCCAGAAATGACAGAACAAATATTGCAACAAATATTGTGGTTAAACTCAAATATACTAATTGATTTAAAAAAAACGTTCTTTTTTGAGAAAATGTTTAAAAAAGGTATAATCTTCGTAAATGATATTATCGGTAGGAATGGTGGAGTTGTCGCACATGCAGCTAACAAAAACATATGGAAATGTCTGCTCTACCCAAAATTACAACCAAATAATTGCAGCATTACTGCAAAAATGGAAGAGGAAAGTGGAAGGAGGAAAAAGTAAGGAACTTGTCTGTTGGCCTTGCATTAAAGAACATTATTGGTTAAAGAAGATTGTGATAAATAAAAGTGTTTACCAGTTTCATTTAAGGACCAAAAGATTGACAGCCGTCCCATATAGATTGCAAAATAGTTGGGAAGAGATTTTTGACGTACCGATTCCATGGCATAGTGTTTATGAACTGATACGCAAAACGACACCGGATTCAAAACTTATAATTTTTCAATTTAAATTATTATATACAATTCTTGCTACCAATAGAATGTTATTTGTATGGGGGATACAATCTTCCCAGCTCTGCATATTTGGCTGTGAAGAGACAGAATCATTAGATCATTTGTTTTGGTACTGTCCATTTGTAGCTTGTTTCTGGACACAGGTCCAGGAATGGCTGAAGGATTGCAATATTTGCATGGAGCTGACCCTGCAGATAGCACTACTGGGTGATCTGAAAAGTCATAGTCAATCGATCAATAATATAATAATACTTTTAGCAAATATGTTTATTTTCAATTCACAAACTGTTACTTTCAATTCACAAACTGTAGAAACAATGAGAATAGAAAGGTTCAGAACTTTTGTAAAACATCACAGTACAGTTGAAAAATATATGGCAAATAGAAATCCAATATGGATGGTGTTAAGAGATAGATGGGAGGTGTTGAATGGAGCTGAAGGATGGGACTAATAACAACAACTAATAACAACAAGATAACTAGTGTAAGACATGCTGTGTCCATAATAAGGATATAGGTTATATATTGTGAGCTTTTGTGAAAGACCACAGTTAGAAAGATATGGCATATAGAAGCATACCAGATGAAAATGATCGGAGGAAGTTCAGGAGTAAAAACAAACAAAATATAATTATTGACTGTGTCCATAAAATGTATAAGCATGAAGTAGAGGCCTAAGCATTGTTGTTCACTAGTTTACTCCAATTAGGGAGGGGATGGTGGGGTTGGGAAATATATATATTTTTAAAGGATATATATATATATATATATATATATATATATATATATATATATATATATATATATATATATATATATATATATATATATATATAGATATATATATATAGATATATATATATATATATATACAGTGGGGAGAACAAGTATTTGATACACTGCCGATTTTGCAGGTTTTCCTACTTACAAAGCATGTAGAGGTCTGTAATTTTTTATCATAGGTACACTTCAACTGTGAGAGACGGAATCTAAAACAAAAATCCAGAAAATCACATTGTATGATATTTAAGTAATTAATTTGCATTTTATTGCATGACATAAGTATTTGATACATCAGAAAAGCAGAACTTAATATTTGGTACAGAAACCTTTGTTTGCAATTACAGAGATTGTACGTTTCCTGTAGGTCTTGACCAGGTTTGCACACACTGCAGCAGGGATTTTGGCCCACTCCTCCATACAGACCTTCTCCAGATCCTTCAGGTTTCGGGGCTGTCGCTGGGCAATACGGACTTTCAGCTCCCTCCAAAGATTTTCTATTGGGTTCAGGTCTGGAGACTGGCTAGGCCACTCCAGGACCTTGAGATGCTTCTTACGGAGCCACTCCTTAGTTGCCATGGCTGTGTGTTTCGGGTCGTTGTCATGCTGGAAGACCCAGCCACGACCCATCTTCAATGCTCTTACTGAGGGAAGGAGGTTGTTGGCCAAGATCTCGCGATACATGGCCCCATCCATCCTCCCCTCAATACGGTGCAGTCGTCCTGTCCCCTTTGCAGAAAAGCATCCCCAAAGAATGATGTTTCCACCTCCATGCTTCACGGTTGGGATGTTGTTCTTGGGGTTGTACTCATCCTTCTTCTTCCTCCAAACACGGCGAGTGGAGTTTAGACCAAAAAGCTCAATTTTTGTCTCATCAGACCACATGACCTTCTCCCATTCCTCCTCTGGATCATCCAGATGGTCATTGGCAAACTTCAGACAGGCCTGGACATGCGCTGGCTTGAGCAGGGGGACCTTGCGTGCGCTGCAGGATTTGAATCCATGACGGCGTAGTGTGTTAATAATGGTTTTCTTTGAGACTGTGGTCCCAGCTCTCTTCAGGTCATTGACCAGGTCCTGCCGTGTAGTTCTGGGCTGATCCCTCACCTTCCTCATGATCAGTGATGCCCCACGAGGTGAGATCTTGCATGGAGCCCCAGACCGAGGGTGATTGACCATCATCTTGAACTTCTTCCATTTTCTAATAATTGCGCCAACCGTTGTTGCCTTCTCACCAAGCTGCTTGCCTATTGTCCTGTAGCCCATCCCAGCCTTGTGCAGGTCTACTATTTTATCCCTGATGTCCTTACACAGCTCTCTGGTCTTGGCCATTGTGGAGAGGTTGGAGTCTGTTTGATTGAGTGTGTGGACAGGTGTCTTTTATACAGGTAACGAGTTCAAACAGGTGCAGTTAATACAGGTAATGAGTGGAGAACAGGAGGGCTTCTTAAAGAAAAACTAACAGGTCTGTGAGAGCCGGAATTCTTACTGGTTGGTAGGTGATCAAATACTTATGTCATGCAATAAAATGCAAATTAATTACTTAAAAATCATACAATGTGATTTTCTGGATTTTTGTTTTAGATTCTGTCTCTCACAGTTGAAGTGTACCTATGATAAAAATTACAGACCTCTACATGCTTTGTAAGTAGGAAAACCTGCAAAATCGGCAGTGTATCAAATACTTATTCTCCCCACTGTATATATATATATACACACATATACACATGGGGCGGCAGGTAGCTTAGTGGTTAAGAGCGTTGTGCCATTAACCGAAAGGTCGCTGTTTCTAATCCCCGAGCCGACTAGGTGAAAAATCTGTCGATGTGCCCTTGAGCAAGGCACTTAACCTTAATTGCTCCTGTAAGTCGCTCTGGATAAGAAAGTCTGCTAAATGACTAAAATGTAAAAAAAATGTGTATATATATATATATATACACAAGAAAAAAAAGAAGAAAAAAAACATATGGGGGATTGGAAGTGATGCAGACAATTACATTGATGGAAGTTACAAAGAGTTACAAAGAGGTTTCACTCTCGCTAAAATCTGTCCAAAATAAGGCCTATGCTTTTCCATGGGCTTATTTTGGACCTATGCCTGTCGCCTGCCTTTCCGCCTTTGGGACTACGACTCCCATTGTTAGGGCGGAGATGTGCATCTCTTCATTATATACAGATCTCTGGTGTAAATGGGAAGGTGCACACAGCACAGAGGAGCGAATGAAATGAGACCAAAAATACAACATGAGAACAAGCAGACATAAAAGCTCATAAAAAATAAAAATAAAAAATAAACTTGATTCTTGCGATTCAGGTATTTGGAATATCGCGCAAAAACATACATTCAAATTAATTTGATATATCGCCCAGCCCTACCAGTCCACGTGACTGTGTCCTGTGGACAGTACACAATCCACCTATCTCTCTCCCCCCTCCTTATAGCAGGCATAGCCCACAGTGGCTGGTTTATCTCTTGTGACAGCACACAACATTCATAACTGACACACCAAAGACAGGCGGCTTTACGCACTTCTTCAGGCAGAACTAGGAGAGAGTGGACACAGACACGCACACGCACACACGCACACAGCTACTGTTTTGGCTTTTGTGTTTTGCTACTGACGTCTTCATAAGTGCTTTTTTTCAAGTGTTGACATAGTTTTCATCTAGGCCCATCGGTATCACCGCTGTGTAGTTTAGGGTGTGACAGTGAGTCTGATTGAAAGGCAGAGAGTGAAGAAACCCAGGACTGACTGAGGAGAGAGACACCTGGGAGAGAACAATCTTAAACAGAGACTACTGAATGATCAGTGCTGTTTCTCTTCGTTCTCAGAAACACAAAACCCTCTGTTCCATTCGAAGCATGTAAAAGAGCTATGAGAATATAGAGCTATGAGAATATAGAGCTATGAGAATATAGAGCTATGAGAATATAGAGCTATGAGAATATAGAGCTATGAGAATATAGAGCTATGAGAATATAGAGCTATGAGAATATACAGCTATGAGAATATAGAGCTATGAGAATATACAGCTATGAGAATATAGAGCTATGAGAATATAGAGCTATGAGAATATACAGCTATGAGAATATAGAGCTATGAGAATATACAGCTATGAGAATATAGAGCTATGAGAATATACAGCTATGAGAATATAGAGCTATGAGAATATAGAGCTATGAGAATATAGAGCTATGAGAATATAGAGCTATGAGAATATAGAGCTATGAGAATATAGAGCTATGAGAATATAGAGCTATGAGAATATAGAGCTATGAGAATATACAGCTATGAGAATATAGAGCTATGAGAATATAGAGCTATGAGAATATACAGCTATGAGAATATAGAGCTATGAGAATATACAGCTATGAGAATATAGAGCTATGAGAATATAGAGCTATGAGAATATACAGCTATGAGAATATAGAGCTATGAGAATATACAGCTATGAGAATATAGAGCTATGAGAATATACAGCTATGAGAATATAGAGCTATGAGAATATACAGCTATGAGAATAAAGAGCTATGAGAATATACAGCTATGAGAATATAGAGCTATGAGAATATAGAGCTATGAGAATATAGAGCTATGAGAATAGACAAAAGTTTGAACAAAAACAAAAATAAAACCACAGGCAAATGTTTTTTACCTTTAATGTGTGAACAGTACTACATAAATCCCTCAGTAGAGTAGGAACACTATAAAACACTATAAAAAGGCTGTTTTATTGCCAGCGCCTCAGACAGTGTGACAGGACAGGGGTGAGATGTTCATTCTACCACTGGAGGGCTGGAACATAATGAGACAGGCAGGGCTGGGATGTGTTAACCCCAAGGGGAGGGAGTCAGGCAGCCAGACACCCTCAGAGGAAGGGTCTAGGATGGATGGTTGGTTATACCCATCTGCAGGTAGGGGAGCAGTTCTCTTCACTGTCAGGTGGCCAGGCTTCCGGTAGCTTGAGGCTCTTCAACAAAATGTTTTGTCTGACTCTCCTTGGTAGGGGAGAACTGATGAGAACTTTAACTGGGGACAACATCTTGGGGCTTTCCAATGCAGCAGCAGCAGAAACAACAACAGCGATACAAGCATGATAAAATCATCATCAATAACCAGAGGAGTCCCATCAAAGTATTGCTAAGGGTATCGTGCTATCCGGGACAGCAGTCGGGAGAGGACGTGTTTTTCTCTAGCTCTCTAGCTCTCTAGCTGGAGGTAAGCAAACTTCTCATTTGGTGTTGAGTATAGCTTAACCATGCATTAGATCGTAGGTTGGTAGTTAGTTGTAGTTAGGTATTGTATTTATTATAGGTTAGTATTGTTGTTATTGTAGGTTTCCGTAGGTTATTGTAGGCTAGTATTGAAGCTCGAGGCTAGCTAGCTCTCTAGCTGGAGGTAAGCAAACTTCTCATTTGGTGTTGAGTATAGCTTAACCATGCATTAGATCGTAGGTTGGTAGTTAGTTGTAGTTAGGTATTGTATTTATTATAGGTTAGTATTGTTGTTATTGTAGGTTATTGTAGGTTAGTATCGAAGCACGAGGCTAGCTAGCTAGCGGGTAGCTACTGGTAACGATTAGCTGTTCCCACTGTTAAATGTGCTTCTAGCCAACGTTTAATTTTTGCTGCGTTCTGCGTTCTGCGTTGCTGCGTTCTGCGTTATGTAAGGAACTAGACACGGACATGAATCATCTGTTTAGTGTGCTAGTGTGCTAACACACTCTTGGCAGTTTGTTGTAACCAAGTATTGGTGCTAATTGTGTGTTAATGGATGCTAGCTTGCTAGTTAGCTACGGCGTCATAGCTAGGTATCGTGGGTAGCTACTGTGTCTTGGCAGTGTCTTCCGCCGTGCCGGCTGTAGCACGAAGCGAGCTAATTAGCCGTTTTTTCGAACAGAGTCAGAGTCAACACAGTAGCCATTGTGTGCCGGGTGTAGCACGAAGCTAGCTAGCTAGCCGTTCTTCAAACAAAGCCAACACAGTGGCCATTGCTAGCTACCCAGCACGACCAGCGAACGGTGCGGTAGTAGCTAATTACAATATACTTGTCCTAGCTAGCCAATGTTGAATCATTGCTGCGTCATGAAAGGAACTTGACACAGACACGAATGATCTGTTTAGTGTGTTATCACACTATTGGTGGTTTGCTGTGACCAAGTGTTTGTGCTTGGCTGTGTGTTACTGGATGCTGGCATGCTGGTTAGCTAGTTAACACACTATTGGTGGTTTGTTGTGAGTATTGGTGCTTAACTGTGTGTTAAACTGTGTGTTATTGGATGCTAGCATGCTAGTCAGCTATGGTGTCATAGTTGGCTAGCTGAATAAAGTGGGTTTGAGTTTATTCCTTTAAACATTGAACAACTGTTCAGTGAAACAATTTTAGTTTCTGAGGTAGAAGTTTTTGGTGAGGGAGGCCCCCCTCTCTCCTCTCCCAGATGCTTAGCTCATTTCATTCCGATCTCCTCTGCATTTTTGTAGCCATTTGCTACAGCCTGTCAACTATGCCTCTGCCTATCCCTGTTCTCTCGTCTCTGCACAGGCTACACAAACAACGCACAACACCGCGCGGCTGCTGCCTCTCCAACCTGGTGGTCCCTGCTCGCACCCCTCACCTGGAGTTCCAGGTCGCAGGCAGCCTCTGGAACTGCCGTTCTGCTGCCAACAAAGCTGACTTCATCCCAGCCTATGCCAACCTCCAGTCCCTCGACTTCCTGGCGCTGACGGAAACATGGATCACCACTGAAAACACGGCTACTCCTACTGCTCTCTCCTCGTCTGACCATGTGTTCTCGCATACCCCGAGAGCATCTGGTCAGAGGGGTGGTGGTACAGGAATCCTCATCTCTCCCAAGTGGACATTCTCAATTTTTCCCCTAACCCATCTGTCTATCTCCTCATTTGAATTCCATGCTGTCACAGTCACTAACCCATTTAAGCTTAATATCCTTGTCATCTATCGCCCTCCAGGTTCCCTTGGAGAGTTCATCAACGAGCTTGACGCCTTGATAAGTTCCTTTCCTGAGGATGGCTCACCCCTCACAGTTTTGGGGGATTTCAACCTCCCTATGTCCACGTTTGACTCATTTCTCTCTGCCTCCTTCTTTCCACTCCTCTCCTCTTTTGACCTCACCCTCTCACCATCCCCCCCTACTCACAAGGCAGGCAATACGCTTGACCTCATCTTCACTAGATGCTGCTCCTCTACTAATCTCACTGCAACTCCCCTCCAAGTCTCCGACCACTACTTTGTTTCCTTTTCTCTCTCGCTCTCCTCCCACACTACTCACTCTGCCCCTACACAGATGGTAATGCGCCGCCGCAACCTTCGCTCTCTCTCTCCCACTACTCTCTCCTCTTCCATCCTATCATCTCTTCCCTCTGCTCAATCCTTCTCCCTCCAATCTCCTGATTCTGCCTCCTCAACCCTCCTCTCCTCCCTTTCTGCATCCTTTGACTCTCTGTGTCCCCTATCCTCCCGGCCGGCTCGGTCCTCCCCCCCAGCTCCGTGGCTTGATGACTCACTGCGAGCTCACAGAACAGAGCTCCGGGCAGCGGAGAGGAAATGGAAGAAAACTAAACTCCCTACCGACCTGGCATCTTTTCACTCCCTCCTCTCTACATTTTCTTCATCTGTTTCTGCTGCTAAGGCCACCTTCTACCACTCTAAATTCCAAGCATCTGCCTCTAACCCTAGGAAGCTCTTTGCCACATTTTCCTCCCTCCTGAATCCTCCCCCCCCCCCCCCCCCCCCTCCTCTCTCTCTGTGGATGACTTCGTCAACCACTTTGAAAAGAAGGTTGACGACATCCGATCCTCGTTTGTTAAGTCTAATAACACTGCTGGTCCTGCTCACACTGCCCTACCCTATGCTTTGACTTCTTTCTCCCCTCTCTCTCCAGATAAAATCCTGCGACTTGTGACTGCAGGCCGCCCAACAACCTGCCCGCTTGACCCCATCCCCTCCTCCCTTCTCCAGACCATCTCCGGTGACCTTCTCCCCTACCTCACCTCGCTGATCAACTCATCCTTGACCGCTGGCCATGTCCCTTCCGTCTTCAAGAGAGCGAGAGTTGCTCCCCTCCTCAAAAAACCAACACTCGACCCCACTGATGTCAACAACTACAGACCAGTATCCCTTCTTTCTTTTCTTTCCAAAACTATTGAGCGTGCCGTCTTTAGCCAACTCTCTTGCTATCTCTCTCAGAATGACCTTCTTGATCCAAACCAATCAGGTTTCAGGACTGGTCATTCAACTGAGACTGCTCTTCTCTGTGTCACGGAGACTCTCCGCACTGCTAAAGCTAACTCTCTCTCCTCTGCTCTTGTCCTTCTAGACCTGTCTGCTGCCTTTGATACTGTGAACCATCAGATCCTCCTCTCCACCCTCTCCGAGATGGGCATCTCCGGCGCGGCTCACTCCTGGATTGCGTCCTACCTGACCGGTCGCTCCTACCAAGTGGCGTGGCGGGAAGCTGTCTCCGCACCACGTGCTCTCACCACTGGTGTCCCCCAGGGATCGGTTCTGGGCCCTCTCCTTTTCTCCCTATACACCAAGTCACTTGGCTCTGTCATATCCTCACATGGTCTCTCCTATCATTGCTACGCTGACGATACACAACTAATCTTCTCCTTTCCCCCTTCTGATAACCAGGTGGCGAATCGCATCTCTGCATGTCTGGCAGACATATCAGTATGGATGACGGATCACCACCTCAAGCTGAACCCTGGCAAGACGGAGCTGCTCTTCCTCCCGGGGAAGGACTGCCCGTTCCATGATCTCGCCATCACGGTTGACAACTCCGCTGTGTCCTCCTCCCAGAGTGCGAAGAGCCTAGGCGTGACCCTGGACAACACCCTGTCGTTCTCCGCCAACATCAAGGCGGTGACCCGCTCCTGCAGGTTCATGCTCTACAACATTCGGAGAGTGCGACCCTGCCTTACACAGGAAGCGGCGCAGGTCCTGGTCCAGGCACTTGTCATCTCCCGTCTGGACTACTGCAACTCGCTGTTGGCTGGGCTCCCTGCCTGTGCCATTAAACCCCTACAACTCATCCAGAATGCCGCAGCCCGTCTGGTGTTCAACCTTCCCAAGTTCTCTCACGTCACCCCCCTCCTCCGCACACTCCACTGGCTTCCAGTTGAAGCTCGCATCCGCTACAAGACCATGGTGCTTGCCTATGGAGCAGTGAGGGGAACGGCACCTCTGTACCTTCAGGCTCTGATCAGTCCCTACACCCAAACGAGGACATTGCGTTCATCCACCTCTGGCCTGCTGGCTCCCCTTCCTCTGCGGAAGCACAGCTCCCGCTCAGCCCAGTCAAAACTGTTCGCTGCTCTGGCACCCCAATGGTGGAACAAGCTTCCTCACGACGCCAGGACAGCGGAGTCACTCACCACCTTCCGGAGACATTTGAAACCCCACCTCTTTAAGGAATACCTGGGATAGGATAAAGTATTCCTTCTAACCCCCCCCCCCCCCCCCCCCCCCCCCCCCCAAATTGTAAAGTGGTTATCCCACTGGCTATAGGGTGAACGCACCAATTTGTGAGTCGCTCTGGCTAAGAGCGTCTGCTAAATGACGTTAATGTGCCCTTGAGCAAGGCACTTAACCCTAATTGCTCCTGTAAGTCGCTCTGGTTAAGAGCGTCTGCTAAATGACTAAAATGTAAATGTAAATGTGGTAAGATATATACATTGCCCATAGAAAGTATTTATTAGGGTTGAATATTTTCCTGGTAATCTTATTATTATTATTTTTTTTTCTCCAGAGAATAAATCCCTTTTCTCCCGCATAAACCAGTATTTCCCGCCAAAACCGGAAGTGTGATTCTTAAGCATATAAAGCATATATACTGAACAAAAATATAAACGCAACATGTAAAGTGTTGGTCCCATGTTTCATGAGCTGAAATAAAAGATCCCAAAAATGTTCCATACGCACAAAAAGCTTATTTCTCTCAAATGTTGTGCACAAATTTGTTTACATCCCTGAGTGAGTATTTCTCCTTTGCCAAGATAATCCATCAACCGGACAGGTGTGGCATTTCAAGAAGCTGATTAAACAGCATGATCATTACACAGGTGCACCTTGTGCTGGGGACAATAAAAAGGCCACTCTAAAATGTGCAGTTTTATCACACAACAATGCCACAGATGTCTCAAGTTTTGAGGGAGCATGCAATTGGCATGCTGACTACAAGAATGTCCACCAGAGCTGTTGCAAGACAATCAAATGTTAATTTCTCTACCATAAGCCGCCTCCAACGTCGTTTTAGAGAATTTGGCAGCACGTCCAACCAGCCTCACAACCGCAGACCACGTAAGCACACCAGCCCAGGACCTCCACATCCGGCTTCTTCACCTGCGGGATTGTCTGAGACCAGCCACTCAGATGGCTGATAAAACTGGGTTTGCACAACCGAAGAATTTCTGCACAAACTGTCAGAAACCGTCTCAGGGAAGCTCACTAGGGATCTTGACCTGACTGCAATTCGGTGTCGTAACCGACTTCAGTGGGCAAATGCTCACCTTCGATGGCCACTGGCACGCTGGAGAAGTGTGCTCTTTACAGATGAATCCCGGCAGATGGTAGACAGCGTGTATGGTGTTGTGTGGGCGATCAGTTTGCTGATGTCAACGTTGTGAACAGAGTGCCCCATGGTGGCGGTGGGGTTATGGTATATATCCAGCAACTTTGCACAGCCACTGAAAAGGATTGGGACAAAATTCCACAGGCCACAACCAACAGCCTGATCAACTACGCGAAGGAGATGTGTCACGCTGCATGAAGCAAATGGTGGTCACACCCTATATTGACTGGTTTTCTGATCCACGCCCCTACTTTTTTTTAAAGGTATCTGTGACCAACAGATGCATATCTGTATTCCCAGCAGTGTAGGCTCCTCAGAGGAGGAAGGGGAGGACCATCCTACTCAGTGAATTTAATAAAAATAAAAATTGTAAAACATTTAAAGAAGTTGTCCTTTTTAGATAAAACTATACTAAATATATTCACCTCACCAAATAATTTCTTTAAATGAAGGTATACAGTAGCCTCAGCAGCACTCTGTAGGGTAGCACCATGGTGTAGCCGGAGGACAGATAGCTTCTGTCCTCCTCTGGGTACATTGACTTCAATACAAAACATAGGAGGCTCATGGTTCTCACCCGCTTCCATAGACTTACACAGTAATTATGACAACTTCCGGAGGGCATCCTCCAACCTATCAGAGCTCTTGCAGCATGACCTGACATGTTGTCCACCCAATCAAAGGGTCAGAGAATGAATCTAGTCCTGAAAGCATTAGCTACAGCTAGCTAGCACTGCAGTGCATACAGTGGGGGAAAAAAGTATTTAGTCAGCCACCAATTGTGCAAGTTCTCCCACTTAAAAAGATGAGAGAGGCCTGTAATTTTCATCATAGGTACAAGTCAACTATAACAGACAAAATGAGAGAGAAAAAATCCAGAAATTCACATTGTAGGATTTTTAATGATTTTATTTGCAAATTATGGTGGAAAATAAGTATTTGGTCAATAACAAAAGTTTCTCAATAATTTGTTATATACCCTTTGTTGGCAATGACACAGGTCAAACGTTTTCTGTAAGTCTTCACAAGGTTTTCACACACTGTTGCTGGTATTTTGGCCCATTCCTCCATGCAGATCTCCTCTAGAGCAGTGATGTTTTGGGGCTGTCGCTGGGCAACACGGACTTTCAACTCCCTCCAAAGATTTTCTATGGGGTTGAGATCTGGAGACTGGCTAGGCCACTCCAGGACCTTGAAATGCTTCTTACGAAGCCACTCCTTCGTTGCCCGGGCGATGTGTTTGGGATCATTGTCATGCTGAAAAACCCAGCCATGTTTCATCTTCAATGCCCTTGCTGATGGAAGGAGGTTTTCACTCAAAATCTCACGATACATGGCCCCATTCATTCTTTCCTTTACACGGATCAGTCGTCCTGGTCCCTTTGCAGAAAAACAGCCCCAAAGCATGATGTTTCCACCCCCATGCTTCACAGTAGGTATGGTGTTCTTTGGATGCAACTCAGCATTCTTTGTCCTCCAAACACGACGAGTTGAGTTTTTACCAAAAAGTTATATTTTGGTTTCATCTGACCATATGACATTCTCCCAATCCTCTTCTGGATCATCCAAATGCACTCTAGCAAACTTCAGACGGGCCTGGACATGTACTGGCTTAAGCAGGGGGACACGTCTGGCACTGCAGGATTTGAGTCCCTGGCGGCGTAGTGTGTTACTGATGGTAGGCTTTGTTACTTTGGTCCCAGCTCTCTGCAGGTCATTCACTAGATCCCCCCGTGTGGTTCTGGGATTTTTGCTCACCGTTCTTGTGATCATTTTGACCCCACGGGGTGAGATCTTGCGTGGAGCCCTAGATCGAGGGAGATTATCAGTGGTCTTGTATGTCTTCCATTTCCTAATAATTGCTCCCACAGTTGATTTCTTCAAACCAAGCTGCTTACCTATTGCAGATTCAGTCTTCCCAGCCTGGTGCAGGTCTACAATTTTGTTTCTGGTGTCCTTTGACAGTTCTTTGGTCTTGGCCATAGTGGAGTTTGGAGTGTGACTGTTTGAGGTTGTGGACAGGTGTCTTTTATATTGATAACAAGTTCAAACAGATGCCATTAATACAGGTAACGAGTGGAGGACAGAGGAGCCTCTTAAAGAAGAAGTTACAGGTCTGTGAGAGCCTGAAATCTTGCTTGTTTGTAAGTGACCAAATACTTATTTTCCACCATAATTTGCAAATAAATTCATAAAAAATCCTACAATGTGATTTTCTGGATTTTTTCCCCCTCAATTTGTCTGTCATAGTTGACGTGTACCTATGATGAAAATTACAGGCCTCTCTCATCTTTTTAAGTGGGAGAACTTGCACAATTGGTGGCTGACTAAATACTTTTTTTCCCCACTGTAAAATGTGGTGAGTAGTTGACTCAAACAGACAGAAAGAAAATAGTTGAACAGTTTAACAAATTCATTTCTTCCAAAATTAAGAAGTGAGAGAGAGAGAGAGCAAGCTAGCTATAATTGGTTGTATTTTCTTTCAACTTTCACTTAGCTAGTGAATGCAGCTAGCTAGTTTAGCATACTCAAACACCCGGCTCAAACAGAGATGGATGCTATGTTAGCTAAATGGCTATGGCTATCCAACACTGGAACTCTTCCAAGTCGAGGTAAGCTTTTGGTTTTATTAATTTATTGCCACCGGGGCCCGCCGTTGTAACTGCTTAACTGCTTTCTGATTGTACACTGTGCTGCATGATTGTAGTGGGTTCACTAACGTGTTAGTTCTAGTAGCTACAGTGAGGGAAAAAAGTATTTGATCCCCTGCTGATTTTGTACGTGTGCCCACTGACAAAGAAATGATAAGTCTATAATTTTAATGGTAGGTTTATTTGAACAGTGAGAGACAGATTAACAACAAAAAAATCCAGAAAAACGCATGTCAAAAATGTTATAAATTGATTTGCATTTTAATGAGGGAAATAAGTATTTGACCCCCTCTCAATCAGAAAGATTTCTGGCTCCCAGGTGTCTTTTATACAGGTAACGAGCTGAGATTAGGAGCACACTCTTTAAGGGAGTGCTCCTAATCTCAGTTTGTTACCTGTATAAAAGACACCTGTCCACAGAAGCAATCAGTCAAACAGATTCCAAACTCTCCACCATGGCCAAGACCAAAGAGCTCTCCAAGGATGTCAGGGACAAGATTGTAGACCTACACAAGGCTGGAATGGGCTTTAAGACCATCGCCAAGCAGCTTGGTGAGAAGGTGACAACAGTTGGCGCGATTATTCGCAAATGGAAGATACACAAAAGAACTGTCAATCTCCCTCAGCCTGGGGCTCCATGCAAGATCTCACCTCGTGGAGTTGCAATGATCATGAGAATGGTGAGGAATCAGCCCAGAACTACACGGGAGGATCTTGTCAATGATCTCAAGGCAGCTGGGACCATATTCACCAAGAAAACAATTGGTAACACACTACGCCGTGAAGGACTGAAATCCTGCAGCGCCCGCAAGGTCCCCCTGCTCAAGAAAGCACATATACAGGCCCGTCTGAAGTTTGCCAATGAACATCTGAATGATTCAGAGGAGAACTGGGTGAAAGTGTTGTGGTCAGATGAGACCAAAATCGAGCTCTTTGGCATCAACTCAACTCGCCGTGTTTGGAGGAGGAGGAATGCTGCCTATGACCCCAAGAACACCATCCCCACCGTCAAACATGGAGGTGGAAACATTGTGCTTTGGGGGGTTTTTTCTGCTAAGGGGACAGGACTACTTCACCGAATCAAAGGGACGATGGCCGGCGCCATGTACCATCAAATCTTGGGTGAGAACCTCCTTCCCTCAGCCAGGGCATTGAAAATGGGTTGTGGATGGGTATTCCAGCATGACAATGACCCAAAACACACGGCCAAGGCAACAAAGGAGTGGCTCAAGAAGAAGCACATTAAGGTCCTGGAGGGGCCTAGCCAATCTCCAGACCTTAATCCCATAGAAAATCTGTGGAGGGAGCTGAAGGTTCGAGTTGCCAAACGTCAGGCTCGAAACCTTAATGACTTGGAGAAGATCTGCAAAGAGGAGTGGGACAAAATCCCTCCTGAGATGTGTGCAAACCTGGTGGCCAACTATAAGAAACGTCTGACCTCTGTGATTGCCAACAAGGGTTTTGCCACCAAGTACTAAGTCATGTTTTGCAGAGGGGTCAAATACTTATTTCCCTCATTAAAATGCAAATCAATTTATAACATTTTTGACATGCGTTTTTTGTCTCTCACTGTTCAAATAAACCTAGCATTAAAATTATAGACTGATCATGTCTTTGTCAGTGGGCAAACGTACAAAATCAGCAGGGGATCAAATACTTTTTCCCCCACTGTATGTTGACAACGATGTAGGCTATGTGTAGCGGTTAGTGGTCATGATATGAAGGTTTGGCTTGGAAGTTGTTGTTTTTTTGCCTGGTCACAGACAGCTGATGTTGTGCACTGAAGTCCACAAGCGAAGGGAAAAGGTAAGAGGAGGAGAGCGTGTATATAGTTGCGAGAAGGAATTGTATATACAACGAGCAAAGTGATCATGATGTTTTTATGTGGCTGCTATGAAAGTGTGATCAGGGGTGTATTCATTCCGCCAATTCTGATGACAAACATTTCTTAAACGGAAGCAAATGTAACGAAACTGGGATAAACATACCTGAATTTGTCCAATAAAAACTGTCATTTGCAACTGTTGGACTAATGATTACAGCTAGATGAGCTAGATGCAGGCAAGAGTGTGCAAGGCGGTATTGAATGTGTCACTGTCTGTCACCTTGATCACTCAAAATTGTCTCAACTTTTGCACCTACGTTGTTAACTTTCTTTCAGAGGCTAGGTTGTAGCAACCTCATGATGGGTACAGGGAAAACTTTTGTATCATGTAGTAGCCTAAACCTATTGATGTTACATTGAGCTGGGTGAATGGAATACAAATGACAGTCATCCAATATGCTGTAATACAAATAAGGCCATGCTCATAATTTTTTTTATCATCCTCCCTCATCTTAAATGGCACTGACCGCCACTGACTCCCAGTCATGTGAAATCCATATATTAGGGACTAATTAATTCATTTCAATTTACTGATTTCCTTATATGAACTGTAATTCAGTAACATCTTTTAAATTGTTGCATGTTGTGTTTATATTTTTGTTCAGTGTATTATATTAACCTGTGTCACGGTTTCGGCCGAGGCTGCTCCTCCTCCTTGTTCGGGCAGGCTTCGGCGGTCGTCGTCCCCGGAGTACTAGCTACCACCGTTCGATGTTTCATGTTTGTTTGGTTTTGTCTGTTTGTACACCTGTCCCTTGTTAGTGTTTGATTTTGTTTCCTATTTAGTTATCGTGTGTTGGGTCAGGTGTTATGTGTGATTGTTATGTCAGCTGTTAGCTGTTGGTGGGTTTTCCTCTCATGTTGTTTGTTTTTTGAGAGTCCGCACTGCGTGCGCGTTTCTACTATTTTACGCACTGTTGTGTGTGTGCGTAATTGTTCATGCCTCCCGGTTGGGTTGGCCAGTTACCTGTTTGGAGTTATATTTTTGGATCACTATAGTCTGTTGACGAACGCCCTTGTTCCTGCGCTTGATGTCTCGCACCACATCCACACGCAGCATTCTTGACAGAATCACACATCACACCATGGAATCAGCAGGAGCAACCGCGCCAACGGACATCATGGAGGACCGTCTTCGTGGGCAGGAGGACAGGATCAACCAGATCGGTCACGCCCTGGATCGGGTGATGAACACTCTCCACCGATGGGAAAGCAGCGGGGTACCCACGCCCCCACCTACCGGACCATCCCCATCGGTCAGTCCTCCTGTTCCCCTTCCGGAACCCAGCGGGATTCGGCTCTCGCTCCCGAGGGCGTACGACGGCTCCGCTGCCGGGTGTCAAGGGTTCCTGCTGCAAGTGGAGCTCTACCTCGCCACCGTACACCCGGCGCCCTCGGGACACGAGAGCGTCTCCGCCCTCATCTCCTGTCTCACCGGCAAGGCGTTGGAGTGGGCAAACGCCGAATGGAGGAGAATAGACGCCGCTACTATTACCTATGCGGAGTTCTCCCGCCGCTTCCGTGCCGTGTTTGACCATCCACCAGAAGGGAAGGCGGCGGGGGAGCGTCTGTTCTACCTCCGACAGGGGATGAGGAGCGCACAGGATTTTGCTTTGGAGTTCCGGACTCTAGCGGCAGATGCAGGGTGGAATGAGCGGGCCCTCATAGACCACTTCCGCTGCAGCCTCCGGGAGGACGTCCAGAGAGAGTTGGCGTGCAGGGATACCACGTTGTCGTTTGACCAACTGGTCGACATGGCCATTCGGCTGGACACCCTGCTCGCCACCCGTGGACGTCCCGGGTGGGGGTTGCCCATTCCACTCTCCGGCACCTCCGAGCCGAGCCCTATGGAGCTCGGAGGTGCTGGCGCTAGAGAACGGAGCAGTAGGAACCCGAGGGGGGCCGTTCCCTGCACCAACTGTGGCCGTGGAGGGCACACCGCGGCTAGGTGTTGGGGAAGGTCCCCCGGTGGAGGTGAAGGCAGGCCATGCATTGGGGAGTCCTCCCAGGTGAGTAGACGCCCTACTTACCCAGAGCTTTCTGTCGTTCACATAACCTTGCCTGTTTGTTTTCCACAGGTTGCACCTCGTTCCCAGCATAAGGCGCTAGTAGATTCAGGTGCAGCTGGGAATTTTGTAGATCGCCAGTTCTGTGTAGAGTTAGGGATTCCTCTCCTTCCCGTTGATAAGCCTTTCCCTGTACATGCCCTAGATAGCCGTCCGTTAGGATCTGGGTTAATTAGGGAGGTCACAGCGCCCCTTAGGATGAAGACGCAGGGGGGTCATGAGGAGACGATTCAGCTCTATCTGATTGACTCTCCTGCGTATCCGGTGGTGCTGGGACTTCCCTGGTTGATTACCCATGATCCTACTATTTCGTGGCGAGAGAAAGCTCTTAAAGGGTGGTCTGTTCAGTGTGAGGGGCTATGTCTGGGTGTTTCCATAGGGGCGACCTCGGTGGAGAGTCCAAATCAAATGCCCGCACTGCATATTCCCCCCGAGTATGAGGATTTGACACTGGTGTTTAGTAAGACAAGGGCGGCGCAGCTGCCGCCTCATAGACAGGGGGATTGTGCGATAGATCTCCAGTTAGGAGCAGCACTCCCGCGGAGCCATGTGTATCCCTTGTCTCAAGAGGAGAGGAAGGCGATGGAAACTTACATCGCCGAGTCTCTGAGACAGGGATACATACGGGCCTCCACTTCACCCGCTTCCTCTAGCTTCTTTTTTGTGAAGAAAAAAGATGGAGGTTTGCGCCCGTGTATTGATTACCACGGTCTCAATCAGATTACGGTGAAGTACAGTTATCCACTTCCTCTGATTGCGACTATGACGGAGTCATTACACGGTGCTCAGTTCTTCACAAAATTGGATCTCAGGAGCGCATATAACTTGGTGCGCATTAGAGAGGGCGATGAATGGAAGACAGCATTTAGCACGACCTCCGGTCATTACGAGTATCTCGTCATGCCATATGGGTTAATGAATGCTCCCTCAGTCTTCCAATCCTTTGTAGATGAGATTTTCCGGGACATGCAGGGGCAGGGAGTAGTCGTGTACATAGACGATATTCTGGTGTACAGTTCTACCCGAGCTGAGCATGTAGCCCTGGTGCGCCGAGTATTGAGGAGGCTGTTGGAGCATGACCTATATGTCAAGGCAGAGAAATGTCTGTTCTTTCAGGAGTCGGTCTACTTTTTGGGTTATCAGTTGTCTGCGTCAGGGGTGAAGATGGAGGTTGACCGGGTGTCAGCTGTGCGTAATTGGCAAACCCCAACCACTGTGAAAGAGGTGCAACAGTTCTTGGGTTTTGCGAATTACTACCGGAGGTTTATCCGGGGTTTTGGACAGGTGGCAGCTCCCATAACGTCCCTGTTGAAGGGGGGTCCGGTGCGCTTGCGGTGGTCAGCTGAGGCGGACAGGGCTTTTGGGAGACTGAAGGACCTGTTTACCTCGGCGCCGGTGCTGGCGCATCCGGATCCCGCTTTACCATTCCAGGTAGAGGTAGACGCGTCTGAAGCCGGTATCGGGGCCGTTCTCTCACAACGGTCTGGCACACCACCTAAACTCCGCCCCTGTGCTTTTTATTCTAAGAAGCTCAGTCCGGCGGAGCGGAATTATGATGTAGGGGACAGGGAGCTGTTAGCCGTGGTACAAGCCCTAAAGGTGTGGAGGCATTGGCTTGAGGGGGCTCAACACCCTTTCCTCATTTTGACCGACCACCGTAACCTGGAATACATCCGGGCAGCTAGGAGACTGAATCCTCGCCAGGCTCGCTGGACTATGTTTCTAGCCCGGTTTGTATTTAAAATCACTTACATCCCTGGGTCCCAGAACGGGAAGGCAGATGCCCTGTCTCGGCGGTATGACACGGAGGAGAGGTCCGTTGAGCCCACTCCCATACTACCAAAGTCTTGTCTGGTGGCACCGGTGGTATGGGAGGTCGATGCAGAGATCGAGCGGGCGTTACGCACCGACCCAAGTCCTCCACAGTGTCCAGTGGGTCGGACGTACGTTCCGCTCGAGGTACGCGATCGCCTCATTTATTGGGCTCATACGTCCCCCTCCTCTGGACATCCAGGTATCGGCCGGACAGTTCACTGCCTTAGCACTAAGTACTGGTGGCCAACGTTAGCCAGGGATGTGAGGGTTTATGTCTCCTCCTGTTCGGTGTGTGCCCAGTGTAAGGCGCCCAGACATTTGCCCAGGGGTAAGCTACAACCCCTGCCCGTTCCGCAACGACCCTGGTCCCACCTCTCGGTGGACTTTGTTACAGACCTTCCCCCCTCACAGGGGAATACTACCATCCTGGTCGTTGTGGATCGGTTCTCGAAGGCCTGTCGTCTCCTTCCCATGCCGGGTCTCCCTACTGCCCTACAGACCGCTGAGGCTCTGTTTACCCATGTCTTCCGGCATTACGGGGTACCCGAGGATATAGTGTCTGATTGAGGCCCCCAGTTCACCTCCAGAGTGTGGAGAGCCTTTATGGAACGGTTGGGGGTTTCGGTGAGCCTTACCTCGGGTTACCACCCGGAGAGTAATGGGCAGGTTGAACGTGTCAACCAGGATGTGGGTAGGTTTCTGAGGTCATATTGCCAGGACCAGGCCGGATGAGTGGGCGAGATATGTTCCCTGGGCCGAAATGGCACAAAACTCTCTCCGCCACTCCTCCACCAAACTAACCCCTTTCCAGTGTGTGTTAGGGTACCAGCTGGTTCTGGAACCTTGGCATGAGAGCCAGATCGAGGCCCCTGCGGTGGATGAGTGGGTGCGGCGCTCGGAGCAGACGTGGAACGCTGCCCACGTTCATCTGCAGCGGGCCATCCGTCGACATAAGACGAGCGCCGATCTCCACCGCAGTGAGGGGCCTGTGTACGCACCTGGAGATCGAGTCTGGCTCTCGACCAGAAACCTGCCCCTCCGCCTGCCCTGCCGGAAGCTGGGTCGGCGGTTTGTGGGGCCGTTCAAAGTCCTGAGGAGGTTGAACGAGGTGTGTTACAGGTTAGAACTGCCCATTGATTACAAGAATATTAACCCCTCGTTCCATGTGTCTCTCCTCAGGCCGGTGGTAGCTGGTCCACTCCAGGACTATGAGATAGAAGAGACTCCTCCGCCCCCGTTGGACATCGAGGAGGCTCCGGCGTACACCGTTAGGTCCATCCTTGATTCGAGACGCCGGATGGGGGGTCTCCAATATCTCGTGGAGTGGGAGGGGTACGGCCCGGAGGAGCGGTGCTGGGTGCCGAGGAGGGACATATTAGACCTGTCTCTTCTGACCGAGTTCCATCGGGGTCATCCTACGCGCCCTGCTCCGCGTCTTCCTGGTCGTCCCCGAGGCCGGGGTCGGCGCACGGCTGGAGCCGCGCGTCAAGGGGGGGGTACTGTCACGGTTTCGGCCGAGGCTGCTCCTCCTCCTTGTTCGGGCAGGCTTCGGCGGTCGTCGTCCCCGGAGTACTAGCTACCACCGTTCGATGTTTCATGTTTGTTTGGTTTTGTCTGTTTGTACACCTGTCCCTTGTTAGTGTTTGATTTTGTTTCCTATTTAGTTATCGTGTGTTGGGTCAGGTGTTATGTGTGATTGTTATGTCAGCTGTTAGCTGTTGGTGGGTTTTCCTCTCATGTTGTTTGTTTTTTGAGAGTCCGCACTGCATGCGCGTTTCTACTATTTTACGCACTGTTGTGTGTGTGCGTAATTGTTCATGCCTCCCGGTTGGGTTGGCCAGTTACCTGTTTGGAGTTATATTTTTGGATCACTATAGTCTGTTGACGAACGCCCTTGTTCCTGCGCTTGATTTCTCGCACCACATCCACACGCAGCATTCTTGACAACCTGACTATCCACAATAATCACATTATTGTGAGCATGTAACCATGCTCACTGACTCAAGACATTTCAGCTTTTAATTTTTTATTAATTTGTAAAAATTTCTAAAAAAGTAATTCCACTTTTCCATTATGGTGTGTAGGCCAGTGACCGAAAAATCTACATGTAATCCATTTTAAATGCAGGCTGTAACACAACAAAATGTGGAAAAAGTCAAGGGGTGTGAATTAGGGTTGGGAGGTATCCAGATTTTCATATCCTCATACCGTCCTTCTCTCACACCGGGATTTACAGTATTACACAAGGGGACATCAAAAACGCAAAAAAAAAACTCATTGGTTGTCTATTACCAGAATGCTAACAGAATTAGCACATGTAATAGCGAATTTCCTTGGAGGCTGCTAGCTAAATATGCTAACGAGAGCAAACAAAAATAAACTAATTGCAAAGACAGGCAATCCAGCTCATAAAGTTATACAGTGAGCTCATTTACTTGTGTGGCTGCCAGCCAAATAGTGTTGCACTTCTGTTGTCAGCTATTTTCTGCAGAATAGGTTGCACTAATGTATTTTCTGTGAAGGAAAACTATAGTAGCACATCCCTGATCACACTATTGAAGCAAAAATAACACTGTTGGACTTCCAATATAAAACGTGACCCCTGTCAACACACAGCTGGACTCACCTGTTCCTGCTTTCTCCCTTGTGCTATTTACAAACAAACACGTGACTGGCTCAACTGTTCTGGGGAACTACAGTAAGCTTCATAATGTAAAACGTCAAACGAAGAGCGCAATCTGCTTTATCTCCTAACGTACTGCACAAGTTGAAAAACTTCAAAACAATTGTTTCAACAGTAATGAAAAACCATCCCGTGGCTACTTCCAAATACCCAGTATACATGGTATACCACTCAAGTTTAGTATGAATCCTTTCTGAAGACACTGTATTTATCCCAAGGAAAAGGGAAGGGGTTTGGGCGGTACATTTTGGTAACCTGGTTCCCGCTATTCAACCCAGTTATTTTACATTTACATTTACATCATTTATTGTTGCCTTACAGACAGAACTTTCAATGCATTAAATTATTGTATTTTTCACAGGTCTAAAGAACCTACTCTACAATTTCTAAGTGAAAGAAATATTGTGTGAATTAGTCATTTATTTTGCTTACATTCAGCAGAAGAGTTCACTTTCTTTACTAAAATGAATAAACATGCCAAGCCTAACTTTTGTGTCATTTGTTTAGGCTATGCACAGTGCGGTGTTGACCTGTGTTGTCCAATAGGGCAGGTCAGATTTTCTAGTCCAGAGAGAGGGGGATTGAGGGAGAGAGATACAGGTTCCCGGGAATTGGTTTCACTAAACAATGGCAAGCACGGTCCAGAGCAACCTTGGCAACCTTGATTTTTTCCCCCCTCTCTACAAAATCTTGCTTACGTCATGTGCTCTGAGAACGGAGGGGGTTCCTGGACTGGTATTTGAGCCTGTGTGTGTGTGGGGGGGGGGGGGGGGGGGTTAGAGAAAAGTAGACAGCGAGGGAGTAGGGAGAGAGAAAGATAAAAGGGGGGTGGGTATTGGCAGGGTTGACAGAGGAGCATTTCTTATTATTTTTACCTCGTAATTCCTGATCACAGGTTTACAGAAGGTGTCTGCATTAAATGCTCACAATTATTTAGAGTGGCTATCCTTGGACACTGGATTTAGGTTTTCATTGCGATGGCTAATAGTGCTTCATAGTTTTGCCCTTTTCAGTGGGGTCTGCCCTCAGCAGCCAAACAAGACCTCCTCTATAGCTGCCACTGACGTCAGCAGTCACCTAGCAACAGCCTTTTGGTGTAAAAGCGGCAGTACTAACACTGTTTTCAATTGAGAGAGAGAGAGAGAGAGAGAGAGAGAGACAGGGAGAAAAAGTTTCATCAGAACAGTGAACAGTTCAGTTGCCATCTTGAATTTGACTAACAGGATTATTGGTGCTATTCAGTCACAAATAAGCTGTAATTGCCAAAACAGCTAAACACCAATAAGGCTTGTATAGAGGTGAGTGTTGGAGATAGCCCATGGCTATCCGTAAATGTAAAAAACAAGAAAATGATGCCGTCTGGTTTGCTTAATAAGGAATTTGAAATTATTTATACTTTTACTTTTGATACTTAAATATATTTTAGCAATTACATTTAGTTTCGATACTTAAGTATATTTAAAACCAAATACTTTTACTCAAGTAGTATTTTACTGGGTGACTTTCACTTGAGTCATTTTCTATTAAGGTATCTTTACTTTTACTCAAGTATGACAATTGGGTACTTTTTCCACCACTGCAAACACAAACTAACCATCCTCGCAGTCCCATTCCTCCAACATTCTCCCCAACCCCCAGCGAGCCAACTGTAACTCAACCGAGATCTTTCACGTACGTCACTAGATCTCTGATCTCACCTAACCACCCCTCCTCCCAAACCCGCTATGGGCTCCCTCCTATCTTACCCAGCCAGCCACTGGGCTGAACAAACAGCTTCTTTTTTTTCTTACACTGGACGCATGCAAGGTTCAACAACCTCCTTGTCGACTTAAAAGCTACTAGGCCACCTTAAATGTTTGAACTGTTGGGAACCTCGAGATGAGCCATGCAGAAAATCCCTGCTCCTCTTGAAACAAATGAGAGGTGCTGAGTATATGGCTAATACAGTTCCAATATTCTGCCCCTGGGTTGAGCAGAGTAGGCTTTCTCTCCCTGTGATCAGTGGAGGTGTAAATATGGTGGTTGGTTGGTGTGTCCACAGATAGACTCAACACAGTCCCAGAGAGAGAAGCCTCTTAACTCTCAAATATAACCATTAAATACTACTACTCATCACCGACCGACCGCTCGGGAACTTAATGCACCGTTCCATGTGCTTCGACCACATACAGCACACACACACACACAGGGTCAGATAAGAGAAGAACATCACATCAGGGCTCATTGGAAGAGCATTTAATGGGAACGTTCTCTGCCTAGTCATCTCACTTCTATTATAAACACCACTCTTCAGGCCACTTTCACTGCCTTTTTTATACACACAAAAAAATATATACATTCTGTGAAAAAATTCTACATATGAAATAAGATAATTAAAGTTTATCTGTGAAAACAAAAACAAACATGACAAAATATAGGTAAAAAGCATAAATTATTTCCTAGAGTTGTTTGGAGGAAAATTCCTTTCGCTGTTAGCAACAGCCATTGGACTAAGCCCTGGCAGACCTATCTTGAAAACTAAAGAGCTGCAAGCTAATTGCTGGTGATCATGACGCAAACCGTTTCCAAGGTAACCCAAGTTTTGGAGTACCCGCTCCAGCATTTCCTCATCTGTTTGCACTCACACCAGCAGGCTGACAATGCAGTCGCTGCATCCTGTTTCACTCTGCAGTCAGCCAAACACACAGAGCACCTCTCTCAGCTTGCTCCCTCGCTGCTGCTGTTAACCCTTTCATTTAACAAGTCCTGATGTCTGCTGCCAAGTAGAAAATTAACACCAAACCACTGACAGAGAACATTGAATAAAAATAAAATACAATAAAAAAGAGAACATTGAATTTAACTAGCAAATAAATAGTTTCTAGAATACCTGATACCTGTGTATGTTTTATCTACCTAATACATAATGAGGAGTTTTGTCTTAATTTGAGCTGAGATACAACAAGATAATAACCAAATATTAGACTAATACAAATATTTTTGTATTAAAACATGACACTAATCATTTTAGGGTATTTTATGAATATTTTTTGTGAAAACATTAAACAAAATACAGCAACGATAGCTGGGCTGCACCCTATGTATCAGAAAATTGAAGTAACAATGCAAACTAAGTTTTGGATTTAACTGTCAAGCTCACACACCGAGATCTGAATATTCTGGTTAAGAGTCACGCTGAACAGATATTCCGTATGTGTCAAGAACTGTGAATATTGGATAGATCTGTTCACTCATAGCTGCTGGAAGAAATGTGCTACCTTTATTACCTATCCGTTACCTATCTAGTTAAAATGTTACATTTCAAAAGGGTAACATCTGTTTATTTTACTATGTATTGCTTTATATGTTTTGCATAAGTCAGTAATGTATATTTCAAAATTGACTATATGAAGCTTTGAGGACTTGCGTCTGGCAGGCCTACGTATGTCTACTGTTCTTATTGGAGAGGCCCTGCCTGCTGTGTATGTGTGTGTGTGTGTGTGTGTGTGTGTGTGTATATGTGTGTGTGTGTGTGTGTGTGTGTGTGTGTGTGTGTGTGTGTGTGTGTGTGTGTGTGTGTGTGTGTGTATGTGTGTGTATGTGTGTGTGTATGTGTGTGTGTGTGTGTGTGTGTGTGTGTGTGTGTGTTCACGTGCAGCAACAGTGTCCTGACCATGTGTGATGTGAAAAGGCCTGAGTGGTGTCTTGGCCTTAATTTAAGGTCTAATTTGATTACCGCTCATGCGTTTACTTGTGCAAGGCAGGAGGAGTGACTCACTTCCTTAGTTCAACATTTAAAGATTTTACATCAGTAAAAATATATATATATATATACTTATCCGAAAAAGAGATCATGCTACTGCTATATAATATAATAATATAATATGCCATTTAGCAGATATTGAGAGAACCATGTTACATTGTTATCAAGCAAATGTTAGGCTACAATATTTGTCTTTGTTGATTTCTGTTCACAATGTGTCTTGCTTGTATTGCCAGTGAAAGTATATAGGTGTATTTGGTATTATAGAAAATCTAATTCAACACCATAAGCAATATACTGTAGCTAGCTCCAACAGACTGTTATAGCTTTGACCCTGTCAGTGCATTCTAGGACTTGTTTCCCTAAATGTAATTCAGGAGCCCCTTATCTCTGAGCCCACTACAGCTGAGCACAAGAGGAGATCATGTACTGAGACTACACAGAAATAAATTAGTTGAGGAGATAGACTAAATAAGTTGGATGGATCACAGACAACAACAAGTAGGTCTATATATTTTTTACTCAGTCAAAAATCACAGAATTGCTAGAAATTATCAAAAGAATGACTAAAGATATGATGTAGCCTTATTTAAATATTGAATAAAACAACTATGTGCCATATTCCAGAAACATGCACGCAAATTACATACTCTTACTATATAGAAAAACAATAACTGATCTCATAATATACAGTACTTAAGATATTACACACGTCATCTGTGTTGAATCAAAGCACTCATTTGTTAAATTTACTCAAGCAATTTTACAATCAGTTTAGGCTAAATATAATTACCATCAATTACCAACACTTGAACTCTATTCAATTAATGTTTATCTTCATAAAAATATTTCCAAAAAACAACAAAAACAGAATTCAAAGTGAGAAGAAAAAAATCACCTTGGTTTCTCAAGAATATTACATGTTAAAAACAAAAAATAAAGATGCATAAATGATACATTTTATTTGACTAATTTAAACAATCCTACATACAACGTTTAGTAGTATTTGCATTTTCCTCCGTGCATTCTCTCCCCTTCTCATCACAGCTAGAGGCAGACACTAAATTCTACAGGGCGATTAGTAAAACTTGCCTTTTTTTTTGCAGTCACACTCGTACGTCACTGGGTAGTGACGTCAATGTTATATCATTCCACATGGCTTTACAGCAAGAGAACGTGACAGCTGAGAGGCGCTCTGCTTTTCCGCCGCCTTGCTCTCTCCCCCTCTCCCTCCCCTCTCTATCACTCTCTCTCTATGCAGCCTGCTGCAATGTCCTCATGTGTATAGTTAAGAATTAGTTAAGAGCATTATTTACCCCTGCCTGGCTCCCAAAACACCCAGGAGCACTAACACTACAAAAACAGGGGTCCATCTATGGTTCACCCTCGCCTGACCAGGTTTAAACCATCCTTCCCTCTCTCCATACGACCAAGGAACATCGCAACTGTTCTTACAAGATATTCTAGAATGTTACATTGAAATGCCATACTTCATACTATATAGTCCTACTTAATCAAACAAATGTTCTACTCATACTATGCTCTTTTAAATAATGGTGGTTAATTAGATTATTATACAAACAGTAATTTTGACATCTGGCCCTGAATTGCAGAGAGGACCTGGTCAGCACATGAGTTGGACTCATAAAGTAGGATGTGGAAAACAGAAGCATAATGTCGACAGCATAATTACGGGTCTGTCCATCAGAGTTGAGTATAAATGGTTCTGTAATGACACAAAGTGGAACATCATAATTTGACAGTTTTTGTGACTGAAGTTATACTGCAGGAGATTGTAGAGATCATATTTTGAATATCTTACTATAAGACAAAACAAATCCATAGTGCAGGGATCATCAACTAGATTCAGCCGCAAGCAAATGGTCAGGAGGCCGGAACATAATTACAAATAATTTGTATACCGCAAATTGACCGCAGGAAGCTCAAACAGATATACAGTAATATTTGACTAAAACATAATCATTTCAAATCTTGCTTACACAAACATACTATATATATATATATATAAATATATACAGTGGGGAAAAAAAGTATTTAGTCAGCCACCAATTGTGCAAGTTCTCCCACTTAAAAAGATGAGAGAGGCCTGTAATTTTCATCATAGGTAAACGTCAACTATGACAGACAAAATGAGGAAAAAAAATCCAGACAATCACATTGTAGGATTTTTTAATGAATTTATTTGCAAATTATGGTGGAAAATAAGTATTTGGTCAATAACAAAAGTTTCTCAATACTTTGTTATATACCCTTTGTTGGCAATGACACAGGTCAAACGTTTTCTGTATGTCTTCACAAGGTTTTCACACACTGTTGCTGGTATTTTGGCCCATTCCTCCATGCAGATCTCCTCTAGAGCAGTGATGTTTTGGGGCTGTCGCTGGGCAACACGGACTTTCAACTCCCTCCAAATATTTTCTATGGGGTTGAGATCTGGAGACTGGCTAGGCCACTCCAGGACCTTGAAATGCTTCTTACGAAGCCACTCCTTCATTGCCCGGGCGGTGTGTTTGGGATCATTGTCATGCTGAAAGACCCAGCCATGTTTCATCTTCAATGCCCTTGCTGATGGAAGGAGGTTTTCACTCAAAATCTCACGATACATGGCCCCATTCATTCTTTCCTTTACACGGATCAGTCGTCCTGGTCCCTTTGCAGAAAAACAGCCCCAAAGCATGATGTTTCCACCCCCATGCTTCACAGTAGGTATGGCGTTCTTTGGATGCAACTCAGCATTCTTTGTCCTCCAAACATGACAAGTTGAGTTTTTACCAAAAAGTTATATTTTGGTTTCATCTGACCATATGACATTCTCCCAATCCTCTTCAGGATCATCCAAATGCACTCTAGCAAACTTCAGACGGGCCTGGACATGTACTGGCTTAAGCAGGGGGACACGTCTGGCACTGCAGGATTTGAGTCCCTGGCGGCGTAGTGTGTTACTGATGGTAGGCTTTGTTACTTTGGTCCCAGCTCTCTGCAGGTCATTCACTAGGTCCCCCCGTGTGGTTCTGGGATTTTTGCTCACCGTTCTTGTGATCATTTTGACCCCACTGGGTGAGATCTTGCGTGGAGCCCCAGATCGAGGGAGATTATCAGTGGTCTTGTATGTCTTCCATTTCCTAATAATTGCTCCCACAGTTGATTTCTTCAAACCAAGCTGCTTACCTATTGCAGATTCAGTCTTCCCAGCCTGGTGCAGGTCTACAATTTTATTTCTGGTGTCCTTTGACAGCTCTTTGGTCTTGGCCATAGTGGAGTTTGGAGTGTGACTGTTTGAGGTTGTGGACAGGTGTCTTTTACACTGATAACAAGTTCAAACAGGTGCCATTAATACAGGTAACGAGTGGAGGACAGAGGAGCCTCTTAAAGAAGAAGTTACAGGTCTGTGAGAGCCAGAAATCTTGCTTGTTTGTAGGTGACCAAATACTTATTTTCCACCATAATTTGCAAATAAGTTCATTAAAAATCCTACAATGTGATTTTCTGGAAAAAGAAATCTCAATTTGTCTGTCATAGTTGACGTGTACCTATGATGAAAATTACAGGCCTCTCTCATCTTTTTAAGTGGGAGAACTTGCACAATTGGTGGCTGACTAAATACTTGTTCTCCCCACTGTATATATTGTGTGGGAATACTTTGGAACAGATTTTCAAAGTTAAACTTTGCTGGTGTTTTTACAGTCTATTATGTCCAACCATTAAAATTATGGGGAACCTTTAGCCATAGTGCACGATTTAGGTGAGATGGTTTACATTTTCTTAATTGTGCCTGTTATTTCTTTAAATGCAGTTACTTCTATTCTTAAAATGTGGCTGGCGGACACTGTGGGACAGGGGCCGAACGAAAGCAGACTCAAAGAGCCTGATAGGAGAGGGGTGTCAAGAGTAAGATATCATGCAGCATAAAGAGTAGTGCTATATAAGGGGGTCTTACGAGACAGACACTGTAGGCGGGTCACATCCAGGCAAGGGGCCTGGGCATCCCTACTATAGCTAGACTGTTTGGGGGTTGTTTTTAGGATTTTAATTGGTGTGGAAATGAGTTCCTGCGGATTTCTGATATAAATTATTTTGGGGACATTTGGGGGAAATCCTATGACTTGGTGACTGTTCCATTGATGATTCATTTTTAAATCATACAAACACCTTCGCTGAGACAAAAACACAAATCCCTCACATACTGCTCCATGAATTATGAATCAGTAGTCTCGCCATCACTTCATTAATACATGATGTCCAAAGTGAGATCTCTAAAATGGCAGCAGCAGCATCATTGTTGCGTAGGGCATTCCCTCCCAGTCCGCCTGACACATTGAAGGATCTCACCAACAACAAACAGATGTGTTCACTCACACAGAGGTCGTCAGCATGCAGCCACACTACAGTACATACCGACCGGTAGGTCACATGAACACAGGGCCACGGCCTATCGTTTTCAAAACTTCGCAATCAGTTTTCTAGTGAACACAAAAAGGTTATTTTCACACTTTCAGAGCCATGTACACTACCAGTCAAAAGTTTTAGTACACCTACTCATTCAAGGTATTTTA
This sequence comes from Coregonus lavaretus, assembly GCF_964263955.1. Classification (NCBI taxonomy): domain Eukaryota; kingdom Metazoa; phylum Chordata; class Actinopteri; order Salmoniformes; family Salmonidae; genus Coregonus; species Coregonus lavaretus. Next base: position 19,114,665 of record NC_140024.1, read on the forward strand.
TTTATTTTTACTATTTTCTACATTGTAGAATAATAGTAAAGACATCAAAACTATGAAATAACACATATAGAATCATGTAGTAACCAAATAATTGTTCAACAACTTTGAACACTCTTGGCATTCTCTCAACCAGCTTCACCTGGAATGCTTTTCCAACAGTCTTGAAGGAGTTCCCACATTTGCTGAGCACTTGTTGGCTGCTTTTCCTTCACTCTGCGGTCCGACTCATCCCAAACCATCTCAATTTGATTGAGGTCGGGGAATTGTGGAGGCCAGGTCATTTGATGCAGCACTCTATCACTCTCCTTCTTGGTAAAATAGCCCTTACACAACCTGGTGGTGTGTTGGGTCAATGTCCTGTTGAAAAACAAATGATAGTCCCACTAAACCCAAACCAGATGGGATGGCGTATCGCTGCAGAATGCTGTGGTAGCCATGCTGGTTAAGTGTGCCTTGAATTCTAAATAAATCACAGACAGTGTCACCAGCAAAGCACCCCCACACCATAACACCTCGTCCGCCATGCTTTACGGTGGGAACTACACATGCGGAGATCATCCGTTCACCCACACCGCATCTCACAAAGACACGGCGGTTGGAACCAAAAATCTCCAATTTGGACTCCAGACCAAAGGACAACTTTCCACCGGTCTAATGTCCATTGCTTGTGTTTCTTGGCCCAATCAAGTCTCTTCTTCTTATTGGTGTCCTTTAGTAGTGGTTTCTTTGCAGCAATTCGACCATGAAGGCCTGATTCACACAGTCTCCTCTGAACAGTTAATGTTGAGATGTGTCTGTTACTTGAACTCTGTGAAGCATTTATTTGGGCTGCAATTTCTGAGACTGGTAACTCTAATGAACTTATCCTCTGCTGCAGAGGAAACTCTGGGTCTTCCATTCCTGTGGGGGTCCTCATGAAAGCCAGTTTCATCATAGTGCTTGACGTTCTTTGCGACTGCACTTGAAGAAACGTTCAAAGTTCTTGACATTTTCCATATTGACTGACCTTCATGTCTTAAAGTAATGATGGACTGTCATTTCTCTTTGCTTATTTGAGCTGTTCTTGCCATAATATGGACTTGGTCTTTTCCCAAATAGAGACATCTTCTGTATACCACCCCCACCTTGTCACAACACAACTGATTGGCTCAAATGCATTAAAAATGAAAGAAATTCCACAAATTAACTTTTAACAAGGCACACCTGTTAATTGAAATGCATTCCAGGTGACTACCTCATGAAGCTGATTGAGAGAATGCCAAGAGTGTGCAAAGCTGTCATCAAGGCAAAGGGTGGCTATTTGAAGAATCTCAAATATAAAATATATTTTGATTTATTTAACACTTTTTTGGTTACTACATGATTCAATATGTGTTATTTCATAGTTTTGATGTCTTCACTATTATTCTACAATGTAAAAAATAGTAAAAATAAATAAAACATATAAATATGAAAACCTTGAATGAGTAGGTGTGTCCAAACTTTTGACTGGTAGTGTATATTTTTCGTTTCCAAAGCTATAATATACCCAATCAATGGGTCAAATCAGAGCTAGAGTCAGAGTACAAATAAAGAGCTTTAAACATCTAAGAATCAATTTGGAGAGGTGATAGGACTGAATGAGCAGTAGGGAGGTGACTGAGGGGCGTTGATGCAGCCCATGCAGCCATGTCCTTTGAGAAGCCAAACACCTGCGATAACAGGCCCTCAGCAAGCGTCAGCGCCCGCCCACCACACTGACCCACTTGCCTCCAGCTGCACAATGCCAAACCCACAGACAAACTTCCTCATGAGTTCAAGATCAACCGATAAAGCCAGAACTGCTCATAGACCCACACCAGGAGAGACAAAACATACAGCTCAGTTACCAAAAGACAGCAAATCAGTTTCCCTAGACAAAGGAACACATGGCTGTGTGTGTGTGTGTGTGTGTGTGTGTGTGTGTGTGTGTGTGTGTGTGAAGGACACACGTTCTTTAAGTCACTCATTAACCTTGGATCACTTTCTCTTTAAATACTTTATCTTTGTCCTCATATCGAGCCTACCAATATGCCATAAAGTGTAGTGATGTGACACAGGATGTCAGTACACTACACAGGATGTCCAACCTGCCCCTTTTGCAGGAATGACACACATGTCAAACAATAGACAAAAAAAATCTGATTTTGTCATGATAGCCCAAACACCACAAAAAAAAGAGAAACTGTCTGCTTTCAAATCATGGATTTATTTCCCCACAAGACATAAAACATTTTTTGTCTATGCCTAGATGAAGTGACTGTTTTTTATTTATTTTTGTGAACTCTAGGTGTGGGGGCCAACATGTCTGTTTCCATGAAAACATTGCTACAAATGTAGGACTTTTTTATTCTGTGAGAAATGTAACCTATACAGGTAAGAGCACTGTATCGTCTTTCTACCGTTCTCATGTGTGCAGTATTTTACCATTATTCTATCACTGAAAAAATAACATGATAACAACAGTGTAATACTGCAGGAATAATACTAGCCTATCTAATACAGCCTAATCAAATAGGCTATCCATCTTACTACAGAAATCAAGCCTTTAATACAATTACAAGTTCAGAACCTCAAAATCTGACTCACTGTGTGAACTCAATTGTTTAAATGTTCTATTGACTGCTCCCATAGTATGTGGAATACTTGTGAGATGGCACACTGTTCCTTTCAAAGGACCATGCACTGAAAATGTGTTTGTGAATCTCCTGTTTTCTGTTACCAAAATTGCATTTCAGGTAGAGAAGGCTCCACCATCGGTGCCAGGATTTTATAACTGTTTTACTGTAGGCCCTTGTTCACAGTTTCAGGTTAGGTTTAGCTTTCTTTTGATTTTGTGCAACGTAAACTAATAATTCAATATCAAACAGACGATGCACAAGACGTCAAACAGATATCAAGCAGCACTAGACGCACCTTCTGGTCCATGCCACTGTAGTTGGGTTTAAAGAAGTAGTAGGCTGCGCTGATGACGAGCACAGGGCCATTACGCTGTGGGAAGGAAGGCTATGACTCACAGGCAGGGGCCAGGGAGAGTGCCTGTTAGCTGGGCTCGTCAGGTGGAGACGCCATGAGGCCACACATGACGTGAGACAGCGCATCAATGAGATTATCACTATAGCTGGCCAGTCCATCAGTTTAGAAACCACAACGGAGTTGGATGGCTACCAAATGGCTAATACACTTAAAAAGTGCAAGCGTAATGTATGATGACTAAGTTTCTAAAGAGAATCAGGAAGTGCAGGAGAGGCTGAGGTGTTGCTGTGTACTAGCTAGTTCATAAGATCACAGGACAGACCGTAGCACCTTTATCTCAACCAAGTAAGACGGTCATAAGCTTAATGTCGCTCTCCATACACACCACATGCACAGGCATTTGCTAGTCAACAAAGAATACAGATTCAATGTACCTTTCTCCAGCAACATCCCCTGAAAATATGACAATTTTACTATCTATATGAGGGAGGGTACTTTTACAAGATAATGGGCTACATCCTCTGTCTGAAATACAATGCAAGCAAAGTTGCCCAAGAAAAGTAACATTTTAAATAGTTTGGAATAGGCCTACTGCTGCTTGCAATGTCGTGTGCAAAACACTTTTACACTGTTTACTTTAACTCTGCATAAATAATCGCTACCTTCCCACGGACATTGTAAAAGAAGGCTACTGTGACTGTGAGTATTATGGTCTAGGCCTATTTGCGCTCTGCAAGGATTGTTTTGCGGACAGATGATGTCACCCTTAAAGTCAAACTGCAATACATTTCTAAGAATGTCAAGTAATCTTGAAAACAACACAATAAATAAGATAACACACTGATTATTATGTAATGATTTGATCTGACTTGAAACGTAAAACTTTGTGTCCAATACTAAGAGCCAAACTAGCCTACATCTGGACTTTTTTTGCCTGACTGTTTTGGCTGTACAAATCATTGCTTTTTAGCATGAACTATCAAGCTGAAATCCTAACTTCAGTATCTTTAAGAAAAACATGACTGATGTGCCAATGTAAACCAAACTTTAAAAATGTAAGATATCAGAGTCCAAAATAAGAAATACGGTATCAGTGCTTATATCACTGATCATTCATCATTGGGACAAATAGTCTTATGCGCAGAATGTCAAACCTAATACCAGAGAAGGTTTGACATGACACAAAGTGAGGTGATAGACATGTAAATGAGATGTAAAACTTTATCTTCTCTGCATTATGGTCCTCCTTAGTCATGCCTTTGTTGACCTATTTAATTCAGAATGGAGTAGGCCTATATCATAGGTATTTTAACTGTATTAGTAGGTGTGCAAAGGAGTATCAAGCACAGTATGTAGGCCTGCATACAAAAATAGCATTGTGTATCTTTGTGATCCACATTTAAAAAACAGCATAGTGAATTGTAGCAGCAGGGCTCTACAGTGCGACCATTTTACTTGCATATGCGCTTAAATATTTTGCTGTGCAACCTGGAATTTCAATTTAGGAGCACCCGTGCGCCCCAAAAAATATATCACCCAGATGATAAATTGTTGCAATGATTACCTCACTATACCGCAGCCCCCAAGTGCCATGGAGAATACACTGAGCGCAGATTCATGACCGTCATGCTTGCACCCTTACTACAAAGAATCCGGCTTGTTACCTCAAATATTTTTCATTGTGCTAAATTTCTTTGTGTGCTCCTACATTTTTCAACTTAGGCGCACACATGCTCCTTGTAAAAAAGGTCAGTGTAGAGCCCTGAGCAGGATGTGTTAGTGCTCCATAACTAGGTCTACATTGTTATCATGTGAGAGTTCCTGCAAGAGACAGGCCTACTAAAACGGAGTTGTCTTTCAAATATTTAAAATTATTTTGATTTCAGCTGCACATGGTCTCATATCAAAAGGTGGTGGTGTCGATACTTGTCTGGCTGCTAACACTGAACTTTTGCTGTGTGGAAACTAGAAACAATTAACAAACAAGGCCTAAATGCATCACTGTCTGGCAACAATGGATCTAATGCAGAACAGGACACACAGCATACCATCATGTCAATATCAACAGAGCTTCAGGACAAAAGCAAGGACTGTCTCTAAACGTTGTATTCAAACCCAAAAGTTGTTGACTACTGATCGTATATGGTGGTGTGTTTTTAAAATAGTATTTTTTTTTTTACGATAAATATTAATTTGTGGAAAACTTTATTATGTAAATTTTTCCGCATTGCCAATTTTGAAAGACACATTTTCTTTTAAGGTCAAAATCATTTTTTTTCTTCAAGTGACACGAGTTAGTCTTTTCCACATTCCACACAGCATTTGTCATAAGCATCATGTGCTGACCAAAAAATATATAAATGATTTGACAATACATTTCTGATGAATCAATGACCAACAAATCATGTAATGTCATGATATATGAGGCACCATTTAATGTGTGACCAAATAAGTCAGGTCAGCTATGCATGTGTGGATGACAAGTATGATCTAGGCTTAATTACTATTAGTCTACATTACATCATGACAAAGTGTCACATATAAGACTTGACTGTGGACACTGAACCTGACGCGCACATCACACTCTTAAAGCCCTTGACTGTGATATTCAAACATGGTCCTTCAGCTAGGACAGTACCGCGTTTTGGGTGATGCTGGCACTCCTGTCCCCTCTTGTTAAGTCAATACAGTTGGACAACAGGTAGTGACATCTTTATTTCACTGATCAATACTGGTCTACACCAATGCCCATCACTGCCTGACAACATTAACGCTAGAACAGACCTGTATGGTAGTATCCAGACTTGAGTCTGCAATCTATTCCTGACACAACATCCACTGCAGGACAATGAGTCAAATGAACAAACAACAAATTCAATGTTGTGTTGTATGACTGAAGTGTGCTATTACAACACTGTAATAAAACATCCTTTATACAGCTTATGCGTCTTATCTTTTCTTAATAATCTTAATCTTTAAGGTAGTCCAGTTTACAACAAAGGTTATTGCTAAAACAATATTTGGCAGGTCACTTTTATAAAATTTCACAGGTTCATAGACAGAACCAGAGGCGCAAAACTAAATCCGGATAAATCTAATTGACAATGAACAATATGATAGGCTAATCTAATATGTTCAGAGAGGGCAGAGCACAGACTAAAATGTCATCTGAACATATTGCCCTCATTGGATTTGAAAACTCTTATTGTTAATGTGTGGCACTACACCTAAATATTTCACAAATAAACTAGAATCAGCTACCATCACTGATTATAAAATAAAGGCGGACTGCAGTCCATAAAGTTTCTACACACAAATAGCCTGTTATTATTCATCTTTAAAGGAATTACATTCCTTGAGGTTTTTAAAATATGGAATATAATTTGATGCTAAAGCCTGATGCCTATTTACTCTCAGAGTGGATGGCCCGATCCTTCCAAAAACAGCTTCTTTCTGATACACAATTGGTTCTTGAGCTCAGACGCTTAAAATGTAAGCAAGCTAGCAATATTTCATATCCCTGCAAATAATGTTATGATTGGGCCTGTGTAAGAAAGTAATAATAAGCTATTTCATCAAGTTGTCTTCTTCAAAAAATCAAGGGGTCCATTTTTTTGTACAAATTGTAGCCTATAACATTTTACAGACAGCACCTTTAAAAAGGGCTTGCCTTGCTCAGCTGGGCCACAGTGATGTTGTTTGTTACAATCAACTGTAAGTGTGAACATGATGTTTGACTATTGGGGGGTCTTGGATGAATATCTTCCATCTTGAACTATTGGGGAATGAATACCTTCCATGGTCACAATACATTGCCTGGAATACAGTGAGTGTTGAAGCCAAATAAATACACTTGATGTTACTCACACTTTCCATTGCAGTGGACTCACACCAGGGTATCCTAACTACAGTGAAATAATAACCTTATAGGGCACTTTAGAGATGAGTGAATATGTAGTACTAACCACTTATTTTCTTAATAGCTAGGCCTATATGAAAATAATGCCTGTGAGTGAATTACTAAATAATTATCATTGCATTGACTATTCTACCTGCTTGAACTTGGATTTAATTTGTTAGACATGCTTTCCTGTCATCAACACAATTCTCTCAATAAACGAGAATAGGATAGGATGTCTGAATAAATGTCACTTAGGTAAATTAACTTTCTGGTGCTTGTGTGCTGCATGTTATAGTCATATGGGTTTAATTATTGCAGGACTATCAGACTAGTTTATTTCAAGAGACGATTATTTGGTGTGAGTAGAGGTTAATGACCTGGATAGTGAATAGTTCAGCAGTGTAGGGGTGATTGTCTGTCTGGACTATTGTAGGCCTGTGCATTATGGATATGGAGTTTAATTGCCTCCTTGCTGGAGACCACAGGTTCAAGGTTGTGTACTCTTGCGCACGTGTGCTCACTCTGAGCAGTCAGTGCACAACTGAGTGAAGGCAATGATGAACATTATGCTAGCCCATGACCTACCTGTTCTCTGGATATGCACGGTAATGAAGGTCTGCGAGGCATTTTACAGCTGCCATAATAGCTGGTCGACGTTTCCCCCAAAGAAACACAACTTGACCTTCTCCTGGGTCTGATCACAGGGACTTTCTCCTCGGTGCTGGAGATCCTGTTTGGCGCTTCCCTCGACGGGTAATAATGGTCAAAACAGAGCGACAAGAGCGAGCCTGAGACACCCGCCAAACATGCAAACACGGGTCTCAGGAGCGCAGGCAGACAGCTCAGACTGGTGAAAGACACCAACCACACAACACTGGCAAACACCAGGATCAGAACACTGTGTTTGAGTTTCAAAGTGGGGATCAGTGTTAGGAGACCCACACAACCCAACACGAATAACAACCTGCCCACCATTTGCATCTGGTGTTGGTCCTCTCCCCACTGCAAAAACCGCAAAACCAAAAAATCCCCTAAGTAACATGATGCTGGCAGTGACACAAGCCAACATTTATTACTTTCCCTCTTTTTCCTCCTTAGATAAAAAGTCAAAAAGAAGAATGCACAGCCTATGCTAAAGAGAGGGCTGATGGACTGAGAGAAGCCCGACAGAAAACTCCGCAAATCCCAAAAGCTGAAGTCACTTTGCAAGCTCCTGGAAATAAGCAACGAAACTGCAAAAATTGCGAATGCACCCAGGTATAGACCAGAAATTCGAAATAATTTTGAATTCAGAATGTCCTCATTGCAAAACCTACAGACGTTAAACAAAAATCCCCTTTGATGGTCTTGTTTTAAAGGGGTGACGCAGCTCTTCACATAGCCGTTCCTGAAGCTCTCTGTGCTGTTTGCATTGGCAACCCCATCGTGGTGCCTGATTTTACTGTGCAAAACCTCTCCTTCTTCGCGAACAGCCATGTTTTCAACTGTAGCTCCTTGGATTCCTTCAAGTTTCCTTCTCCCAATATTTTCGCCGTATTAACGCTCCACTACATGACGGCAAACGCACTCCATGGTCACTCAAACGTGCTCAAGCATTTTGACTAAAAGAAAGAGAAGGTGAAATGTTGTTGTTTTTAGAGAAAAGGGACTCTGTGTCGCCGCCTAGATGTGACAATCCGCTACAAAAACTACAGATCGACACAGGCACGCGCTCTGCAGCACTGGAAACAAACCGTGCACGCTCATGGTCGGTCAGACGAAGGAAGAAGAGTGCTGCTATATAAAAACTGAGACTGTCAGAGTTAATCAGCTCGAGTTAACTTTTTGTCATTTTAATGCACTCTTTTTTTAAATCGCAATTAATGGCATTGTCTGAAAGCGTTCAAAATACACTGAAAACATCTACAATTGATCATCTATACAGCTAAAAACAACCATACAATGTCAACATGTTGACAGTGAGGTTAAAGAAAGTATGCGTTATCAATTTACCTGATTTTGCTTACCGTTACTTTGGACAAAATCCAAACGTCAAATGATCTTGCTTTCAAACAGATGTGCAACTGGAACGGTTTCATTAGGATTTTAGGATTGGTGAAGTATATTTTGGCCAGAAATAAGGCCCATTATTTCCAGGTTTAGCCATTATTATTATTAGTAGTAGTAGTAGAAGTACTAATATTAGTAGTAGCATTACTATTATACTACTATTATTAGTATTATTAATAGTAGTAGTAGTAGTAGTAGTAGTAGTAGTAGTAGTAGTAGTAGTAGTAGTAGTAGTAGTAGTAGTAGTAGTAGTATACTATTGCACCTTTTTCTAGTGTAATTACATAGCCAGGCTATTCTACCACTATCTAGGCCTAGTTACTCTGGCAGGCCTGTGATATTGTAAGATTTCCAGATCTGTTCAACTAATGAAATCTACCACTTCATTAAAAAAAAAGATTAATCTTAGAATACCTATTTTTGGATGTGTTCTCATGAGACTTTGTAAATAAAAGCAATGTTTCTCTTTGGAATGGAATCTCTTGAGCACTACATATATCAGAGAAGATGTAACTCTATTTGGATATATTATAGAAAGCAAGTGATATTTATGTAAGAATAAGGAATGCACCTTCAAAATCGACATTTTCAGGGGGAACTAGTTGAATTCGACAAGATTTTAAATTATGTTTAACATTACCTGTATTGAATAATTGCACGCTTTTAGTTTGTGTATTTTGGGTGTTTCTGAATTCTTCAGCAGTGTCTGGTGAAGAATTTCACATCACATCTGGCAGATAAAGAAAAATACAGAACGCGGATCTCTCTCTGTGATCTACTTGTTTCCCTTTGCGCAGACGTCAGTAGGAAAAGTAGTCGATCACGCATCAGCCATCTGAGGCTCTTGTTGGTGGAAAGCTTAATCATCATGGTAAGGATGGAAGAAGTTATATAATATCTACGATGTATCAAAAGTGAATGCAAACGTAATTATTAAATGCAACATAAATATCTGTTATCTGTAGTCGGATAGAAAGGCTACCTAGTTGACTAGTTATCCATAGCAATGAGTAAGCCTTTAGTTAAGCTAACTAGCTACGCTACCGTACCGATAAAAAAAAAAGATAATGAAATAGAATGTGTAGCTAGTTAGGCCAACAACAAATGCTATGGCTGCATCCCTAACCTGTGACTATCCCATATTTTGTGTAGAATACGATAGTATTGGCTAACTTCTTGCTTAATGTTATTGGACATAGCTAACATGTTAATCAATGGGAGTAGCTAGCTAACTAATGTTAGCCATTCAGCTAGCTAGCTACCTAGATTACTTGTTCACAACTTCAAGTCAAACTTCTGTGTGTGAAGACCAAGCTGTGTTACTAGCTAGCTAGTTAAATCAGCGCTAACTAGCTAGTTAAATCACCGCTGCTTTAGCTGAGTCATTGCCTTGGTAAAGACACGTTAAGATGTAACTGTTACCATCAAAGTGGGCTTTGGGCAACCAACAAAAATATAAACAATGGAGCAATAATGCATCCCATGATAACGTTTTCACATGCAAATGGAACTTGATTTCTATTATGTAGTCAATGATGACATACTGTGCTATGACGATAGCAACTTTTGTATTTTTGTTAGTTCCGCAACCAGTATGACAACGATGTCACAGTTTGGAGTCCACAGGTAAGAGTCTGCAAATACTGGTAACATAACAGTTAGCAATTTCAGCTGCAATATTTGTGACTGTTATAATAGGTCATTGTCTTGTTTCAGGGGCGTATTCATCAGATTGAATATGCTATGGAAGCAGTGAAACAAGGATCTGCCACAGTGGGTCTGAAATCTCGCAGTCATGCTGTACTTGTGGCTCTGAAGGTACAATTTACATTGATTTTACATTTGCATAGTGTAAAAGTTGTCTATTTTTAATTCTAATTGTGTGTTCTTGTCCAGAGAGCTCAGTCAGAGTTGGCCGCCCATCAGAAGAAAATTCTACACGTCGACAGCCATATTGGCATCTCCATCGCTGGCCTCACTGCTGATGCAAGGCTACTCTGGTAAGAGAGAATCTGTTGTGCATGGTTTTTCATATTATTGAAGAGAATTAGAAAGGGTTTTTATGACTGGAGTTAACACTTCACTCTTCCATCATACTCCTTCAGCAACTTTATGCGTCAGGAGTGCCTGGACTCCAGGTTCGTGTTTGATCGGCCTCTCCCTGTGTCACGCTTGGTCACACTGATTGGAAGCAGTATCCTTTTACCACAAATGTTTTAGTTTTTATGATGCTGAATGTTTGAGTTGCAATGGTGTAATAACTTTTCAAATGGCCAATACAGACACAATTCATGCTACACACAGACAATCCACCTTGACCTAGCACTCAGAAACCCAGATCCCTACACAGAGATATGGAAGAAGGCCTTATGGTGTGGGACTGCTCATCGCAGGATATGATGTAAGATATGTTTTGGTTGGTTTGTCCTGCTATAAATATTAGTGGAATAGTATGTCATATCTAATATTGTCTGTCTCTTCTAGGATATGGGGCCACACATTTTCCAGACCTGCCCCTCTGCCAACTACTTTGATTGCAAGGCCATGTCCATAGGGGCCCGCTCCCAGTCTGCACGTACCTACCTGGAAAGAAACATGGACGCTTTTTTCAACTGTGAGTATTTTATGCCCTTTCTTCTCTGCTTCTCAGGAACTGATGTAAGCACGTTGTAAAGCTTTTGTTCTGTCTTGTAGGTGAACTGAATGACCTGGTTCAACATGGCCTACGGGGACTGAGGGAAACTCTACCTGCAGAACAAGATCTTACCACAAAGGTAAACCTTAAGCTTACTGTAAGCTCTATGGCAACACAAGATTCGGAGCGTAGCGCAGTGTTGCAATATCGTTTTTCATCACAAAAGGGGAGGCTCCTTGTAAAACGCTCCGGCATTCGACATACTTTTCTACTACCTGAAAATTGAGACGCGCCGTATCATTCTTTCCGCAGCCATGGGGGCAGTGTTGTCGCTTGGTTCCTTGATCCGATCTATAGGCTATATAGGCTATTCATCAAAGTCGCCTATTTTGCATTGATAACCAAACAACAAGAATCCACCCAAAAAGATATTTTGTTTAGAAGTTATAACTATCAGGCTGTTGTGAAATGGTATAACCTGCTATAGCCAACTAGCTAGCCACATGCTTTTTTCTCTGTGACCAAAACATGTTCTGTTTTTAGCTGATATGGGAATTAATACACAAGCAGCATATCAAACTGGGATAATGTTTTGGGTTACACTTAGTGATGTTACGTTTGATGCCTCAGCTCCGAGGCATGCGTCAGAATTGTTAAGCAGTGTACTTCGAAGCAGTGTGCCGATGCCAGTATCACTTTATCAGAAGCATGTGATCAATGACGGTCGAAGCTTCATTTCGTCGAACAACCACCTGATTGGTTTGGTAGAAGACAAAAAGGCTATGCTGCGCACACGCTACGGGGTGTGGGACGTCGTCTATAATCATTTATTTTGACCAGCAGGTGCCACTAGTGTACACTGTGTTGATCAAAGCCTCGAGTAATGAACCTATTTCACAAAATGTTCTGGAAAACCTCAGCATCAGGAAGCTTTGTTTCCCCATCAGTAGTTACACCTGCAAGTATACGGATATTTGCTAGGGCATATGTTTTAATTATAAATCGGATTATTTCAGATTGTGGAGATGTGGGAAGTTAAAAGGCTAGCTAGCTTACTATGTTTAAAGTCAACTAGCCAAAAAAAGGTTGCTATCGCCCCTTTGTGAATGGGAGGGAAACCGGCGAGGATGTCATGTTACCAAAAGGTGTCCGCTGCTCCAAACATCCCACTCCACCCACATGCACGTAGATCAACCGAGTGAAGCTTGTAGTAACCTGAATACTTTTACGTCAGGCTACTGTCCAATTATCTACTCCCCACCCTGTGCTTTCATTCGGTCCTCCTGATGGGATGGATATAACTACTATGTGAAAACACCTTCTAGCCATGCTTACACTAATCCAGTGTTTTAAAATGTGTGAGGGTTTCAGAGAGAAGGGTAGGGGATCAGAACACAACTTAAAGCACAGATTGACAACTTACTGTCTGCCCTTTTAGAATGTGTCCATCGGGATTGTTGGCAAGGACATGGAGTTCACCATTTACGATGATGGCGATGTGGCATCATTCCTTGAAGGCCTTGAGGAGAGGCCACAGAGAAGGGTAAAGAACAACTTGGCAAATTTTGAATTAAAATATTTTCTCACCGAGGACACTTGTCAAGAGGAACGGTTATTGCCTTAATAAGATTCTTGACGGTACATTATTCAGTTATCTCCAAACCTGACAGTGCCCATGCCTTGTCCTCTTGTTGTGCTGCAGGTTGCCCAGCCAGATGACGAGCCGGCAGCAGAGAAGCCAGACGAGCCCATGGAGCTCTGAGATTGAAGTGTGTTCCAGACAGTGTGAAGATGACAAAGCTCTTATCCCTGATTCTTTCAGTCATTGGATGGCATCCTGTCCACAACCAATATTCCATCCACACTCACTTGTAACTGTATCAACATGGAGAACAATTACCATTATACTTGTATGTTCTAGTCGATTATCTATGATTTTTGGTAGCCGTTCAATGTTTGCATTCATTTTTTGTCATTAAAGACAAACTTTTTCTGAACTTGTCTGGTTTGTAAAAAAATATATAAACGTGATGGTAGCTTTTCTCATTACTGCATTGTCATTATATGTTCTTACATGGCCACTCGGTGGTGGGTGTTTTCAAAGAGGAGGTAGGAACCAAAGTGGGGGTTTATTTATACCTAACACCAACTAAATTTGAACAAAAGAAATTAAAACATAGTAGATGTTCAAACATGGACTAACCCGGGACTACTATGGACTTTCTTGAATCATAATTGCTGGTAATACTACCTACTGACAAACCCAACTGAAATGGCAGCCTTATACTGTGGATTGGTCAACCCTCTGGAATGAACCACACCACGTGATGGGGGCATCAATTATTTAAAAAATTATAAACTGGGTGGATCAAGCCCTGGATGCTGATTGGCTGAAAGCTGTGGTATATCAGACCGTATACCATGGGTATGACAAAACATTTATTTTTACTGCTCTAAGTACGTTGGTAACCAGTTTATAATAGCAGTAAGGCACCTCAGGGGTTTGTGGTATATGGCCAATATACCACGGCTAAGGGCTGTGTCCAGGCACTCCGCGTTGCGTCCTGCTAGAAAAGCCCTTAGCCATGGTATATTAGCCATATACCACACCTCCTAGGGCCTTATTGCTTAAATATACAATTCAATATTTCATAAATAGCAAATGTAGTGTAAGTTACTTGTATCAAAAACATGTCAAGTATCAGTTCATAAATGGAGGCAATATATAAGATTGTAACATTGGGCACTCATAATTAGAATTTCGTCTTCGCGTCTAGACATCTGGGTTATTTGTCCCGTTTCACTTGCTGTAGTAGTGATGTGGCTCAGAAAGTATCTAATCTTCCACGTCACAGGGAAGTGGGGAACGGACAGCTCGAGAAGGTCTCTGAGCAATTTTACAGATGCCCAAGTAAATAACAGACGCGACATTTGAGGCTATTTTGAAATATAATAAACGTACAGTAAGGTAGCTACGTGTTTATTTCTCTATCGTGTGCGGAAAGATTGGTTTGGGTAATTGTATTCCGAAGATGTTTTGGTATCCATCCACCATTTGCAAGCTAACGCTAGCTGTAATGGATGACAAGCGTTTGAGCTTGCTCAATTTGCAATATCAAAACGTCTAGCTAGTTTACTAGGCTCTGTGAAGTGTTACTGGCATATTGCATTTCTGTTTTTTTAGTGCATGTCACTGATTGAGCTGCGTAATTCGTTAGGCCATTGACTTGTCAATAACTAGCGTACTAGCTAACAGCCGAGGCGGCCTGTGTCAATGAATAACATTAACTAGCTAGTACAAGCTAGCCAACTGACTTGTCTACGTGGATGTGTCGACTAACTACCACATATTTCTTAGCTACAGCTGTGCTGTATTAGAACGCACGAATAGTGTACAATAACTTGAATATGTGAAATAAGCGTGTAATAGCAGCTATGTTTACATTTGTCGGATTATGCATTAACATTACTTGATGGGTACTTCATAGGAATCATCTTAACAGTTCTGTTGATTGGGGTGCTGCAAGAGGGAAGACGATCCATCCGGCAAAATGACAGCCGCAGAGAATGTTTGTTACACTTTGATCAATGTTCCAAATGACTCCGAACCGCCATCCGAAGTCAGTCTCAAAACCGACTTGGGTAAGTATTCTCTGTTGACACTATCTGCTCTGTCAATAGGCACCCCCCCCCCCCCCCCCACACACACACACACATTATCAGTGTGAATAATCTGTGATCAATGTGACTTTAAGAGTAATACAATGTTAATTTTTCCTGATATCAGAAAAAGGAGAGATTAAGGCAAAGACTGAGGCCCTGAAGAAGGTAATCATCATGATACTGAATGGGGAGAAGCTGCCAGGCCTACTGATGACCATCATCCGATTTGTCCTCCCACTTCAAGACCACACCATCAAAAAGCTTCTGCTAGTCTTCTGGGAGATTGTCCCCAAGACGACGCCAGATGGCAAGCTGCTTCAGGAGATGATCCTGGTCTGTGATGCCTACAGAAAGGTATGGTAGCAAGTGTTTTGTCACTGTCTCTGAATGTTAGATGAATTATCTAATTAGCAAAGTATGACGTGGGACTATTACCCTTGAATAAGAGGCATTAAATGTATGTTTATCTGTTTCAGGACCTGCAGCACCCCAACGAGTTCATCCGTGGATCCACCCTGCGCTTCCTGTGCAAGCTGAAGGAGTCTGAGCTGCTGGAGCCCCTCATGCCCGCCATCCGCGCCTGCCTGGAGCACCGCCACAGCTATGTTCGCCGCAATGCTGTCCTGGCCATCTACACCATCTACAGGTACACTTACTGTACTGATACAATACGGAAGGCCCATATGACTGTATATGACCCTTAATGGAGAACATGGCATTTACTTGAGCAATTTTCTTTCCATCTCAGGAACTTTGAAAATCTCATCCCAGATGCCCCTGAGTTGATCCATGATTTCCTTGTGAATGAAAAAGATGCCAGCTGCAAGAGAAATGCTTTCATGATGCTCATTCATGCAGACCAGGTCAATTGCATCTTCACTTTTTTTATTAGAGACCGCTCACCAACATTTTTCTTTGTCTGGGACTAACACTGGTCAATTCCACTGTGCAGGACAGAGCTCTGGATTACCTCAGCACCTGCATTGATCAAGTGCATACATTTGGAGATATTCTCCAGTTGGTCATTGTGGAGCTGATTTACAAGGTGAGTACTTCAGACATTTTCCCACCAGAAAATTCCACTATAAATCTCCAGATATCTGGTCTCCTGTGTGGCGTAACGGTCTAAGGCACTGCATTGCAGTGCTTGAGGCGTCACAACAGACCCGGGTTCGATCCCAGTCTGTCACGGCCGGTGGGGGCTTTACTTGGTTCATTGCGCTCTAGCAACTTCTTGTGTCGTCAGTTGAACAGTGTTTCCTCCGACATATTGTTGCAGCTGGGTTAAGCGGGCGGGTGTTAAGGAGCGCGGTTTGGCGGGTCATGTTTTGGAGGACGCATGACTCGACCTTCGCCTCTACCGAGCCCGTTGGGGGAGTTGCAGCGATGAGACAAGATCGTAAAAGGGAGGTAAAATACCAAAAGGGAGGTAAAATACCAAAATAAATCAAATAAACCTCCAGATATCTCTTTTGAGAAATATGTTTTAAAAAAACACAGGATGTCACATGATGATGTCTGTTTTTCTGTTTCACACGCACTGAGGAAGGAGCAAGCCAAAATGTATGCCAGTGTGTGTGGTCTATTAAGACATGTTGCTATGAGTTAAAGAAAATGAAAACAAAGCTTCAATTGCAAATTATCTCCACGTAAGTACTGGCCTTTTTTTATTTATCGTATCTTGTTTCCTCATGATGTTTAGGTGTGCCATGCTAACCCGTCTGAGCGTGCCCGCTTCATCCGCTGTATCTACAACCTGTTGCAGTCCTCCAGCCCAGCCGTCAAGTATGAGGCAGCTGGCACTCTTGTCACGCTGTCCAGCGCACCCACTGCCATCAAGGTACCCCCTCTCACTTATCTACTTCACAACATGGCACTGCTGTGGATTTTAGTCTGGTATTGTGTGTCTTTCAATGGCATTTGTGTGTTGTTTATTCTAGGCTGCTGCCCAGTGCTACATTGACCTGATCATCAAGGAGAGTGACAACAATGTGAAGCTGATCGTCCTGGATCGTCTGATAGAGCTGAAAGAGCATCCCACTCATGAACGTGTTCTCCAGGTACTCAGACTTCACTGTCATAAATGTTGCTTTTCGTGAACATATCCCATGTTAGGTACCAGTAAGTCTTTGAAGTGTAATAATAACCTGGTTAACATGTCTGTTCTCTGCCCACCCAGGACCTGGTGATGGACATTCTGCGTGTTCTGAGCACGCCTGACCTGGAAGTCCGGAAGAAGACCCTGCAGCTGGCCCTGGACTTAGTCTCATCCCGGAACGTAGAGGAGGTGGGTGTGTCATCCTCAGGACTATCCGCTCCGGTCTCTGTGGACTGTCCGCTCCGGTCTCTGTGGACTGTCCGCTCCGGTCTCTGTGGACTGTCCGCTCCGGTCTCTGTGGACTGTCCGCTCCGGTCTCTGTGGACTGTCCGCTCCGGTCTCTGTGGACTGTCCGCTCCGGTCTCTGTGGACTGTCCGCTCCGGTCTCTGTGGACTGTCCGCTCCGGTCTCTTTCTAAAAGGATGATGATTATTCTAACTAAGGTGTTCATGTGTTTGTGTTCCAGTTGGTGATAGTTCTGAAGAAAGAGGTGATTAAGACCAACAACGTGACGGAGCATGAGGACACTGATAAATTCAGGCAGCTGCTGGTGCGCACCCTCCACTCCTGCAGTGTCCGCTTCCCTGACATGGCGGCCAATGTAATTCCTGTGGTGAGTCTACCTATCTACCCTGTTCACCCGCACAAACCCTGAAATGAAACAAAGCTAAGGTCATTCTGTCGTCTGTGATTGTAATCTAAATGACGTGTGTGCCACTCAGCTGATGGAGTTCCTGAGTGACACTAATGAGGCAGCAGCGGCTGATGTGCTGGAGTTTGTGAGGGAGGCCATTCAGAGGTTCGACAACCTGAGGCCCCTCATCATCGAGAAGATGCTGGAGGTCTTCCACGCCATCAAGACTGTCAAGTAAGACCAAGACTGGCAAGCTTACATATAAATAGAGAATCGCAGGATGCTTTTGGAGAATTACAGATTTTTTTATGCTGACAGCCAATATTTTAAACTGTGTTAGGATCTACAGAGGAGCGCTTTGGATCCTGGGAGAATACTGCAGCACTAAAGAGGACATTCAGAGTGTGATGACAGAAGTGCGCAGATCGCTTGGAGAGGTATGTGTTGTGTTTATGGATTATTAATTCACTTTCAGCGCTCAATACCAGAGTGATACTTGATGCTGGTGACTCATGTCTGTCCCTTTGTTTTCAGATCCCCATAGTAGAGAACGAGATCAAGAAAGAGTCTGGGGAGGGGAAGCCGGAAGAAGAGGTGAGCGCAGCGCCAGCAGCCAAACTGGTGACAGAGATGGGCACCTACGTCACACAGAGCGCCCTCAGCTCCTCCAGACCCTCAAAGAAGGAAGAGGACAGGTAAAATAAATCACCTTTTGTATCTAAAATACATTGTTTCTTAGCTTGCAGTGATTGTCTTTCAGAAGTGAATGATATGACACTCCATGAAACTTTCGTCCCTTTCCCTGTAGGCCTCCTCTCAGGGGCTTCTTGATGGACGGAGACTTCTATGTGGCAGCCTCGTTGGCCACAACCCTGACCAAAGTGGCCCTGCGATATGTCGCCATTGTTCAAGACAAAAAGAGACAAAATGTAAGAATAGAACCTCTCATTATCTTCTGAAACGGTTGTGATTTAGGTGTTCCACGTTCACTCCATTGAAAGTCAATGAAGTGATTCTAATGCTCTCGATCCCTGTGTCCCCTTCAGTCCTTTGTGGCTGAGTCTATGCTGATCATGGCCACCATCCTCCACTTGGGCAAGTCCTCTCTGCCCAAGAAGCCCATCACAGACGACGATGTGGACCGCATCTCGCTGTGCCTCAAGGTGCTGTCCGAGTGCTCGCCCCTCATGAACGACATCTTCAACAAGGAGTGCCGCAAGTCCCTGTCTCACATGCTCGCTGTCAGGCTGGAGGAGGAGAAGCTATCTCAGAAGGTAAGGAGGAGCGCTGGCTCCTAGATTACTAGGCCATAGCTTCCGGTCCACTCTTCTCACTAAACCACTGCCTTCTCCCAGTTCACTCAGCTATACTCTAGTTCTCCCTTCACCTGGCTGCTTATCCATTTGGACACGGCTGGATTGTGTTGCTATGTGCTGATGCTGTTCTGTGCTCTTATCCTTTCTTATCCACAGAAAGAGTCAGAGAAGCGGAACGTGCTGGTGCAGGCAGACGACCCCATTTCCTTTATGCAACTGACGGCCAAGAACGAGACGACCTCCAAGGAGGACCAGTTCCAGCTCAGTCTACTGGCTGCCATGGGAACCACTCTTAAGAAGGAGGCTAATGACCCCATGGCCTCCAAACTCAACAAGGTACACCTACAGGGACCCAGTAGACACACACACACACTGTTCTCTTACAGAATTACAAAGTAGTGTGCCTTTTTGGAAAGTAGATGTGTGTGTGATATACCTCAAGTTGCCAGCAGGTGGCACTGTGTGTCCAACTTGACAGTGAGCCATAGCAACAGAGAAATCAGTGTTTTCTAGGTCTGTTCCACAGGAACAACTATGAAAGAGGGAATTAATATAACATTTCTAGGTTTAGGCAATGGCATGGATTGTATCTCAAGTTTTCATCTTAGCTGTTAGTGTTGTTGAGGTAGTTATTGACGGGTACTCTGTTGTATAACAACAGGTTGGTGAGGACCATGTCATTCTGAGTGTGTGTTGTATTGCAGGTTACCCAGCTGACTGGTTTCTCAGACCCAGTCTATGCGGAGGCCTATGTCCATGTCAACCAGTATGACATTGTGCTGGACGTGCTGGTCGTCAACCAAACCAACGACACCCTTCAGAATTGCACCCTGGAGCTGGCTACATTGGGTGAGGTTCTAGTCTATAGTTCATATGACTATGTGCAGAGTCATACAACCTTACTAAGGGTTGTTTCAGGGCCATCTCTCTTGGTTACCACAGGTAATGTATGTCTAATGCTGATTTCAACCTTTCAATCCAACAGGTGACCTCAAGCTGGTTGAGAAGCCTTCTCCTCTCACTCTGGCACCTCATGACTTTGCCAACATCAAGGCTAACGTCAAAGTGGCGTCCACAGAGAATGGCATCATATTTGGCAACATAGGTAAGAGGATCACTTCTAACTTCTGTCAGTGTACTTGTCATGAAGATGATGTGATGCCAGCCTCCACTCCATGTGTTCGACATCAGTTCTAACATGCATCTGTCGGTCTGTCTCAGTGTATGACGTATCAGGAGCTGCCAGCGACAGGAACTGCGTGGTCCTCAGTGACATCCACATTGACATCATGGACTACATCCAGCCAGCCTCGTGCACAGACGCAGAGTTCAGACAGATGTGGGCCGAGTTTGAGTGGGAGAATAAGGTACTACCGCTAGATAAGAGAACTGTCCATATTTGGTTTTGTTTTGTTAGTGTGTTCAGTGGATGATCGTAATAACACTGTTTATTCTAGGTGACAGTGAACACCAACATTGCAGACCTGAACGAGTACCTCCACCACATCCTCAGCTCCACCAACATGAAGTGCCTGACCCCAGAGAAGGTACAGTAGTTATGGAATATGGCAGTTTGAACTACATCAATAGGACAATGATGATAATGTATAGAACACAATTGATTTAAACCTGGCAGATAGGAAGGTTAATGAGTGGAAGTTCTCAGAGCGTGTAACTTTTCTGCTACTGCTATTTTTTTTACGGTGTTAGGATTTGATTTATAAATGGCTTTTTATAATTATCTGATTGAATCAATCCATTGGAAAAGAAAAGGGTACCCTGCGAGATACAGGCAAAATGTACCTATTTTCTACAATTCTTCATCAGTCCACTGATGGATTTAGACAATTAAGATGACAATGACTCTCTATTGTAATAGCCCTATCTTCAGCAAACCCATCACATTCCTAGAGGACCAATCGGACTCCTACTGCTGTGTCAAATAGGTAGGAATGCATGTGATGCTCACTTACTCCACCTTGTCTGTCCTTATATCCAGGCACTTTCAGGCTTCTGTGGCTTCATGGCTGCCAACCTGTATGCCCGCTCCATATTCGGTGAAGACGCCCTGGCCAACGTTAGCATTGAGAAGCCCATCCACCTGGGTCCTGATGCCCCTGTCAACGGACACATCCGCATCCGGGCCAAGAGCCAGGTGAGAAATTCACTCCCCACTCAAATTGCATCCCAAAATGCACCCTATTCCCTATATAGTGTACTACTTTTGGAAATAGGTTGCCATTTGGGATGCTGAGATAGTGCAAGTAGTAATGATATAATAATGCAAATATCGGGGTGGAATTGTTTATTAAAGACTATACATTGCAAGTAACACTTCCTCTCTCTCCACAGGGTATGGCGTTGAGTCTGGGTGACAAGATCAACCTTTCCCAGAAAAAAACATCTGCATAAAGTGAACTGAAGTCCAACTGAGAACTCCACATCACTGGACAAGATTCATCTGCAAAGAAATGTGTGCTTTCTGCTAGTCCTCTCTCTTCTATCTGTCTCTGGCCATAAAGCCATAAAAATAGTTTTATGGCCATTTGCTTAAGTACTGTTCTATGTGTGTATGAGAGATGGTTTTACACCTCCTGTGTCAGGAAGAAACTCCCTCTTACTGTGCTCCAAGTGATATCCCTGGCCTATCTTTCATTTTCAATAAAACATGACATATATAACAAAACATACTCCCAACATTTTTCAGACAATGGGCTGTTTGCGTGTTCAGTCTTTCTTTACTTACTCTAAGGGAACGTGAGGTAGGAGAAACTGCCGATCCACCACCCCTTAACTAAGCTGTTGCCAAAAGTTATGACAGTAAAGTTAAATGCAATGTCATAAGACTTTAAACCATGAAATATGGATGCAGTTTGAATGCACATTCCATCCACTACGGCTGTGTTTACACAGGCAGCCCAATTCTGATATTTTTGCTACTAATTGGTATTTTGACCAATCAGATCGGTCTTTTACCAATAATTGGGCAACATATCATAATTGGGCTGCCTACCTGATCTCATGTCCCATTATTGTCTTTACACTACAGATAATGACTCATCAAAGTGGTTCTTGTATCAGATGCACGCAAATTCCTTGAAAGTAAAACTACTTTCAAGTTTGTGGAGAAAAGGTATTGCTTCTGTAAATTGCAAGTAATTGCATCAATGAAGTGAAAATGAATGTCAGATCCCACATTTCTAATCATACAAATGTAGAGTGAATACAATTAACATGCAATATGAGGGAAGTCTTTGCCAAGTATTGAAATGGTGTAATGATGAAAGCTCAGCATCAAGTCAAAATCCTTTCTCAATTTCTAATCACAATCACACACATTTACATTGCTTTGACTGCCTTCTCCACCTCACCATTATATAAAAGTTCACCAGTGGAATAGATACTGAAAAGTTCCCTCTCTTCTTGGAAAGGAAATTACATCACGTTTTGCCTTGTGTGGGAAGATTTAGAATTTGAGCACTTCATGCACATCTTCTGAATTTGATGCTGCCATTTCCATTTGAATCTCATATTGAGAGACAGGCATGCTTAAAGGCCTCATTACTGTGAAATGATGACTGATTGTAAGAAAAACACGATTTTAGGCCGATAGTGAAGAGTTCAGACTGTAACAAACAAAACCCATGATGACTCATTAGGTCCTAAGTCCTCATCTCACCCTAAAAGCTGAAGACATAAAACACTACACAGAATAGTTATCAGGGAGAAATTATGAATATTCAGTGATTCACATTTTTCCAGTGATTCACATATTTTTCTTAAACTTCCTGTTCTTGTGTGGTATCACAATGACTGACTGGAAAGAAGAGACCCAAACAACGCAGTAAATCAACAAGATTTTTTCCATTACAAATATATCTCCACTTTTGCAACCCAGAACTCCCCTTTAGCCTCACCTTTTTAACTTTGTCTACATAAGGATTTCAGGGCTGTAAATATCCCAGAGGTACAGAGCCATTAAGTGACCTAACATACTGAACAGGCCATATTTCCTGAGGAGCGGAGGGACTCCTTTTGTTCCTCTCCTACCCCACAGGCTGTGTGGACTGGGATTTCAGCAGTTCATTGAAATTCCTCAAATGCCTCTGGCGTTACGTTGCAGAGTGGGAGTCAATTGGAATTTGTTCATTCAGGAGTCTAAAATATAACATCTTGCTGAACGGCCCTCCTGGGAGAGGACAGGGAGAAAATTAAGGAAAATCATATCTACTGTTGTATTAAAAAAACAAATATACTGAACAAAAATATAAATGCAACATGCAACAATTTCAACGATTTTGCTGAGTTACAGTTCATATAAGGAAATCAGTCAATTGAAGTAAATTCATTAGGCCTTAATCTATGGATTTCACATGACTGGGTAGGGGCACAGCAATGGGTGGGCCTGGGAGGGCATAGGCCCACCCACTTGGGAGCCAGGTCCTGGGCTGGCGTGGTTACACGTGGTCTGCGATTGTGAGGCCGGTTGGACATACTGCCAAATTCTCTAAAACGACGTTGGAGGTGGCTTACGGTAGAGAAATAAACATTAATTTCTCTGCCAACAGCTCAGGTGGACATTCCTGTAGTCAGCATGCCAATTGCACCCTCCCTCAAAACTTGAGACATCTGTGGCATTGTGTTGTGTGACAAAACTGCACATTTTAGAGTGGCCTTTTATTCTCCCCAAGACAAGGTGCACCTGTGTAATGATCATGCTGTTTAATCAGCTTCTTGATATGCCACATCTGTCAGGTGGATGGATTATCTTAACAAAGGATAAAATGCTCACTAACAGGGATGTAAACAAATTTGTGATAAATAAGCTTTCTGTGCTTTTGGAAGATTTTGGGGATCTTTTATTTTAGCTCATGAAACATGGGACCAACACCTTGTTGAGTTTATATTTTTGTTCAGTGTACATATATAAACACATGCACCAGTATTGCATAAAGTATTGCTACACGCTGGCTGGGGGCTATAAAACATTTAGGTCCTTCCAGAAGCTCAGATATAGACCCACTTGTGTAGGTCACCAAGATCACTGTGGTCACGTATGTATGCCATGCTACAGAATAGCAGAACTCAGTCAGCCCTGACGCTCTAACAAACACACACACTTTAAGTGCCTTTGTGTGAAAGCTCTCACTCTGGGGGCCTTGATATTGGCCAAAGGTGTCTGTGAGGTCAGCGCTCCACAGCTGTGAAAACAGACAGTGCCAAGAAGCAGCATATCTTCCGATTTTTTAAGGTATTGAATGGAAATTAGCCAAAAGCAATCCCTCCAGGCCAGACTAAACTTGTCTTTCCCACTAAAATGATGTGCTACTTGGAAGATAGGCTTATTGATCATCCAGACCATCAGAGATTAATGATAGCTGAAAGTATGAAATCCATTACAATCACCATCCATCCATGTGTGAGCTGGATGGTGGATACTGTTAATTACATTAACATGGACATTAATACTACATGACCTTATTGTAGCCTATTGAGGATAGTCTGTGCTAGGCCAAAATGAATCCTTATAAATTACAATTTTGTTGAATAATCTCAACCTTATTCTGTTCTAAATAGCACAGCACTTAAAGAAAGGAATGGTAAACCCTACCTGAAAGGAACATAGATCATAAAATGAGTATTCTACAATGGTAATATTTAAATGCCCCTTTAGTCCATGCTACTCATGAGAAGTAAAGTGCCCCTAGCGACGGACATTTGTATTGGACTAACTGATCACTCCTTTCTGTTTCACATCTTAAAAACGCAGTGGTTAGCAACGCTGTTGAGGGCGTATGGACTCGGTCGCCCGTAGCTCAGTGAGCAGCAGCGATAATTCCTCTAGTCTGGAACGGATTGTAGACGCGGTTATCGTTTCAGTCTATTTAGGCTCGCGATTTTCTTTCGTTCCATTTTTCAACTGAAGGCCTTTCACTGAAAAGTGGGTGTCTCTGCTACTGGTGTTCAGACAGCGGCGAGTGCAGAAGTGTGTCCTCGATGGCAGGGTGGAAGGACGGTTCGGTGCAGGAGAAGTATCGACTGGTTGTGGTTGGAGGTGGTGGTGTCGGGAAGTCAGCCTTAACTATACAATTTATCCAGGTTAGTAAATAGTCGGCCGTTTCTCCAGCCACTTTGTACGGAATGTTTGGGAATCTGGAGGGAGGCTGGCTGAGCTGTTGCGAATGGGGACCCTACAAGCGTATGATGGGGTTTAGTTCATTTTCTTCTCGCAATAGTGGGCTACAGTCGCCGAGGCCTGTTTAGCACAAAACATATTCTGTAAAAACACTTGAAATTGTGTCAGATAAAAAATTAACTTTAAGCCTATTTGTCAATACAATGAATAACAGGCCAATGGACAGTAATTGTGGAAGAAATAGTGAAGAAATAGTCTCACAATTGTGATTTAGGTTGAACTCTGATTTAAGACTATAACCTAAGTATTATAACATTGAGCTACTTGTACAGCCTACTGCTGTTATTTGAGTGTTGTAAATTCTTCGAGTGGTTTGACTTGATATTGCATTAGACCTATTTATTTCTTATTATATATAGCCTTTACTACATCATATGTCTCAAAATGTTAAATCGACTAATTCAAAGTTCATAAAACAATTTGGTCAAACAGGCTTTCATCTGTCCTATTTCGTGTTTTTTAGCAATTAGAAAATACTTATTTGCAAACTTGAGTTGTCAACATCTCTCTGTTGTTTTGTAGCTATATTTGGGTGGATAGTCCTACCCAGTGCTGCGCTACATCAGTCTACAATTCTTGGCTACAATGTAACACGTCGTTCAGAACTTCTGGGCCTGCTGTGCTTGAAAGCGTAAATCTGAAACAAAACTCCTATGTAAACTCACATTGAACAGGCACATTGAACGTATTTTCCATCATACCCATTAGGTGCAGTATTGACAAATCTATTGCCTACCATTTTTATTCATGTAGCCCATGTTCATTATCAGACATTGAATATGCCGATTGAATAGCCTAATAACGGTTTAGCCAACAGACTATCTAACCTACATTTGGATCAAAAAAATCTAGGTGAATCGGCCTAGGATATAAAGACATTCCTACACATCCATAACTGTAAGCATATTAATTACAAATAATATCCCTACATGTATGCCTTTCTCTAACCTTGATGTCATGTGTGAATCTTATCAGTTTTCATGATCAATCCCATTTGTTGCTCAAACAGTTGCAGAGCAATGACAGCTGCTGCTAAAGACAGTTGTTGTTCAAGCCAATGACCCAAGCAGCCATTGCCCAGCCACAGTTGTCCTTTATAGCCTTGTCAATGGCATTCCAACACACACAGTGTGTTGTCCATAGGTACACACACATTTAACTCTTTGTCTTTCCCTTTTCACTGGCAAAACCTTTATATTCACAGGTAGTTTCTTTCTGAAGGTGCACATAAAGATGTAACTGAGAATGAGTGGACACGCTTTGGAATCCTCTTTGTGTCTTCAGGAGTCTATAATGCCAGGTCCTAATTCCAGGAGACTAGACTGGGGGTGGGCAGCTGCATGTCTAAAGTGACTGAGACAATAGTGGGGCAGTCAGCAGCACGTGCCGCTTGGGGCTTTTGTTGTGATCTGAAGGTCTATTAATGTTTCAGAAAGCTCATTAAATGTATACCATAGATATTGGTCAGATCAGATTACTGTGCCACGGTTCAGCCATTCTGACCCTATTTTTCTTTGGAATGGAGCGGTAGGCTAAGTATTGTATACACACTTCAAAGTACTTTAGTATTTTTAGCAAATACTTGAGTTTTGGTCCAAACAAGGAAACATGCACCGTTGACTTGTTCCAATAGGGATAGGGAACAGTAGACCTCAGTACAAGTTCATTATTACAGTGTAATGAGACAGTAATGTGATTAATAATGTGATATGAAAATATTAATACTGATAGGACAGTAACACCAAGATAATAATAGACTGGTTATTACATTTTGTTTTCTCAACAAGATTGTTGTTTGTCAAAAAGATGACTAGAATATAGGGTAGGTAGGAGAATACTTTATGCAGCTCAGCGATCAGCAGTTCACAGATATTTTCTGGATGATTGCTTTGTCATGGCAACAGTGCCTTTGGAGCCTTTAGTTGAAACTTGCAGGTCAGTCTGCACTCACTAAAGAACATTCATTTGGGAAATAAGACTATTTTTTTCTATGCACTTAGCATTTCAGAATGTGTCCAATCCAGTCTTGAGCAACACTCTTCGTTCCTCTTTATAATAACCGTACCACAACTGTGTTCATTGTGAATAGAGCTAACATTAATAATATGCATGTCAATCTCCCCTGGCTCAAAGTGGAGGAGAGATTGACTTCATCACTACTGGTATTTGTGAGAGGTATTGACATGTTGAATGAACCGAGCTGTCTGTTTGAACTATGCATACCCCTGCTCTTGACACCCATGCATACCCCACAAGACATGCCACCAGAGGTCTCTTCACAGTCCCCAAGTCAAGAGCAGACTATGGGAGGCGCACAGTACTACATAAAGCCATGACTACATGGAACTCTATTCCACATCAAGTAACTTAAGCCAGCAGTAAATTTAGATTTAAAAAACAGATAAAAATACACCTTATGGAACAGCGGGGACTGTGAAGCAACACAAACATAGACACATGCATACAAACACACGATAACATATGCACTATACACACATGCACACATGGATTTTGTGTTATATATATGTGGTAGTAGAGTAGAGGCCTGAGGGCACACACTTAATATGTTGTGAAATCAGTTATTAATATATTGTAATGTTTTTAAAATGTATAACTGCATTAATTTTGCTGGACCCCAGGAAGATGGGGATCCATAATAAATACAAATACAAAATAGCGGTATAACATAATAATGTGAAACCATATCTTTTAGATGAGCATCAACCTCTTATCTGTCCCTTGACATATCCAAAATGCAAAGGAATTCCCCATATATACAGTATGTCAAATCTGTGAGAAATGAGTGCAGTATTAATGGCCTAAATGCTCTACATGCATAGTCTATAGCAGGGTTCCCCAACTGGTGGCCCGCTTGTTGAACTTAAGAGAATGTAAAAACACCAGGAAATCAGCTCCAAGTGATTTTAATTTTGGAATTATTTTCCAAAGTATTCTCATACATAATAGAGAGATATATGTGATTGTATACAAATGTAAGCAAGGCTTGAAATTATTATGTTTTAGTCAAATATTCTATCTGTTTGGGCTTCTTGCGGTCAATTTGCAGTCTACAAATGATTTGTAACTATGTTCCGGACCCCTGAACATCTGCTCAAGAAAGAATCGGCCCACGGCTGAATCTAGTTGATGATCCCTGGTCATAGGCTCTGCATCCTCACCCAGCCCAAGCAATTTGATCCAAGATCTAAACCACAGCACTTGGAGGGTGGGATGGGATGTCACTCACCCTGTGCCTGCCTGCCCATGGCCCAGCCAGAGCCCCGAGCTGAGAGAGAAAGGGCCAGGGGTCTTTCAGACAGTGCTGTGGGAGAACACACATACCTTAGTAGCATGTTACAGCAGGTCAATATCATGGGCAGTGTGTGGGGGACTCAGTGACATACTGCCTGGCCCTGCAGCATTTAGGTTTCTTATGTTTTATTTGTGCACCATTGCAGCTGGCCAAACAAGTGCTTGAGCTTAGTAACCAATATCACTGGGTGATTCATAGCCCCTATAAAGACAAAGGAAGTTATATACTTGAATGAGCACCATTATAGTGTTTTATGCCTACCCTTTGGCTGTCAATTTGCTATTCACCTTGTAGGCAAGATCTAGTCAAAATTGTAGTTGTTGTAGATGGTGTGTTGACTGCATTCATTTTCTTGTTTCTTTTGTATATGTCTGTGGATGTAAAGAAAAATAAATGTAATTTGGTAATGTGTAGGATGTTGACAACATGGAAAGCGCCTACATCCTATTAGAGTTTTCTAGAAGTTGGCTGCCAGGGGAAAAGCCTCACAGCTGGCTGTTGAGTCCAGGCTTTCCCATCCAGATCTGTGGAGGGGTGGAGGGTCGGTTGGGGTGGGGAACGGAGGGTTGTCTGAGTCATGTTGGGTTAATGACCATGGAACAGCCGGAATCAGCGCCTTTGGAAAAGGAAGTCCCTCCACTCCTGTTCATTTTCTATGGACCTCCTAGATTTGTATGGGAAAACATGAGCCGCAGCCTGCCTAACTGGCTGGGTTTGTGGGTGTGATTGTGTGTGGTAGTGTATACTTGATGAAATCAGATAAGATTGACTGGTGAAAAAAAACCTGCCACCCTTTTTACAGTAAAGGGATTACAGAGATACATTTGAAAATATAGAGAAATGTAAAGCTTCTATCCTATTAAGCATATTGGCCTTATTTGAGTGGGATGAAAAAAATACTTTCTTGGCTCAGTAACCACAACAGTTTTTATGCGAGTAAAGTCATACCTTATAAAAAAAATCATGACAGCTGTGATGGAAACAGGACGTTTCGGTAAAATTTTATAAATGTCGACAGATCATTTGTTTGTGCGACATGGTGGGATCTTTTTGTGTCTGTAAAATGAATTATGCGAGAAATGGCGGTGAAAACGCCTTTATGCGCAAATATGGAGTTTATTAGGCTACAGACAAAATAAGTTATGAACTTCACAGGGTAGTGAAAGTGCACAATGATCTTGATGCTCCTTTCCAATAAATATCGAGGGTCTTATTCTGGTGACATGATGATCGATGCTTGTCTGCCTTTTGACAAATAAAGATATTCTCGCTCTTATCCATAATAATCTCATCATGTTGACTAGCCTACCCGCACAGCCTACCCGCACAGCCTACCCGCACAGCCTACCCGCAATGTATCTGCGAGCTGTTGGCTAGAACGCACGTGCCAAGACCAGAGTAGGCACATTTGCTATTTAACGCAACAGTTTTTGTGACAAAACTATCGGTAGAGTTGGAAATGCGATGGAAACATTGACGTTTTTTTTTTTATTCGGTACAAGAAAACTTAAGCGTGCACTACGTCATCACGCACTGATTTTTATCTGCAACAAGTCAATTTGGTGGAAACACACCACTAGTGGGAAAATGTGCATATTTTCTTGATGCGGATTTTAGAATATTCTCATGAAAATCTGTTGCCAATTGAATGGAAACCTAGCTACTGAAACCATTGGGGTGTATACTAGACTAGTCACACAATGTGAGGGTCCTTTTACAGTGCAGGGAGGATGATGTCACTCTACAATAACAGAGTGACAGGGCAGGCAGGTCATCCCCACTGGGAGTAGGTGAAATAAAGACACAGCCAAGCCAGTGAGTGGAATGGCAGAGAGGTGACATAACATTGAGTCATCAGACAAAAGTTTTGGAACACAGTGTTATTTAACATGACGTCTGTGAGCCAACAGACGGAAAACATGACTCAGTGTGGTGGGATTCAAGTAATTTGGTCACATATCTAATGTCACTCATCTGTTTGGCCGATTGTATGAACAACATTTCTGCTATGGTTCCTTTGTGGAAGTTATCATTAGCAACCATGGCACCTGTGGGAGTCAAATGCTATCGTCTCGCCAGACTGGATGACAGAGTAGTGAAGCATGGTGTTGCACGAACACACAGCTGCTAATATTAGCCCTTATCACTGGTTCTCTTTCATTTCTGCTGGAGTTGACTCCCTGCTGTGTGATTCAGTGGGAGAGCGCAGTATCCAGCCTGATAGTCATGAAGTATTAGATACAGACCAGTATGATCAGAGGTTAAAGACACCTAAACAGTGAATACTTAAGTGCTCTTTCTTTCGCTCTCTCTCGCTCTCTCTACCCCCTCTTTCTCCTCTCTCTCGCTCTCTCGCTCATTCTGAGCATGGTTTTGATTACTGAGATGAGGTAATTTAGGAGGAATGTTGCTGCTCTGGGTTCTAATTGAATAAATACAGATTAAGCAAGTGGGCGGTCTTTCCTGGGCATTTGCAGGCAAGGTGTGTGTGTGTGTGTGAGTGAGTGTGTGAGTGAGTGATGGGGGTTGGGGGATTGTTTCATGCACATTTCTCTGAAATAGACGCAGCGGGCTAAGTAAAGTGTTTGCAGCAGTGGTGATGGGGGTGTGCATTCCCACAAACCCAGGACAAGGTGGCTGAATCCCAGGCGGTGTGGAAACTACCAAGACCAGCACACTTTAAACCTATTTTTGGACATAGGCAGTGTTGTAGCATTCTATCTAGCTTGGTGATACGTCACATACCATATACCACTGATATAGAGGGCCAACAAATCCATTTTGGTTTGAGCTGGTTTTTCATTTCCTTTGAGGGAGTTGGTAACCCCACACATTTAGCTGTGTGTGTGTGTGTGTGTGTGTTTGGTAATGCTTCCAAGGTGGGTGATGAGGGAACATTGTTGGTTTTGTTCTTCAGGAGGGTCACCTGTTGATTTCTCACAGAGCTGGCTCGTTGACTGAGCGTTCCTGTGAAGTGAACCACTCTCAGAGCTCAGAGCAGGGAAGTAGTTTTCACAGCACTTCATTCTGAGCCACTAAAACAACAACTCTCCTGCTTACAGACCAAAAAAGTCCCGTAGAAGTCATTTTCCCAATGCCATTTGGGTGTTGACAGAGGGAAATGTATTAATTTTCTAACTGAAATGTTATGATTTGATGACCATGTTATAATGACCATACACATTCCTGTGAATGTATTTGTATGATAGTTTTGAGTGCATGCTGCAGCACAATGTTTGCACAACATTGTAACTATGTTTAGTTCTTAAAGACTCGAGGGTTAAGAGATAACATTGAAAGTATTTTGGTTTTGAATGACACAAGTCTGTGATGGTCTCTTACCCTAAAGCAGGGGTCCCCAATTAGATTCAGCCGTGGGACGATTATTTTCTTGAGTGGAGGGTCAGGGGGGCCGGAACATCATTATAAATAATTTAAAATCACTTTGAGCTGATTTCCTGGTGATTTTACAGTATTTAATGTCCAAAAACAAAATGTATTTATTCTTTGCTCAGAACTTGGGGTGCCAAATAAAATCGGCCGAATTTCACCTGCGGTCCGCCTATTGGGGAACCCTGCTCTAAAGGATAAGGAATGATGTAATACCAGTCTGTAACTTGATATTAGATTGAGTCTGAATAAAAACCCTATGGGGATCTAATCACAATGAAACCCATTCAGCAGGTCTTGCAGTTGGTGTCTGTGTACCCAAAGACTGATGTGATGTTATTCTGAGCAAAGATCAGGTTTATTATTGGTGTATCATTAGACTGGGAGGTGGTCAGGTTTCTCTACTATCTTTGTTTCTGTCCAAACATCTAGCATTTGTACCTCAATAGGCAGAACATAGTTACATAGTAATGCTGATCATAACATGGTACATTTAAATAAGATCAGTTCAATGATGAGGGAACAGTGCCCATGGTCCGTGTGGTAAAGAATAAGGCAGGAGACCAACTCTGACTATGCTCTTTTAAAAAGTTTATGGAGGACCACTTCCTTGTTGCCTGGGTAACAGACCAGAACCTGGCACAGTGCCATGGGTCAGACCAACAACATGTCTCGCTCCCTGAGCAGGGGGGTCTACTAGCACTGACTTTGCTGATAACCTCTTTATTGAGGGAAAATGTACTTGCCATGACTGTGATATGTGGTCTCGTCTAGCTCACCCTAAAAGCACCAACATACTGTATTTCGACCCTTAAAAGCACCAAAAGGGGTCATTTTTTACCCCAAATTGGAAATGATGACAAAACGATACTTTCTGTCAAACAGTAACACTTTTAATTTTATTCACCTTTTGTAACACAAGTAAATTGTTTAAATTCCCCAAATAAGCATATATTTTAACATTTTCACACATTTATAGCCAAGTTATTCATTAAGTGGTGTTTCTGTGATACTCCGAGGCTGAGAAATTGGCGATTGAGCTAATCTGACATACCGGTATGACCTAAGATGGCCACCGGTATGGCCGTTCTAGGCGATATGGGCACCGGTGTCATCAGACTTTTAGGTCTAACTTTGGAACGCTATGGGCTATAAACTCGTTTCCAATTGCATCTGAAAGATGACTCTCAACTTGGTATGGAGACATTGGCTGGAATCTAAATGTATTTAAATGTTTCAGTTATTTATTAGTTGTACTGGTTTCCACACCCTCCCCCCCAAGGCCTCATATAATATTTTCTTCATTTTTACTATTTTCTACATTTTAGAATAAAGCTATGAAATAACACATATGGAATCATGTAGTAACCAAAAAAGTGTTAAACAAATCAAAATATTTACATTTACGTCATTTAGCAGACGCTCTTATCCAGAGCGACTTACCGGAGCAATTAGGGTTAAGTGCCTTGCTCAAGGGCACATCGACAGATTTTTCACCTAGTCAGCTCGGGGATTAGAACCAGCGACCTTTCGGTTACTGGCACTACGCTCTTAACCACTAAGCTACCTTTATGTTTGAGATTCTTCAAATAGCCACCCTTTGCCTTGATGACAGCTTTGCACACTCTTGGCATTCTCTCAACCAGCTTCACCTGGAATGCTTTTCCAACAGCCTTGAAGGAGTTCCCACATATGCTGAGCACTTGTTGGCTGCTTCTCTGTGGCCCGACTCATCCCAAACCATCTCAATTTGATTGAGGTCGGGGAATTGTGGAGGCCAGGTCATTTGATGCAGCACTCCATCACTCTTCTTCTTGGTAAAATAGCCCTTACACACCCTGGAGTTGTGTTGGGTCATTGTCCTGTTGAAAAACAAATGATAGTTCCATTAAGCCCAAACCAGATGGGATGGCGTATCGCTGCAGAATGCTGTGGTAGCCATGCTGGTTAAGTGTGCCTTGAATTATATATAAATCACAAACAGTGTCACCAGCAAAGCACCCCCACACCATAACACCTCCTCCTCCATGCTTTACGGTGGGAAATACACATGCGGAGATCATCCGTTCACCCACACCGCGTCTCACAAAGACATGGTGGTTGAAACCAAAAATCTCAAATTTGGACTCCAAACCAAAGGACACATTTCCACCGGTCTGAAATTGCACTCACTAAACTGTAAGTCGCTCTGGATAAGAGCATCTGCTAAATGACAAAAAAAAAAATAATAAAAATAATAATAATGTAAAAATTGTCTAATGTCCATTGCTCGTGTTTCTAGGCCCAAGCAAGTCTCTTGCTTGGGCCTCAAGTCTCTTCTTCTTAACCCTAATTGCTCCTGTAAGTCGCTCTGGATAAGAGCGTCTGCTAAATGACTCAAATGTAAATGTAAATGTTATTGGTGTCCTTTAGTAGTGGTTTCTTTGCAGCAATTCGACCATGAAGGCCTGATTCACGCAGTCCCCTCTGAACAGTTGATGTTGAGATGTGTCTGTT
Source organism: Coregonus lavaretus (assembly GCF_964263955.1). Taxonomy (NCBI): domain Eukaryota; kingdom Metazoa; phylum Chordata; class Actinopteri; order Salmoniformes; family Salmonidae; genus Coregonus; species Coregonus lavaretus. The sequence continues at coordinate 19,149,350 of NC_140024.1, forward strand.
ACTTGAACTCTGTGAAGCATTTATTTGGGCTGCAATTTCTGAGGCTGGTAACTCTAATGAACTTATCCTGTGTAGCAGAGGTAACTCTGGTCTTCCATTCCTGTGGCAGTCTTCATGAGAGACAGTTTCATAATAGCGCTTGATGGTTTTTGCGACTGCACTTGAAGAAACTTTCAAAGTTCTTGAAATTTTCCAGAGTGACTGACCTTCATGTCTTAAAGTAATGATGGACTTTTATTTATCTTTGCTTATTTGAGCTGTTCTTGACATAATATGGACTTGGTCTTTTACCAAGTAGGGCTATCTTCTGTATACCCCCACTACCTTGTCACAACACAACTGATTGGCTCAAACGCATTAAGAAGGAAAGAAATTCCACAAATTAACTTTTAAGAAGGCACACCTGTTAATTGAAATGCATTCCAGGTGACTACCACATGAAGCTGGTTGAGAGAAGAGTGTGCAAAGCTGTCATCAAGGCAAATGGTGGCTATTTGAAGAATCTCAAATATAAAATATATTTTGATTTGTTTAACACTTTTGGTTACTACATGATTCCATATGTGTTATTTCATAGTGTTGATGTCTTCACTATTATTCTACAATGGAAAAAATTGTAAAAATAAAGGGTTCTAAATCTTTGGACCGGTAGTGTACAACTACATATGTGCCATAATTGGTGCTTTTATCACAAAGTTTACTACTGAGTCCACATTTTCAGCTTAGCCGTGCACCACTAGTATACGAAAGAGACTACATTTTTTGACCCCTGTTGGTGATTTTAGGGTTAAGATGAATGCATTAATTGTAAGTCTGCTAAATGACTAAAATGTCAAATTAAATAAACATAATAATGGGTCTGGGATCTGAATGGACAGGACAATCCCGTCCATCTGCAGGCAGTGGGTAGAAGAGATCGTCTCGGGTCCAGAAAGTTGGACCTGAACCAGAACAGACCCGAGGACAATCAGACCTGGACCCGAACAGACGTGGGAATAAAAAACAAGGGGGACTAGGACCCGATCGGACTAGAGTTCAATCGAGCCCCGAATGAACCCGATGACAACCAGACCTAGACCCAACTCGTACCCTAACAGGTCCGGGTCTAGACCAGACCCGATTGGACCCAAGTGACAAAAAAGTCTGCCAAATTGCTCTTCTGGTTAACAAATAAGACTTTATATGTTGGCTAGGCCTTCTATAAGTCAATAAATTCACCTTATTAGCGTAAAATAAATATGCCTATGCAGAGCCGTGGTCTGGTCCATTCGTGTCCACTCTGGTCTATCAGTTGTAGTAACATAGACCTGATACCCGATGACAATTAAACAGGACCCGACCCGAGGGAAAAGTTAGAACTTTGGACCTGGTCGGGTCTCGGGTATTCGGTTTGGGGTCTCGGTATTCAGGTTGGGGTGGACCCATGAATACCTCTAGTGGGTTGTGTGGTCCAGGTTCACTGAGGGTAGGCCTTCCCATTGGCTCCTAGTGAATGAACTGCATTACAGAAGGCTTCCACTGAAGGCATGTCTTCCCATCACTACTATTATCAGTGCCTAATTGACCCTGAGTCTGTGCTACCACCAATTAGAGAGCTGACATCTTACTACTGTGTTATTGCTGTATATTTGATGGATATTAATGTTGATCATGTATGGTCAGGTGGAATATTCCCCCTTGTTGAGTTTCACTACACTTGAGTGCCACAGCAAAGGGGTTTTGTTGTTGCTCTAACATGATCATGGCTATTCATAGAGGAGAGGAGATGATAGACTGGTGTCGAGGGAAACAAGTGATGGTTAGAGAAAAGCACTGGGTATGTGTTTACCCCTCCCCCTCTAGATTCACTGCAGGGCCTCCTCTCTCTCTCCTTCTCTCCCTCTCTCTCTCCCTCTCTCTCTCTCTACCTCCTTTGGTCTCACATCATGGCATGTATTTACTCCTGTGGCTTTTCAAAGGCCCTGCTTCTACTTTAGGTATCCTGTTTACCTGAATCAACTGCTAGTAGAAACCATGTCTGGCAGGGCATGAGCTGACACACACACACACACACACACACACGCGCACACACACACACACACACACACACACACGCACACACACAAGAAAATGAGACTGGGCTGACAGTTAGTCAAAAAAACCACAACAATGGATGCTACCTCTCACCTTGCAGAGGATAAGAGTTGTTGTTTCCACTAAGCCACTGAATTTCTTTGGGTAGAATTCAGTTTCTATTTCGACCCCTTTTCTCATGCAGTCACAGTAAAAAACTATTTCCACTTCATCTGTGGGTTTAGCAAACAGTGACTGTGATTCTCTGTGTTCCCAGGGACAGCAGGGGAGAGGATCCAGAGAGTGCATGTGTTTCTGTTCTGATAATCACTTCCTACCATGAACAGGAACAGATTAGAATACGGCTGCCTGGCCTGGGGCTGTGTAAATGTTCATGTTCTGCACAGACACAGGGAACATATGCCTCCCATCTCCAAGCTCACACAAATGACATCTGCTGGAGGATCTGTCGCTTATGCTTACCACCTCTCCACATTTGGCCCGATCCATAGAGTCAAGTTGAAACAGGGAATATCAAAGTGTGACAAGAGGAAAAGTAATGTGTGTCACATCATCTTTAACACAATCTTCTGTGTGAATTGCGTTTACTCTGGTCCTGTGGGAGCACTGTAACTGTAACTTTCTCACATATTGAGCTTTGACTTAGTTGACTGTTCACATAAGATATGGAGGCATGGGCCCCTCTCAGACCTCTATCATCTATGACAGGGGTAGACAACCCTGTTCCTGGAGTCCAGGATTTTGTTCCAACTAGGCACCACACCTGACCAACTGAGCTAATTGATCAGTTCAGTGATTGCCTAAATTCAACACACCTGTTCTTCCAGGTCAGTTAAATAAAACGCATTAAGTTCCTGTGGTCCTCCAGGAGCAGGGTTGTCTACCCCTGATCTATACTGAACAAAAATAAAAACGCAACATGTAAGGTGTTGGTCCTATGTTTCATGAGCTGAAATAAAATATCCCAGAAATGTTCCATATGCACAGAAAGCACACAACACAATGCCACAGATGTCTCAAGTTTTGAGGGAGCGTGCAATTGGCATGCTGACTGCAGGAATGTCCACCAGAGCTGTTGCCAGAGAATTGAATGTTCATTTCTCTACCATAAGCCGCCTTCAACGTTGTTTTAGAGAATTTGGCAGTACGTCCAACCGGCCTCACAACCGCAGACCACGTGTAACCACTCCAGTCCAGGACCTCCACATCCGGCTACTTCACCTGCGGAATCGTCTGAGACCAGCCACCTGGACAGCTGATGAAACTGAGGAGTATTTCTGTCTGTAATAAAGCCCTTTTGCCTAGAAAAACTCATTCTGATTGGCTGGGCCTGGCTCCCCAGTGGGCGCCCCTGCCCAGTCATGTGAAATCCATAGATTAGGGCCTAATTTATTTATTTCAATTTACTGATTTCCTTATATGAACTGTAACTCAGTAAAATCATTGAAAGTGTTGCATGTTGCGTTGTATATTTTTGTTCAGTATATGACATGGTGAGGCTGTGGATGTGTGACCATGTGTGACGCAGCACTTCCCCAGACAGGCATTGGTTCAGATGATTTCTCAGCAGCAACCCCTCCTGGGACATTAGCTATCTAGAGCATGTGTTAGTTAGAGTGATAGGTCCGGGGTCTGTCTGTGTGTTGTTGAGGGGCTGTTTCAGTGGCTGTCTATGGTCAATCCTCGTGGGCCGGAGTGGTGTCCCACCTTTTCCCCATCCCAAGCAAACACAGCTGATTGAACTTATTGCATTGTAATCTTAAGATAATGATTAGTTGATACCCACCCCCACCCCCAGACCTGCCAGGCTGTTTTATAGGCTGTACTGCTGCCCATTCATTTACATTTACATTTACATTTTAGTCATTTAGCAGACGCTCTTATCCAGAGCCACTTACAGTTAGTGAATACATATCTTTTTATACTGGCCCCCCGTGGGAATCGAACCCACAACCCTGGCGTTGCAAACGCCATGCTCTATCAACTGAGCTACATCCCTGCCGGCCATTCCCTCCCCTACCCTGGACGACGCTGGGCCAATTGACGTGTTTAATTTGCGCTCAGTGGGGATGCCCTGAGTGGGTTGGTTTTGAGAGACATTAAGTTAGACATGGCATTTGTTTTCTTCTCAAATCTGTCCATAGAGGCAATAGTTGTCCACACTAGCCACACGCTATTGTTGCCATAACATTTGACTATCATCTTGCAAAATCATGATCAGATCTGATCTGGCTAAAATGCCTTGTGTCAACAGTACCACAGCATTCCAGCCAGTCTGGTTACTGATCTCATCACAGCACGTTATACTGGTTCTGTTTGTTTGATTTGGTAGTTCTGATCTGCAACCCAAATGGCACCTATTCATGACTGCCTGTGTTGCTGAGTGTCTGAGACAACAGTAGCCTGGAGACATCGTGTAACGGACGGCTCCAACAACAAACAGAGCCGTGGCAGTTAGAGAATGGAGAAGAACCCACAGCTTCTATTAGCCCTCCTGTTTGTTTACATTTCAGTTTCTCTCCCCAACCTCTGCTGTACTCTGTCTCTCTGGGACAATGTCACCGTGGATTAGGCATAATGACTGTTTCAGGAATTCACTGGAGCAATTTCTCTTTGTTGTTTAAAAAAAAAAAAAGATGCGAGAGCCTTGATGTACAGGGAGTAGGGTTGGTCAGTTTGGTACCCCAGTATATGAGTAATGGTTTGCATTGCTGAAAGATACAATCCCAAATGGGCATTAAAATGGCACAGCAATTGTCAAAACAATAATTGGATCGGTCCCTGTCCAAACAAATATGGACAGGGCTAATCATAATACTCATTGATCACAATAGGAGGAATTCCTAGCATTTCTTCTGATGTTTGCTTGCATTATGTGTGCTGTTGAGAACTAATGTAATGTATGCTGCAGTGTCAGAGGCAATACTGCAGAGCATGCTGAAACATCACTCCTCACTCCAGATAGTCCTCTTACCGACTCTCGTGCAGTCAGAGGATCTGTTAATTGAATTATTAATAGTTTGCTTATCACATCGACTTAGGCTTGTCAAATGCACCTCCTGTCTGAATCACAAATCATCGCAGGCTGTTGGTCCCTGCTGGCTGCCTGTCACCCAGGCGAGAGAAACTGACAGAGAGAAGAGAAGTGTGGGTACTTAGGAAGCTGTGTGTGTTGTCTTTGATAATCCCCTTCTCTATTCATTCCACTGCTAAGGCCTGTTTCACTGTGACAGTATCATTCCTTGCATCGGAGATTCATATAACAACAAGATGACTATGGGAAAATGCCATGCTGTGAAGCTCATGTGTCCAACTGAACCTAATGCCCCCACACCTCTCAACCCCATGCAGCCAATCTGACTAATAGGCTTTTATACTAGGCACAGAGGATACTCTTTAGTCAATTTGTTTAGGTATTGTTTCTCAGAATCCATGTGCCATTTGTCCCTCATTATCTTGTCTCTATAGAAGTAATTTTTCACTGTGGGTATTGTAGAGAGAGTGCGATGTCGCTCCTGCATCACTGTTATTTCCCATCTAGACATTGTAGAGAGAGTGATTTCACAATTCCTCACTGTTATTTGCTATCTCAACAGTTAATTTCCCATGTGGGTGTTAGAAAATCGATGTCTGTTTAGATCTAGAGAAGTGAGGAGCTGTGTCAGACAGAATGCAGCTAGCTGACCAAACCAAAGGCTTGTCTGTCCGGTCCTGGGACTAACCCCTCTGAGTCTGGTCCCAGGGGGATGGGGACGGCCAGGCAGACTGATGGTGTGTCACTGAGAGCCTGTTTCCGGGACGTCCCGTCACTAGCTGCCCTACCCTGGGGCCTTGGCTTAGGCTGGCTCTGGGCTGGCTGACAGTTGGCACTGTCTGGGCAGGCTGCTGGCTGGCTGCAGACAGCTGAGGCTGAGCTGAGACTGACTCATTACTGCTGGGCACCTGCTGTCCAACAAGGGAAGAGAGGGGAGGAGTGAGGAGGAGTGGAGAGGAGAGGAGAGGAGAGGAGAGGAGAGGAGAGGAGAGGAGAGGAGAGGAGAGGAGAGGAGAGGAGAGGAGAGGAGAGGAGAGGAGAGGAGAGGAGAGGAGAGGAGAGGAGAGGAGAGGAGAGGAGAGGAGAGGAGAGGAGAGGAGAGGGGGAGGGGAGGGGAGAGGAATGGAACAACCCCTCTCAACAGGTGAGGAGTGCCGCATGAATGACTCCCCATCTGTGCTGATGACAGTGGGTGAGCAGGCGTGTGGCCTGCTTATGCCCGTAACAACTGGTCCTGGGCCTGTCTTGTGGTTTGGCTCTTAATGATTAAGGTTCCGGATGGGATATGGAGAGCTGATCTGTAATCAGTTTTCATGGGGTAGGTAGAAAGAAATGGCAGTAGGGTGTCACGCCCTGGCTCTGGGGACACTGTTATGTTGAGCCAGGGTGTGTTAATCTATGTGTTGTGTTTCTATGTCGGGGTTCTAGGTATTGTATTTCTGTGTTGGCCAGAGTGGTTCCCAATCAGAGGCAACGAGTGTCAGCTGTGGCTGGTTGTCTCTGATTGGGAGCCATACTTATAGAGGCTGTTTTCCCACATTTGTTGTGGGATCTTGTTCTAGTTGGTTTGTGTTAGACCGTTGACTGTCACGTTATCGTTTTGTTGTTTTGATCGTGTATCACCTATAATAAATATGTTCGCATTCAACGCTGCGCCTTGGTCCTCCTCTGTTCCCGACGAGCGTGACAGAAGATCCCACCAAGACTGGACCAAGCAGCAAGTCCAGGAGCCATCGCCTGGGAGATCTCTAGCGGATCTCCTTCGCCTCCTCGACTGGGTCAAGCCATGTGAGGAGGAGAGGGGCTTGACGTGGAAGCAGAAGGGCGAAAGGCTGGCAAAAAGTATGGAGACCTGGTCCACAGGTAGGAGTGAAGCCCATACAATTTTTAGGGGGGGGCTAACGCCGTGGACGACGGGGCAGCAGGAGACCGCGACAGAGCCGCCCAGCGGGTTGGCAGAGGAGGCCGCCAGGTTACGGGGGCCACTGGTCGAAGAGGGGAAGGAAGGTGTAGAGGCACGGCGAGAGGTACTGGGGTGTGTTACCAGTCCGGTCCGGCCCGTTCCAGATCCCTGCGTAGGGCCAGTGGTGTGTGTCCCCAGTACGGTCCGGCCAGTTCCTGCTCCCCGCACCAGGCCAATGGTGCGAGTCTCCAGCCCGGCCCGTCCTGTTCCTGCTCCACGCACCAAGCCTACGGTGCGCGTCGCCAGCCCGGCCCGGCCTGTTCCTGCTCCACGCACCAAGCCTACGATGCGCGTCGCCAGCCCTGCCCGTCCGGCTCCTGCTCCCCGCACCAAGCCTATGGTGCGCTTCGCCAGCTCGGCCCGGCCTGTTCCTGCTCCCCGCACCAAGCCTATGGTGCGCTTCGCCAGCCCGGCCCGGCCTGTTCCTGCTCCCCGCACCAAGCCTATGGTGCGCGTCGCCAGCCCGGTCCGGCCTGTTCCTGCCACTCGCACCAAGCCAGGGGTGCGAGTCGTCAGCCCGGTCCAGCCCGTTCCTGCTCCACGCACCAAGCCAGGGGTGCGTATCGTCAGCCCGGTCCAGTCCGTTCCTGCTCCACGCACCAAGCCAGGGGTGCGCATCGTCAGCCCGGTCCGGTCCGCTCCTACTTCCCGCACCATTCCAATGGTGCGCGTCGCCAGCCCGGTTCGGCCCGCTCCTGCTCCTCACACCAAGCCAGTGGTGTGCGTCGTCAGTCCAGCACGGCCCGTGCCTGTTCTCCACACCAAGCCAGTGGTGGGCGTCGTCAGTCCGGCACGGCCCGTGCCTGTTCCACTGGTGCCTGGTCCGGCACCGGTCAGATGCGTTACGCCGGAGCTAGAGCAATCCGCTCCATCAGTGTGCAGTCCAGCTCCGGTCAGCGGGGCCAGACCGGACCAGGGGTACTTTGGGGGGTTGGAGAGGGAGTGGGGATCAGGCCCGGAGCCGGATCCGCCGCCAAGGCGGAGTGCCCACCCGGTCCCTCCCCTGTGGAATTTAGTTGGCGCGGTCGGAGTCCGCGCCTTTAGGGGGGGGGTACTGTCACGCCCTGGCTCTGGGGACACTGTTATGTTGAGCCAGGGTGTGTTAATCTACGTGTTGTGTTTCTATGTCGGGGTTCTAGGTATTGTATTTCTGTGTTGGCCAGAGTGGTTCCCAATCAGAGGCAACGAGTGTCAGCTGTGGCTGGTTGTCTCTGATTGGGAGCCATACTTATAGAGGCTGTTTTCCCACATTTGTTGTGGGATCTTGTTCTAGTTGGTTTGTGTTAGAACGTTGACTGTCACGTTATCGTTTTGTTGTTTTGATCGTGTATCACCTATAATAAATATGTTCGCATTCAACGCTGCGCCTTGGTCCTCCTCTGTTCCCGACGAGTGTGACATAGGGGCTAGTGGGAGGCTCAGCTGCTGTTCTGTGGCTGCTAAGAGAGACAGGGTCACAGGTTATGGCTCCTAATATGTACTCAGCACCAGTTGGTCTCAACAAACACAAATGAACGAGACTGTTTAGTTGGCACAAGCAAGCGCACAGCAAGTCAACAGCCGCCTAACAAGTGTGTTTCATAAATGTTTGGTATGTCTAACCAAAATATTTTCTTTTATCCTCCCCTCAACCTGACTCAAGACGCCATTTAAAGTGGCCTAGTTGAAGACCTGAGAGAGCCTTAGCTGTCCTACTACAAAAAACAGCCCTGATGCCAATCAAGCTAATTGTTTCTGGATTTAAACATGACTAAAAGGGACGTGAGGGTCTCAGTTCTTTGTTTGATTTAGCTCAAGCCACATCCACTTCCCTCACCGGGAACGGTTTGTGGAAGTGAAATATATCACCTATATTTATCATGTTGTTACGTAAGGGCTTGTGAGGCCGGTGTCGGTGGGCGGCTGGGCTACGTCTATGCGGGGAGGCCTGTCTGCCCTGGGCCTTGGAGGCTGGGAGCAGCGGAGTGACGTCCATTAGCTCTTATTTATGAGGAGCTGCCTGCTGAGGTAATAACATTTCCGCTGTCTGTGTTGTGTGACTAGTGGCCTAAAACGGTAATGGTGCTGCGTTTCTGACACGCCGCCAAGGAGAGGCCTTATTCCCTCTGACATATCACCCTCTGCAAAGCTTACCATCTGGAGAAACACCACTAATGCAAATACATGGAGTGCTACTACAGGAGATGGAGGGAGATGAATCTGTAACAGGAGGTGTACTGTAAAGTAGGATACATGTCATACCTGCTATTACTACTAGTAAATGAAAATGGAATACGAACAAAGTGGGTGGTTGGGTGCTAGGTGGAGTGGAGGACACTAACCACACAGGAGGCAGTATGTGCTTGATCTGGGGTGGTCAGGAGAGGCCCTGTCCTGGGTCCTAGTCATGGTTTTTACTCACAACATGGCTGACTGGCCATAACTGACCCCTGACTCTCTGTGCATCTCTTTCTACAGCAACCCTTAAGCTCATAGACTGTCCTACTTCCTGTAGTGGGAAAACAACCCTCTGTCCTATCAGATGCAGCTTTATGAGGGCTTATCAGTATTATGTACCCATCTCAAATCTCTTATGTACCCATATCTCACTCATAATAAACAAGCCCAGTAAGAGGGCTTGGGTTAAATGCGGAAGACACATTTCAGTTGAAGGCATTCAGTTGTACAACTGACTAGGTATCCCCCTTTCCCTTTCCTTACCCTAGTGTCCTCATCTCATACCAGACCTGTGGCAGACCTGTGGCACAGGTTCTTCATTGAGACAACAATAGCCAATCGTGGCCATCTCTCGCTGAGTCCCTCTCTCTGTGGGAACTTCAGAGCTAGCTATCACCACACTCTCTTATGTTAGTGCTTTGTTTCAGCCACCACATACAGTGAGCTCTAAAAGTATTGGGACAGTGACAATTTGGTGGTTGTTTTGGCTCTGTACTCCAGAACTGTGGATTTGAAATGATACATGACTATGAGGTTAAAGTGCAGACTGTCAGCTTTAATTTGAGGGTATTCTCATCCATATCAGGTGAACTGTTTAGAAATTACAGCACTTTTTGTACATAGTCCCCTCATTTTATGGGACTAAAAGTATTGGGACAAATCCACCTATATGTGTATTAAAGTAGTAAGAAGTTGAGTATTTGGTCCCATATTCATAGCACGCAATGATTACATCAAGCGTATGACTCTACAAACTTGTTTGATGCATTTGATGTTTGTTTTGGTTGTGTTTCAGATTATTTTGTGCCCAATACATAAAAATAAAAATAAAATGTATTGTGTCATTTTGGAGTCACTTTTATTGTAAATAAGAATATAATATGTTTCTAAACACTTCTACATGAATGTGGATGCTACCATGATTATGGATAATCCTGAATGAATCGTGAATAATGATGAGTGAGAAAGATACAGACACACAAATATCAATTAGTTTTTTCTGCTCCTCATAGCAAAACTACCGAAGGCCACAGAGAAGGCTACATCAACACCACCACAATGGTTAGGCTTAAGGCTAGCTTAATGGGGGAAGGGGACATTGGTAACATCACATGACCTGCTGGAGCAGCAACCAGGCTCGTTCACACACAGCTCTTTTACTGCACACTGTCTGCTCGAATAACTCTGTGGCTTTCTACTGTATCTGAAATGGTGCAGTGTGATGAGAAGACATGAGCAGAAACTGGGGTTAAGAAAGAGATGAGGTAGTGGTGTGGTCAGGTGCCAGTGAGCCTTAGCATGTTAAGTTGGCTGCTGGTTCTGGATGCTTTGAGCTCTGGTGGCCAGCCGGGGAAGAAAGGCCTTTTACTGGCTCCTCTTTGATGGCGCCCTTTGAGTGGGTTCAAAAGCAGTCAAAGTCCAGCACACAGTGATATTTAGCTGACTGATTGAAGTTATAATGCCACGGAGGGCAGGGGAGCGCCTGGTTGGCTCAGCGGACTTGATCAACATTTCCCTCCCTGCTTTAGACTCAGCAGGAACACTCTCCTTGTTGATACACTCTTTATGGTGTACAGTACCAGGACCCAAACCGGAGTATTAGACCAAGGCCAGAACATATGATTTTGCTACCCATGTAATTTCAGGCCATAAAGCTACTCTGTCTCATGTTTGAGGTGAAACGTTGCTACTGCTGTGTTGTGTCTGTGTGTGTCTGTGTTCTTTTCCGTTTGGTGAAAAGTCATGACTCCAGCTCCAGAGAGACCCCAGGCAACCTGACCTAGTCCTGACACAGAGGAGGCCATTCATCAGCTCAAACTCTAAATGATGCTAATCTAAGATGATGCTCTAATTGATGGTAACCTCACTATTATCCAGTCCAGAGCTGCTTGCGGGGTGAGACCAAAGCAGAGGCCTCAGTAGACTGAAAGTGTATATGTACACAGAATGAGACCTGAGCAAAGGGGTGAAGAAGGCTCTAACTATGGAGAGCCAGCTAGCTAGTTGTTCCCCTGGTGATGTTTTGTACTATGGCCCGTGGCTCGGCCCGTGGCTCAGCCCTGGCTCCAGTGCAGTGAGAACATCTATTTGGGAGCTAAATACACTTTGGTATCTGAGGTGGAGGACTCCTCTGCTGGAGTGGGGCTTGGCCTGGGTGTGGGTGTGGGTGGCTGAATGAGAAGCTTTGGCAGAGGCAGGGGCCAGGGGATCTGTTCTATCTGGCCATTGGGAGGATGACAGGCTAGGGGTGTTGTGGACGCTTCATTTCATCAGGTCTCAACCCTTTGTTCCGAATCATTCTGGACCTTTCCTCTCTTTGCTCAGTCGGTTTAGATATGAGTTTTGAGATATGATAAAACAACCAGTAATGCTGGACATCGGCACTAGTTTCTGCTCACTGAGACCAAGGAAGAATTCAATTAGATGAAATAATTCCAGATGCTAGAGCCCTAGCTACCACCTCAAATGTGGTGAGATCAGATGTGATGTGATGATTATTTATGAGGAATAGTGGAACCGTTTTCAGTACACCTTAAAGATTTCCAAAGTGGTGCTGTTTTCTATTGAAACAGTGTAATAGCATTTACAGTAGAGTGATAGGGACTTCCTTCAGCCTGAGGAGAGAGGTCCCTGGCGCCCTTTTAAGGCGGTGGACCCATTGTGTGCTGCTCTGTTCTCCCTTTTAATGTGTATTAGTTATTGAATAATTGACCTTTCTGGTGTGCATGAGCTCATGGGACAAGTGGGTTTTTCCCCAGGAAGTGGAAGCCTTTCACTCTCTCTCCCTCTCGCTATCCCGCTCTCTCCTACTCTCTCTCTCTTTCTCTATACCTCTCTCTCTCTTTATCTCCCTCTCTTTCTCTCTATCTCCCCTACTCTCTCTTTATCTCCCTCTCTTTCTCTCTCTCTCTCTCTCCCCTCTCTCTCTCTTTATCTCCCTCTCTTTCTCTCTCTCTCCCCCCTCTCTCTTTATCTCCCCCTCTCTCTCTCTCTCTCTCTCTCTCTCTCTGTCTCTCTCTCTCTCTCTCTCTCTCTCTCTCTCTCTCTCTCTCTCTCTCTCTCTTTCTCTCTCTTACTCACACACACAACAAATTGTAATTATTTTCTTGGCTGGAACTCTCCAGTGGGATGGAGTCACACATGGAGGTGAGGAGAGGGACGGAGTAGAGCAGACTGTAGTATTGGACAAGCAGAACCCCTACGCTCCCATCTGCTTCATGTTAACCCTTAATGGTGGCTATTTGTGCTGGGTGATGGTTGATTACTGACGGCTGCTGGAGGCCAGGCGGCCCCTGGACAGTCCCCCAGGTTCAGCAGAGGTTAACCCGATAGGCCATGGGAGGGGAGGGGAACAGGAAGGGGACGGCTAGGGGAGTGGTGTAAGTCTACAGCTGCCTGACTGACACAAATGAAACTCAATGTTCACAGGTGTTTATTTACTCTGAGGAGTTCCAAAAGTAAGGCTGTTTTAGAGGACGGCTCAGTGTAAAAAGTCTGTCTGGGGACAGAGATAAGATGAACTCAGATGGACTATATTCTGAAAAGTGCACCATGTGCTTTGCACACACAACCTTATCAATGGACTTTGACCCCGAAGAGACAACGAAGCTGGATGTTTGGGGGTCCATTTTTTGAATGGCCAACTGTGGCTAGTGGCTCAGCCTAGTGAACTCTCAGCATGACTGTACCTAACACCCTTAATGGAAGCAGTGACCACTCCCTCAGTATGTTAGTGTAGACAACCCCTATAACAGCCAGTATAATGGGCCAGTCCAGTTCCCCATTCACATCCATGATAAGCTCAGTTAGCTATGAAGGGGAATCTAGGGAAAGCCTGACTATGCAAATCCCCGGAACAGCTCTACTTCAAGGGTGTAGTTCTGTTGCTGCACTTATAAAAACATCTGAGAGGTCTTAAGCAGGTCTGGAGTTAAAGCACCAAGCCTCACTGGGGTCTGCTTTGAGCTGGTACTCGTTCAACCCTACCATAAATCAATGCACATGAAAAGGAAGTTCAGTTCATCACCTGTATTTGTATGCAGTCATCAAGTCCTGCATACTTCCCAAAAATGTAAGATTAGCAGTTATTTGTGTTATGGCTGACTGCTGTTGTGCAGGTACTGTAAATGAAGGTAAAGTTGTGGTGGTAGCTGGTTCATACATCTTTATCAAGGGTTAGCAGGCAGGACTGGGGTGTTGACCACTGACAGGGTGGGACTTGGCTATTTCTAGAGTCTACACTAGGTGGTCTGGCCTGAGTTTAACTGTATTGTTAATTGAAATGGCTGCACTTGGACTTGGGACCCTACTACCCCCCAAACCCTGTCCTGTACTGCCCTACCCCGTCTCCCCTACCCCTTACTGGACCTCTCCTCCACAGTGTCCCGGTCCTACCCTGCCCTAGGCCCAGCCGTAGTGTGTGTCTCTCTAACGCTGTGTCAGCGCGACCAGGGGCTGGAATTGGTCAGGCTTGGCTGAGAGGGGAGCTGTATTGGGATTGGGGGATATTATAAAGTTGCAGCTGTTTGCAGAATTTTTCTAAGAGATAATACATTTTTTCCTACCATTTAATCTACATTTTCTCATTAGAGAAGCTCAAGCTCTTGATTTGGAAGTCAAGGTCTCTGAATCCTCATAGGGCATTGAGGGAACGTATGGAAGGCAATTAACTCCTAACTGTGTTGCTGCCATTTCTTCTTAGTCTGCTGTGTTCACACTTATTATGATCCACTGGGCAGGCATACCATTTTCCTCAAATATGTGTGTTTTTGTTAATTAATCGCCTTGGGTATTTTGGAGAGAAATCTCCGGCCTCCCTCCACAGAACTGGTTGGTGAATCCATGGCTGTGCTTTGCTCTGGCTGTTTATCTTATGCTGGATCAGCTATAACGGTAATCTACGTGAGACTACTGCTACCCAAACGAGTGGGATGGCTGTCTCAGATAGAAAGGAGTATATATATAGCATGGGTAAGCTGTTTGTGTGGTGAGGAAGTGGGTGCATCGTGGGTGCATGGCGTTTATTGCACGCCTACACATATCCTTGTTTTCCCGTTGGTGGAGATGAAGCTGGCAGCCAGCAGTCGTAACACAGGATCTGTTAGATTGTCTATCAGAGAGAGTCAGAGACAGACAGGGTTAGTATAGTAGCTGTGGACTAGGGAGACGACTCTTCAGTGCTGCAGCACAATGTAGGCTAACTAAATCAGTACAGAGAGAGACTGGATCCACTGACCCTCTTTTCATGGTGAACAGACCGCTAATGTTGTCATGGTGTGGAGTGGGTGGTGGGGTGGGGGGGGGGGGGGGTGGGGAGCTGGAAGGCAGCAGTGGAAATTAGTGGGTGGGTGGGTGGGGAGGTAGGTGGGTGAGGTGGGTGGGAATTGGGGAATATCTCCTCTGTGACATCAGAGGGCTTTGCTGGCCTGGGCTGGTGTGTAGGTTTAGTTTCCTTCCCTCTGGCTGAGTGGCTGGGGCTGAGTGGAGCGGAGGGCTTGTAGGGGTTGCTGCCGTCAGCCAAAGGCCGCTCTACTCTATACTCTGCTCTGCACTGCTCTACTCGATACTCTGCTCTACTCAGTACTCCGCTTTGCTCTACTCTATACTCCACTCTGCTTTACTCTACTCTATACTCCGCTCTACTCTACTCTGCTTTACTCTACCCTATACTCCGCTCTACTCTACTCTATACTCTGCTCTGCTTTGCTCTACTCTATACTCTGCTCTACTCTACTCTATACTCTGCTCTACTCTACTCTATACTCTGCTCTACTCTGCTCTATGCTCTGCTCTACTCTATACTCTGCTTTACTCTGCTCTATACTCTGCTCTATACTCTACGCTCTACTCTAGACTCTGCTCTATACTCTGCTCTACTCAGTACTCCGCTTTGCTCTACTCTATACTCTGCTCTACTCTACTCTATACTCTGCTCTACTCTGCTCTACTCTGCTCTATGCTCTGCTCTGCTCTATACTCTGCTTTACTCTGCTCTATACTCTGCTCTATACTCTACGCTCTACTCTAGACTCTGCTCTATACTCTGCTCTACTCAGTACTCTGCTTTACTCTACTCTATACTCTGCTCTACTCTACTCTATACTCTGCTCTACTCTGCTATATGCTCTGCTCTGCTCTACTCTATACTCTGCTTTACTCTGCTCTATACTCTGCTCTATACTCTACGCTCTACTCTAGACTCTGCACCTATACTCTGCTCTGCTCTACTCTGCTCTAGACTCTGCTCTATACTCTACTCTACGCTCTGCTCTACACTATACTATGCGCTACTCTGCTCTATACTCTGCTCTACTCTACTCTATACTCCGCTCTGCTTTGCTATGCTCTACCGTATACTCTGCTGTACTCTGCTCTATTCTATACTCTGCTCTGCTCTATACTCTGCTCTATACTCTACTATATACTCTGCTCTACACTCTGCTCTACTCTATACTCTACTCTATACTCTACTCTACTTTAAACTCTGCTCTATACTTTACTCTACACCATGCTGTATACGCTGCTCTACTCTATACTCCGCTCTACTCAATACTCTGCTCTACTCTATACTCTACTCTATACTTTACTCTACACACCATGCTCTATACTCTACTCTACACTCTGCTCTACTTTAAACTCTGCTCTATACTCTGCTCTACACCTTACTCTACACCATGCTCTATACGCTGCTCTACTCTATACTCTGCTCTACTCTATACTCTGCTCTACTCTATACTCTGCTCTACTCTATAATCTACTCTATACTTTACTCTACACACCATGCTTTATACTCTACTCTACACTCTGCTCAACTCTATACTCTACTCTACTCTATACTCTGCTCCACTCTATACTCTATACTTTACTCTACACCATGCTTTATACTCTACTCTACACTCTACTCTATAGTCTACTTTATACACACACACACACACACACACACACACACACACACACACACTGGTGCTCATATGGAAAATGTGTCTAAGGCTGTCTAATTGGTGCACACAGGATCAGAGGTAATTTATGGAAGGGTTGGCTGAACTCTGTCAGACTACAGGAGCACTCTGTTTTGTTAAAGAGGGATTTAACCTCAGCCGCTCTCCAAGTTACTGCTGCAGAGCTGCTTTTAATTCAAATTAAACGTAATTCTATGAAAAAGGCTCAGCTACCATTGCAGCAGTTGGTTAATTCACTTGAGAGTATAATATTTGCATTTCAGGAGTGTTTGAACAGGGAGTGTTTTTTTCAGTTCCCACTGGCATCTGTGTTAAGGTGCGACTGAAGGTCAGGACACCGTGCAAAGAGAGTCCACTGTGGGGGGGTCGGTGGCTAGGTGTGTGGGGGGGTGTGTGCGTGTGTGTCCAAGCAGACCTGACTTCAGACCCCCTGCAGATTGAGCGACTGACCAGTCAGTCTGGACTCTGGACAGGATCAGCTGTCTGTGCAGTGATGGCTGTCTAGTGTTGTCATGGAGACGGTGGTGTGAGGCAGCACAATAGAAGTTCAGTAGCCTGGTCCCAGATTTGTTTGTGCTCTTGCCAACTCAATCGCTGTCCTTGTTAAGCTAAGCATGACAAGGAGTGACAAGGAGTTGGCATGATAGCACAAACACAATTGTAACTATCTTCAAATTGTACATACAGTGAAGACTGAATGGTGCTGGTAAGATCAGTGAGCTAAGCTCCTTCCCACCCTGGGAGGCTGTTGTGGTTGTGTTGTCCCAGTTAGTCACTCACCCCGCAGTGGGAGGAATCCTGTGTTGAATATGGAGCTAATGGTGATGTACCCAATGAGCCATATGATGATCCATCACATATATTACTGGACACAGCCAGCACTGTTTCTGGATCTCTCTCGCTCTCTCTCGCTCTCGCTCTCTCTCTCTCTGAGCCTGCACTGTACTGCAGCCTCATCAATCAGGGGAACCAGCACGGAGAGAGAGAGATCGGCAGAGGAACAGCCAGTCTCTGCTAGTTAACAGGCTCACTGAGAGTAGAGCTCTAGGAGACTGAGAGAGAGTGGGACTCTGATGTTATAGCTGAGGCTGTGGCGACTGGAGAGCATGAAGCTTAAGTTCTGGAGGTTAGAAATGAGAGTGTGAGCGGCAGGTAGACTCTTCTCTTTCTCTCTGCAGGCACGTGGTCAGCAGTGTAGTGCAGTGCAGTGGAGCAGCAGAGCAGGCTGCAGACATATGCAGGACCGCTGATGAATTATTGAACAGTGCCAAGTGGACGTGATGGCGGCTGGCATGCATGCAGCGCATACAGAGAGGACTAGGGAGAGAGGGAGAGGCATGGGGGAGAGAGGGAGAGGCATGGGGGGAGAGAGGGAGACATGGGGAGAGAGGGAGATGCATGGGGGAGGGGGAGAGGGAGAGGCATGGGGAGAGAGGGAGATGCATGGGGGAGAGAGGGAGACATGGGGAGAGAGGGAGAGGCATGGGAGAGAGAGGGAGACATGGGGAGAGGGAGAGGCATGGGGAGAGAGGGAGACATGGGGAGAGAGGGAGAGGCATGGGAGAGAGAGGGAGACATAGGGAGAGGCATGGGGGAGAGAGGGAGACATGGGGAGAGGGAGAGGCATGGGGGAGAGGAATGGGGGAGAGAGGGAGAAATGGGGAGAGAGGGAGAGGCATGGGGGAGAGAGGGAGAGGCACTGGGGAGGGGGAGAGGGAGAGGCATGGGGAGGGGGAGAGGGAGAGGCATGGGGGAGAGAGGGAGAGGCATGGGAGAGAGAGGGAGACATGGGGAGAGGGAGAGGCATGGGGAGAGAGGGAGAGGAATGGGGAGAGAGGGAGAGGAATGGGGGAGAGAGGGAGACATGGGGAGAGAGGGAGAGGCATGGGGGGAGGGAGAGGCATGGGGGAGAGAGGGAGAGGCATGGGGGAGAGAGGGAGAGGCATGGGGAGAGAGGGATAGGCATGGGGGAGAGAGGGAGACATGGGGAGAGAGGGAGAGGCATGGGGAGAGAGGGAGAGGCATGGGGAGAGAGGGAGAGGCATGGGGAGAGAGGGAGAGGCATGGGGAGAGAGGGAGAGGCATGGGGGAGAGAGGGAGAGGCATGGGGAGAGAGGGAGAGGCATGGGGAGAGAGGGAGAGGCATGGGGAGAGAGGGAGAGGCATGGGGGAGAGAGGGAGAGGCATGGGGGAGAGAGGGAGAGGCATGGGGGAGAGAGGGAGAGGCATGGGGAGAGAGGGAGAGGCATGGGGGGAGGGAGAGGCATGGGGGAGAGAGGGAGAGGCATGGGGGAGAGAGGGAGAGGCATGGGGAGAGAGGGAGAGGCATGGGGAGAGAGGGAGAGGCATGGGAGAGAGAGGGAGAGGCATGAGGGAGAGCGGGAGAGACATGGGGGAGAGAGGGAGAGGCATGGGGGAGAGGGAGAGGTATGGGGGGAGAGGGAGAGGCATGTGGAGAGAGAAGGAACGAGTTCATGTGAGGGAGAGACTAATAGTATGGGAAGAGGCAAGTTTATGTGTGCAAGGGAGAAATATGGAGAGAGAGTTAGAGAGTGTGTGGAGTAGGTAGGAAGAAAGAGGGGTATATTGAGGGAGAGAAAGAGGCAGGGAGAGAAGGCAGTATATTTCCATCTACGTCAGTGGATTAACTGAAAAAGGCATTGCATATTTTTCACAGTCAAGTAGGTGGCCACGTGCCATGAATCAATACACATACACTGATTTCATCCACTACCAGATTAGAGCCACTCCTGTCACAATAGTTTGTTTAAAAGGAAAATGGAAAGATGTTTCATGCATTTAAACAAATTTAGGCTATTTTATTCATGGTAGCCTAGCGGTTAAGAGCGCTGGGCCAGTAACCAAAAGGTTGGTGGTTCGAATCCCCAAGCCTACTAGGTGAAAAAGCTGTCTGTGCCCATGAGCAAGGCACTTAACCCTAATTGCTCCTGTAAGTCGCTCTGGATAAGAGCATCTGCTAAATGACTAAAATGTAAATATATTTTTACCTGTAGTGATGTAATGTTGTGCTCAGCAATGAGTACACCCCTCCTGTCCACATGCAGCCAGTGCACTGTGTTCCACTCTGATATAGGACAGGCTTTGTATGTCGTTCTCAGCTGTCACTTAACTAGTCCCACAGAAAAGACCTACAAAACATGCAGAGAAAATATAATAAAATGCATGGCTTCAAGCCCTGTCTCTACCTACTCCGAGCCTCCTGCTCACATTGGAGACAGACAGGCAGTCCCAGTCACTGCTTCATTACCAGCCTCTGGAAGACGGCTAATTAGTGTCATTGTTGAAACGGTGACGACAGATGTGTCATTGACATTAGCAGTGTTTTGGTCATGAACACTCCAGATGACCTCTTTTTCCTGTGGCCCTCAGAAACAGTGGAGTGGTTATGTTATGTGAGTCCGTATTTACCCTGGCTTTCACAACACACGGGCCAGGATTATGTGTTTACCTCCTGCATGCTGCATAGTAATGTAGAGGTCAACGAGTTACTGAACAACACAAGTGGATGGAGTGTTTACTCTATAGAAGCCCAATGCTGGTTGTTTATCTCTCTGCCTTCTCTGCTGTCTGTCTCCTCAGTCCTTACTGAACACCATGTTCACTCTCTCTCTTTCTCTCTCTCTCTTTCTCTCTCTCTCTTTCTCTCTCTCTCTCTCTCTCTCTCTCTCTCTTTCTCTCTCCCTCTTTCTCTCCCCAGTCCTACTTTGTCACTGACTATGATCCCACGATTGAAGACTCGTATACAAAACAGTGTGTCATTGACGAGAGGGCGGCCCGGCTTGACAGTAAGTATAGACCCTCAGCCTGTAAACAAACAGGAGAAATCTGACCACAACACTAATGTTCATTGAGAAACACCAGCCTTCACAGGAGATGACAGTTCTCATCTTGGAGGGTTTAGTTTTGTACAGCACCTTTTTCAGGAGAGGTACTACTGTGTGTGTGTGTGTGTGTGTGTGTGTGTGTGTGTGTGTGTGTGTGTGTGTGTGTGTGTGTGTGTGTGTGTGTGTGTGTGTGTGTGTGTGTGTGTGTGTGTGTGTGTGTGTGTGTGTGTGTGTGTGTGTGTGTGTGTGTGTGTGTGTGTGTGTGTGTGTGTGTGTGTGTGTGTGTGTGTGTGTGTGTGTGTGTGTGTGTGTGTGTGTGTGTGTGTGTGTGTGTGTGTGTGTGTGTCTAACGTGACTGTCCCTGTGTTTGTTAGTCCTGGACACGGCCGGACAGGAAGAGTTTGGAGCCATGAGAGAACAATACATGAGGACAGGGGAGGGCTTCCTGCTTGTCTTCTCAGTCACTGACAGAGGAAGGTGAGTGACAACACAGTCACGTGCCGCCCCCATGCTGCCTCTCTCTATCTGTCTGCGCCTCTCTCTGTCTGCACATATCTCTGTCTGCACTTTTCTCACTCTCTCTCTCCCTCTCTCTCTCTCTCTCTCTCTCTCTGTTTGCTCCTCTCTTGGTGTACGCTTCTCTCTCTCTTTGTCTATCTCTCTCTTTCTCTGTCTGTCTGCCTGCTCCTCTCTCTCTCACTCACTCTCTCTTGTTCTCTCACACTTCCGTTCTCGCCGACCTGTTTTCGTCATTCTCTTTTGTTCTCATCTTCTACCTCTCTCATATACCTCTCGTTGAACATCCACCACTTTTCAAAGGCTTTGGTTTTCTGTGTAAAAACCCTGCATTAAATCACCCAGATGAGAATGAATGGATCCCCTCTATATGTGCTGTCCTGTAGTGTTGTGGTGGGAAGTCTTTGGGCCCTTGTCACCCCCCTGGTCCCTGTACAGCAATGTGATGGTGGTTTGTCTCAGCCCCCCCCCCCCTCAGGGTCCCCTCTCTCCCTGTGTTTATGCTGTAAACAGTCTTTCCTTCCTCCGTTTATGTTAGTCAAGTCTCTCCACGTTTACTATGTGCTAGCTAAGCTGCCCGACATCGGCCATTCACTAGAATGCACTCCTGGGTTTGTGGTTACATTCTGTTTCCCTTTCTCTCTGGGGGATATTTTTATGTATGCCGTTTGGTTCAAAAAGTTAGCATGATATTTGAATTACGCTAAAACCCTTTCAAGTCAACGGGGAGCAAAGCTCTGCTTAAAGGGACAGACCTGCTTAGGGCTACCCCTCCCTGGTCAATGGAAGGCAGGCAAGCCTGTACTGAGGCTGCTCACAAGTTCACCAAGGCTTTACTACAATGTTCATGCAAACATTTCTGGAACATTAAGGCATGCAGCACCACAGGAGTTCATTGACTTCTCTCTCTGTGCACCCCTCTTCACCCTTCACCCACCATGTCTGATTCACAGAGACGTTGACCCCATCTGCTTGGGTGCTGTGGGGAAGGGGAGGGGAGGGCAGGGGGGTTAATTTGTGTGACTGCGAGGCAACATTCCTGGGAGGACCACAGAGGCACCAGCTTTATCTCAGCTTTATCTTCATCTCTGAGCTCTATGTAACAGTTTGTAGTTGTAATCAAGCTCCCTTCTGGCTGGGTAATGTGTAGAGTTTACTGGGGGCATCTAGTGATGCTGTGTGCTTTATGTTTCACAGCTTTGAAGAAATCTACAAATTCCAAAGACAGATCCTCAGAGTCAAAGATCGTGATGAATTTCCCATGATCCTTGTAGGCAATAAAGCAGATCTGGAGCTCCAGAGACAGGTGAGTAGCAGTCCTCCTAACGCCCAGAGGCCTACAATGTAAATACACATACATGTTAGGGTGATGTGAGGAAAGTAATTATAAAGCAACAAGCTTTAAAAATGTGCAAGATTTATAATTTACATTTTGAAATTGGAAAATGGATAGTGGTGGTGGTGGCTGGAGCTATTTGGGTAGACAAAGAGAAGGAGACCAACAAAAACATTGTGGGACGGAGGAAAGGAGGAGGGAGGGAGGGTGTGAAAAGGAGAGGGCTCATTCTGTGGCCTTTATTGGCATTCAGCTGCAGTTCACTTTCCCACATGACTCTACACTGTCACCTGCTGGAATAAAACACATTCTCTCATCTGATCAAACAGAAATGCATTGATCACACCAATTACTGTCATAATTGTTTTTATTGACTGAATATAATGTTAGAATTGATAACTCAATATGATTCATTCAAATGAATTAGTCTAAATGTGGGCTTTAACATATTGGTTGAGGAGTATGATTCAATTCTACCCATTACTGGCAAATCAATGGGTTCAGCTGTTTTAGTTCAGTAGAATAAATTATTTTGTAATGAGGTCTGGGCCCGTATGCACAAAGTGTCTCAGAGTAGGAGTGCTGATCTAGGATCTGGCATACAATCTTATTTATTATGAACTAAAAGGCTAAACTAATCCTAGATCAGCATTCCTACACTGAGATGCTTTGTGGATACGGGCCCTGGTCTCTAATCTTGTCGTAATAGTTTAGGACGGACCAGAAGCAACAATATTCTAGCTAAGCACATAGAAATCAGGTGCTATTTGCATGTGAAAATGTAATGTCATACATTCGCTGTATTGTTTACATATTTCTTAGTGACCCAGTCTTGGCTGGTATACAGTAGGAGTTGGATGTGAACCCTCTGACCCATGCGTTTCTCAACCTCACCAGCAGATGTCACTAGTGTCCTGATTCTTGTGTTTTGTCAATGGTCATATGTTAGGGGGGTTCTCGCTCTCTCTGCTGCTGTGTGATAAAATGTATGGGCGCGTTCGTTTGGCATCACCTTGTGTCCCAGATGGCAGAGTTTGATCATTTGAAACCACTCAATTGGTCCTAAAGCGAAACCTTCACCAGCTGGGGCACAGGGTGATGCAAAAGAGCACATGCTATTTATCTAAGATGTATCCCTGCGCCTGTTTCGTCCCTCAGGTGACCCAGGAAGAGGGCCAGCAGCTGGCCAGACAGCTCAAGGTGACGTATATGGAGGCCTCAGCCAAAATCCGTATGAATGTAGACCAGGCTTTCCACGAGCTGGTTAGAGTAATCAGGTAGGTGGATTCATTACTGACTGTAGAGCTGGTTAGAGTAATCAGGTAGGGGGATTCATTACTGACTGTAGAGTTGGTTAGAGTAATCAGGTAGGTGGATTCATTACTGACTGTAGAGTTGGTTAGAGTAATCAGGTAGGTGGACTCATTACGGACTGTAGAGCTGGTTAGAGTAATCAGGTAGGTGGATTCATTACTGACTGTAGAGTTGGTTAGAGTAATCAGGTAGGTGGATTCATTACTGACTGTAGAGTTGGTTAGAGTAATCAGGTAGGTGGACTCATTACGGACTGTAGAGCTGGTTAGAGTAATCAGGTAGGTGGACTCATTACGGACTGTAGAGCTGGTTAGAGTAATCAGGTAGGTGGATTCATTACTGACTGTAGAGTTGGTTAGAGTAATCAGGTAGGTGGACTCATTACGGACTGTAGAGCTGGTTAGAGTAATCAGGTAGGTGGATTCATTACTGACTGTAGAGTTGGTTAGAGTAATCAGGTAGGTGGACTCATTACGGACTGTAGAGCTGGTTAGAGTAATCAGGTAGGTGGATTCATTACTGACTGTGGAGCTGGTTAGAGTAATCAGGTAGGTGGATTCATTACTGACTGTAGAGTTGGTTAGAGTAATCAGGTAGGTGGACTCATTACGGACTGTAGAGCTGGTTAGAGTAATCAGGTAGGTGGATTCATTACTGACTGTAGAGTTGGTTAGAGTAATCAGGTAGGTGGACTCATTACGGACTGTAGAGCTGGTTAGAGTAATCAGGTAGGTGGATTCATTACTGACTGTAGAGTTGGTTAGAGTAATCAGGTAGGTGGATTCATTACTGACTGTAGAGTTGGTTAGAGTAATCAGGTGGTTGGATTCATTACTGACTGTAGAGTTGGTTAGAGTAATCAGGTAGGTGGACTCATTACGGACTGTAGAGCTGGTTAGAGTAATCAGGTAGGTGGATTCATTACTGACTGTAGAGTTGGTTAGAGTAATCAGGTGGTTGGATTCATTACTGACTATAGAGTTGGTTAGAGTAATCAGGTAGGTGGACTCATTACGGACTGTAGAGCTGGTTAGAGTAATCAGGTAGGTGGATTCATTACTGACTGTAGAGTTGGTTAGAGTAATCAGGTAGGTGGACTCATTACGGACTGTAGAGCTGGTTAGAGTAATCAGGTAGGTGGATTCATTACTGACTGTAGAGTTGGTTAGAGTAATCAGGTGGTTGGATTCATTACTGACTGTAGAGTTGTTTAGATTCATTACTGACTGTAGGTGGCAGCACAACCCTACTATACTGAATACAGTGACAATGGGTTGAAGGAAATAAGTAGTTTCAGCTTTTGTTCCTTCACTGGCACTAGTCTGTCTTTCTCAGGTACATTTTAAAGGTGCTTTATGCAATACTTCCACATGGAATATAACTAAGGGCACTTTCACATATCCGCCTATTTTACATTTTAGTCATTTAGCAGACGCTCTTATCCAGAGCGACTTACATGAGCAATTAGGGTTAAGTGCCTTGCTCAAGGGCACATCGACAGATTTTTCACCTAGTCGGCTCGGGGATTAGAACCAGCGACCTTTCGGTTACTGGCACAACGCTCTTAACCACTAAGCTACCTGCCGCTTATGATCCGGACCCTGGAACGTTTGGTACCGTGATCTGAGCTATAAAGCATGTGTGAAACAGAAACTAACCCTAGCTGAAACGAATCCTGGTCCTGCGTCAGTAGCGGGTCCAAGATCCAGGACTAGAGGACCAGGTATTGACACGGCAGTGCGAGTCGCGTGGAACTTTTTTGCTCGTTGTAAACAAGCTAGCTTGCTGACATCATGTAGAACAGTGTTTCCCAACCCTGGTCCTCGAGTACCCCAAACAGAACACAGTTTCAATGTAGCCCTTGACAAACACACCTCATTCAACTCATTGAGGGCTTGATGATTAGTTAACAAGTTGAATCAGGTGTGCTTGTCCAGGGTTACAATAAACATTTGTACTGTTGGGGGTAATGGAGGACCAGGTTTGGAAAACACTGATGTAGAATGTGCGTCTTACTAATTACACCCTGAAACTGTTATTTTCAGGTCTTGTGAAATCAAAATGTATTCTGTAGAATTCTCACAAATGCTCCAGAAAACTGAACCAGGGTACCGAATCTCATATGTGAGAACGCCCTAATGTCAATGATCTATCTGTAGAAGTAAAGGAATACCATTTCTATGAAGACAACTACAGGATGTGATCTCACCTACACTGAATGCAATTAATTATAGTTTTTTCAAAGGAAGAACAAAACAATTGTTGCTTTATGATGTTATGAGTCAGATTATTTTGTTAGAATCCTTCTATCTCTGCTTACTCATAATGTAATAATGTACTTTCTCCTCACAGGAAATTCCAGGAACAGGAATGCCCACCCTCGCCAGAACCCACGCGGAAAGAAAAGGACAAGAGTGGCTGTCATTGTGTGATCGTCTGAGTGGGCCTTATCACTGTCACTCACCCAGCTACTGTCACCAGTCCCCGCCCCCTGCCTGACATGACATCCTGTATGGATGGCTGAGCGCTGCCTTCTCCACGTGCATGACTCCTGTGGTAGCTACCAGGAACTGCTGCCCCCCACCCAGCTCCCGGACTTCACTTCTAGAAGAAACTGACAACGCCAAATGTTAAAAAAACACCACTTGACCTTCAACATTAATCAAATTCATATGAGAAAGTCCTAACACTAAACATTGCCTCTTAAATCAGCTAAACAATATAATTTTTTGTATTCTGAAGGACTTTTTCTTGCCTTGTAGTGACATTTGTACTTTCTGCCGAGATTGAATGAGAAATATATATATCCAGAATGTCAATGAGAGGTTTGTTAGTTACCAGTTTCTCATCAGAATAGAGAAAGAGATGATCTTATGAAGCTTTGTGTATGTCATACCATATCCGTTTTTACTTCCATGTGCTAATCCGCTACTGTACATAAGTGAAATTTGTTGTGATTTTGAAAGCGCATTTCTAATGACTTATTAAATCGCCACAGTACAGCGTGTAAGGTTGATGAGTTTGGTTTGAAAAATATGAACATAACATGTATACAAGTACAGTGGGGGAAAAAAGTATTTAGTCAGCCACCAATTGTGCAAGTTCTCCCACTTAAAAAGATGAGAGAGGCCTGTAATTTTCATCATAGGTACACGTCAACTATGACAGACAAAATGAGATTTTATTTCTCCAGAAAATCACATTGTAGGATTTTTAATGAATTTATTTGCAAATTATGGTGGAAAATAAGTATTTGGTCAATAACAAAAGTTTCTCAATACTTTGTTATATACCCTTTGTTGGCAATGACACAGGTCAAACGTTTTCTGTAAGTCTTCACAAGGTTTTCACATACTGTTGCTGTTATTCTGGCCCATTCCTCCATGCAGATCTCCTCTAGAGCAGTGATGTTTTGGGGCTGTCGCTGGGCAACACGGACTTTCAACTCCCTCCAAAGATGTTCTATGGGGTTGAGATCTGGAGACTGGCTAGGCCACTCCAGGACCTTGAAATGCTTCTTACGAAGCCACTCCTTCGTTGCCCGGGCGGTGTGTTTGGGATCATTGTCATGCTGAAAGACCCAGCCATGTTTCATCTTCAATGCCCTTGCTGATGGAAGGAGGTTTTCACTCAAAATCTCACGATACATGGCCCCATTCATTCTTTCCTTTACACGGGTCGTCCTGGTCCCTTTGCAGAAAAACAGCCCCAAAGCATGATGTTTCCACCCCCATGCTTCACAGTAGGTATGGTGTTCTTTGGATGCAACTCAGCATTCTTTGTCCTCCAAACACGAAGAGTTTAGTTTTTACCAAAAAGTTATATTTTGGTTTCATATGACATTCTCCCAATCCTCTTCTGGATCATCCAAATGCACTCTAGCAAACTTCAGACGGGCCTGGACATGTACTGGCTTAAGCAGGGGGACACGTCTGGCACTGCAGGATTTGAGTCCCTGGCGGCGTAGTGTGTTACTGATGGTAGGCTTTGTTACTTTGGTCCCAGCTCTCTGCAGGTCATTCACTAGGTCCCCCCGTGTGGTTCTGGGATTTTTGCTCACCGTTCTTGTGATCATTTTGACCCCACGGGGTGAGATCTTGCGTGGAGCCCCAGATCGAGGGAGATTATCAGTGGTCTTGTATGTCTTCCATTTCCTAATAATTGCTCCCACAGTTGATTTCTTCAAACCAAGCTGCTTACCTATTGCAGATTCAGTCTTCCCAGCCTGGTGCAGGTCTACAATTTTGTTTCTGGTGTCCTTTGACAGCTCTTTGGTCTTGGCCATAGTGGAGTTTGGAGTGTGACTGTTTTGAGGTTGTGGACAGGTGTCTTTTATACTGATAACAAGTTCAAACAGGTGCCATTAATACAGGTAACGAGTGGAGGACAGAGGAGCCTCTTAAAGAAGAAGTTACAGGTCTGTGAGAGCCAGAAATCTTGCTTGTTTGTAGGTGACCAAATACTTATTTTCCACCATAATTTGCAAATAAATTCATTAAAAATCCTACAATGTGATTTTCTGGATTTTTTTCCCTCAATTTGTCTGTCATAGTTGACGTGTACCTATGATGAAAATTACAGGCCTCTCTCATCTTTTTAAGTGGGAGAACTTGCACAATTGGTGGCTGACTAAATACTTTTTTCCCCCACTGTATGTACACTGTACAGTATATACCTAGATAGCCCTAAAGTTATTATGACGACTTAACTTTCCAGCGTCGGCAGCGGATCCATTTCTATGTCTATGGATTCTGTACTCATCTCAGTGGCCAAATATGGAATGTTTACTGTATTTGCATTGTAAGGTTTATATCCGAGGCTTCTAATTCCATGATATCAAACCTGTTTTATTTATTTAGTTGTTCAACTCTTCTCTGACTCTTACCTGTTGTTGACTATCTCAGAGTCAGGTTGGCCTAATCAGAATTAAACATTTTAAACTCTTCATATTTTAAATATTTGACAAGCAGTGCACAAGAGACCATGGGTAGTATTTATGTACCTCACTGATAATGATGTTATTAGAAAACCAGTTTCAGAAATGCTCCTCTCTGACATATCTTTTAAAATCAATCCCTTTCAGTTTGAACATTGATTTTTCTTTCATCTATTTGGCTCTCTTTTGGAACATAGGTATTACTTAAAGTAGACAGAGGTATTGAGCTGTTGAAGCTCACTTCTAAACAAACTGTAACTTCATTCCAATGACATGGTTGTTTGTTACACACCGCCTTCAATGATTCATGGAGATGTGTTCATGTTCTCTCCAAGGTTATTGGTGTGACTCTGGGCCAGTTTGGAGCTATTTCCATGACTCCCACAGTCACATGGAGGTTACATCATTGCCATTACATCACCTGACCTCTCACCTTTAAAGTTAACATCAAGACAATTCACACATTCTGTTGTCTTGTCATCATTTTCCATATGATCTGTATTTCTGCTTAATAGAAACCAATGAACTATTGTAGTTATATCATCATGTAATATAAGACAAAAAGAAAAAGATGAAAGTGATTATTTGATGGACTTGATTAAATGTTTTTACTTTATACTTTTATACATTATTTTCTTATCAAACTAGTTGACAAGTATTTTTTATATGTTTGTAAGTGAATATGCTCTCACAGCACAGCTGTGTGTATATGTAAAGAGGAATGTATAATTCCCTTAGCTGGTTTTGAACTGATGAAGACTCTAGGCCTACATTTGCTACATTGGTTCTTGACCAACCTGTGGTCCAGAACCTTTCCTCCTCTGGTGGTTTTGATTTGATTTGATTAGGATCTTATTTAGTCCTTATATGGACTAATCTTCCAAGAGTTCTTGGTGTTGGTGACACATTTTCCTTGACCATTCCCCACTACCTTGCCCAATGCCCATACTGCAAATGTCAACCAATGTGTTGGCTGAGCACCTCCACTCAGCCCACCTGACCTACTGGCAGGGTGGATTGTGGTCAAGGTTTGGGTCTTCACTGTTCTCTAGGTCAAGGATTCGGTCACAGAATCATGTGTTCTGCTCACTGGTGGAGTCTGAAAGTACCACCTCCCCTCTTTTGGCAGACTTTATGTACAGTACATTAAATTCATTCTATTGTTTTTCTTTTCACGTCCATGCCCCTTGCCCCATGTATAGCTTCTGGTGCTATAATAAAATCTGTCATTCAGCCAACTATAATAGAGAATATTCCTTCTGTTTTTTGTTTTCCGAGAAGTCCTGTATTTGGTGAACTTCATATATTGTTGACCTTGTTTTGTGAAGAGAGGTTGAACAATAACAGTTGTGTTGGCAGATATTCCTTTGAGAAAATGGATGTATCCAATCTAAGAGGAATAAGATGAGAAGACTCCATTCTTTTAGACCCACTGAACACCTGTTGTCATAATGAGGATGGACCACTAATATCTTCACTAATAACATTCCAACATTAACACCACCTCTAAATTGTCTACGTGAAAACGTCTCTATCTTATTAGTGATTTAACTCATTCTACTAAAGCTTATTGTCTTCCAGCTGGGTCTGTCTAACAGGAAGAGATGTGTTCTTGTATGGAGGGTAAGTGTGACCTGTGGTTCACCTCTGGCTGAGGGTCATGTTATTCTGGTCATCTCCATCATCACGGCAGAAATATGGGGTCAGACGCCAGGCAGCACTTCAATTCTTCACCTCTGATTAGCCGGCTCCAGAATGTAACACACAACTCTGGAGGGGAGATAGCGGGACAGGGCCATGGTTGCCATAGCACCCTGCACAAATGTCTCATAAATCGAGAGGATCACTGTGAGATTTGGTTTGAAAGAACCCTTGAAGATAATTCCTACTTTTGGCTGTGTGTTCACGGTGGCCTTAACTCTGAGTCATCTGCGTGGTGTTGCTGGGCTGGGAACAATACAGTGTGTAGTGCACTCAAGTCAAACACAGTCATTTAAATGCTATAACCATTCTACCTGGCTTTGTCACCAAATAACCATACAATGTATAATTCTGACTGCTACGGCTGAATACTGGAGAAATCCTACGTAATGTGGTGCATGAGTCTGAATACATAGCCTCTGAACGTCTGCTGTGTAGGCTACTGGAAGTCAAGATGAGCTGTAGTAGTAAGTCATTTGACTGGTTCTACATTATCTAAATTATTGTATTGACTGGGGAACAGATGCAATGGCAATCCACTCACATTATGCTTGGACTCATTCATAGCATCTGTAGCAATCTACACAGTCACTACACAAGTCAGAGAGAGCTTTGTCACTGCAGGCCAGGGTCTCTGTACCTAGAAAGAGAAAGTCAGAGACACAGGGGGCACACATTTGTCACTGCTGGGCCTCTGTAACCCACGGCTGTCAAATCATTTCTGGTGATATTTGTGGAGTTAGGTTGGATCTGTTATGGCTTCTAAAAAGTCACGCAGAGGACATTATTTTCATCAACTGGATCTCATTCATTTCTATCTGCTGGCAGAAATGAAAGCAAGGCTTAGACCAGGCGGCAGTTGGGCTCAGGAGACATTTCCCCCTTAATTCTCAGATAAATAATGCATGAAAGGCTGTATCTGGAGATATGTCTCAGTTGGCTGTAGACCTCTGCTCAACTCCAGGCCTTTGATCAAATACACAGAGGGAAGGGAGGGAGGGAGACCTTAGGATGTCCTTAATTTTCTGTGCCTTACTGGCAGCACAGCAGTATCTTGTTACTTTAATACAGAGCAGCTATGGATGCACAGAGAGATGGATCCTCCTCATGCATACTACTGTACAGTATACGACATCCACCTGGCTGCTGTCTCAACCACATTTATACTCCAGTCAGAGGAACTCAGGTACTGTACTCAGAGAAGAGGATGTGCAGGGCTCTGAAGGTGCAAGACTGAAGCAGGGAGAGGAGTAGAGATCTCAGACAATGCAGCAATTCTGGGTGAATAACTCCAGTTCTTCTCACCGAAGTATCACGGAACATTACAGTCTGTTTTGCCCTCAGGGTTTCCATTGTAGAGATGAACACACAGTGATGTATACTGCATCTCTCCCACATGTACACACAACTGCAAGCACTGTGCTTGCGCACACACATTAATGTGGTTCATCCAAAGGTGTGACACCAACAGTTGTGTGTGTGCTCAGTGATGTCCAGCTACTATCTGCTGCAGTGATTATCAGCTCCACCACAAATGTGAGGCGAGAGGGTCGGAGAATAGCTATACTACAGTTTCTCATTTCAGATTAAGGGAATGGGACACAGAGAAAATAGTAAGTATTGGGAGGGCACAATTCCCTTACACGTGTCATCTCTCTCCCTCTCTCTCTCCTGTTCCTTGATTTGTTCTCTGTCATTGTCTACACTAGAGGGAGACGAGATAGGATATATGTTGGGAAGTGCGGTGCCTCTTAAATTCGTAAAACTGTCGATTGGACGTATCATTGATGATGGTGCATGATATTCCTTGTCTTTTAACATGGTTCAAACTAGAACCCCATCTTGAAAACTCAGAATTGAATAGTAATGAAAGCCCACACATCAACATGAGACAAAATACACAAATATCATGTTGTTGTAGGCATTTTATGTTTGAGTGACACTCTTAATGGATTTCTGCATCCACTTGGTTACCACTTGGTTTCATACCCTCCACCTGTGTTTTGCTGACTCACTCTACTGTATTCAAAAGCCTAAAATGTGGGCACTAATAAGGACAAGGATTTCAATGGCACCCTTTATTACTGCAAATCACCTAATTAAATCAAAGAGAATTCTGTTCCTCGTTCACCAGCACCATCATCAATCAGTAGTCATGCTGAGTTTCTCTGGAGGGAATGGGAGATTTCTTTGGAAAGGTTACAAGACATTGTATAATCGTTACATGGCATTGTATAATCTCAACCGTTCACTGGGACACAATTTCCCAGCTGCCTCGTGTTTTTTAAAGTCATGACTCAGTGGACTACTGCACATCCCCAAACTCTCACGGTTTGTCTGAGCTGCCTGTCCCAGTTGTCAGGGAGTCAACCCCTTTGTCTATTGAGTTTGGGTCTGATTCACCATGCCTCTGAGGGACCCCTATTGAGACTGCCAAGGCCCACCGCCTCCCCCCTCATAGTGTCTATCCATTGACACTGGGGTTTGGCAGGAGAAAGGGAGGGTGTCCACTCATCCACACTTCCTAGGCGAATCGCAATCCCTCTCAATGTCCCAAAGAAAGATCTTGCTTTGCATTTGGCTCAAAGTCACAGTCCAGAAGGCAGGCATCCAAACCAGCTGCTTTAGAAAATCTGATGACCATTATATGTATTTACCTCTTTCTTGTAACTGACACAGCTTTTTGTGTGAACTTTCAATGTACCTCATAATGAGGGACCTCTTTATTCATCCGCACACTCTCTTTCAATCCTACTGTGCTGTTAGAAATGTTGTGAAATCTTATGAGTTGGGCTTGGCCTTGGCAGGAGTGGGCTATATACACTGAACAAAAATATAAACGCAACATGTAAAGTGTTAGTCCCATGTTTCATGAGCTGAAAAAACAAATCCCAGAAATTTTCCATACGCACAAAAAGCTAATTTCTCTCAAATGTGCACAAATTTGTTTATATCCCTGTTAGTGATGATTTCTCCTTTGCCAAGATAATCCATCCACCTGACAGGTGTGGCATATCAAGAAGCTGATTAAACAGCATGATCATTACACAGGTGCTGAGGAGTATTTGTGTCTGTAATAAAGCCCTTTTGTGGGGAAAACCTCATTCTGATTGGCTGCCCAGTCATGTGAAATCCATAGATTAAGGCCTAATGAATTTATTTCAATTGACTGATTTCCTTATATGAACTGTATCTCAGTAAAATCTTTGAAATAGTTGCATGTTGCGTTTACATTTTTGTTCAGTGTAATTATGTTCTAGTTTGAACTATATGACTGCTCCGAATTGGCAACTATCACTCTACTTTTTCAATGCCTTTGCTAAGTGAACTTCAAGGCCAATCCTAAGGGACATTGGCTGTCAGGCATTCATCACATCTCTCTCTCTCTCCCCCTCTGAGCCATCAAGGAGAGTTCAAGGGATTCAGGGTCAACAAGTTGTATTAAAGGCAATAATAAGCCTATGTGCCAAACACCTCCAGACACAACCCAAAAAGATTCAACCCATGCTTTCTGTAACTGGCTTATGTTGTCAATCAGTGTTAATACATATATTTGATTTTGTTAGAAAAATGTGTGTGTGTACGCACGTGTGTGTGTGTGTCTGTGTGTACAGAAGCAGTGATTTCTCTGTGTTATTAAGGCATTGCTTTCGGTCAATGTTGATTTTCTGAAGCAAAGACAGTTTTACAGAAGGTATGTCTTCCCGGAAGGCCAAGTAATATCAACAGATAACTCTGACCACTTGTATATGCCTGAAAATGATATTTCATTCTCATTGCAACCAGAAAAAAAACATGAATATATAAGCATGTGTAGGCTATCAATCATGCCCAAGGAGTTCAAAACTGACCATGAATAATTAAATCATGATGGTATGAATGGCAGGCCAACAAATGGAGATAATAATTCAAATCACAATAATAATAATAATATGCCATTTAGCAGACGCTTTTATCCAAAGCAACTTACAGTCATGCGTGTATACATTTTTACGTATGGGTGGTCCCGGGGATCGAACCCACTACCTTGGCGTTACACCGCCATGCTCTACCAGCTGAGCTACAGAGGACCACAATGCTGCACCTTTCCAACATCATCACCAGATGAGACCAACGGGCGTTACAATCTGGGGGATACTGTTACAGAGGATGGAGATGATACATATTTTAATGAAATACAAGTGAAATGTGATGTTTTTGCTCGTTGTGATGTAAAAATTACAAGATGATGTATTTAATCGAAATACATTGGGAGATGACCAAAGGAGCAACCAATGCATTCGTCAAATTATTGACAAGCTTGTCAACTTGCGCGCACTGATTTTTTCCCTTCTCATTCCAAATGGTATAGCCTATAGAAAGTGAATCCCTGTGCATCATATCTCAACTCCCATTCGTTCGAGGAGGAAACGCTAGAACTGGTGGGAAATCTCGGCGTGATATCTAAACCCAGGTTTTATTTTCCTGTCACGTTGAACCCTATTTAGCAACACCCCGTAGAAGTCATGGAAGGAGTTAGCAGCAACAGGAGCATGTCATACAGTCGATGGAGTTACGACAGGTAAGCGCTTATCCTTTGTCAACATTTACCTTGTTACGCGAGCTGATATCACCAACTTGCCACCAGAACCTCTCCTATGCCTTTGTTTAGTAGGCTACCATTGTCATATCTAATAAGAAGTTGGTTGTGATTGATAAACCAACCTAGAAAACCAATTAAATACAGTAGCCTAGTCTAGGCGTATATATACATTGACAGGTGCTGTAATTGGGTGCAATCCTGATATTGATAGAATATTTATCAGGCTGTCATGCACTCTACACTGTAAATCACTTGTCATCATGATGCATTTTTGACATTGGCATGATAAATTGATATGACCTAGATAAGTTAGTTGCCTATGTGACCAAGTGGTGCCTAGCCTACTGCCTAAATCAATGTGTGTGTGTGTGTGTGTGTGTGTGTGTGTGTGTGTGTGTGTGTGTGTGTGTGTGTGTCGGAGCAGTGATTTGTCTGTGATACTACAACAATATTGCTTCCGGTCAATGTTGATTTCCTGAAACAAATACAGTGTGAAGGATGCTAGGAGCCTGTACGTTCTGTAACTTAGATTTTCACAAGACAAGCTTTAAGGTAGGCTGGTTTTTCTTTTCTTTTTTAAACTCATGGTCAGATGAAATACACTCCTTTCAGTAGAGCTGTGAGTTGTAGTAAGCTTTGTCAGCACACATACAGTAAGTGGGGAAATAGCTTCTCCTTCCATTTCTGCATCAAACAGCTACAGTACAGAGCAATGCTTGCTAGTCTTTATGTTCTGACTATAAAGTCTTTCCTTATTGGTCAGCAGACAACATGAGTGCACTCACAGTCAGTCAGTAAGCAACATCCCACTGGGCACACACTGGTTGAATCAACATTGTTTCCACGTCATTTCAACATGGAATAGAAGTTGAATTGACATCTGTGCCCAGTGGGATGCTTGTGCCCAGGTTCTCTTAAGCCAGGGGTGTCAAACTCATTTTAGCTCAGGGGCCACATGGAGGAAAATCTATTCCCAAGTGGGCCGGACCGGAAAAATCATGGTATATATAACTTAAAAACAACAACTTCAGATTGTTTTCTTTGTTTTAATACGATCAACATACAACATAAAGCTGGAGCCTGAGGACAGTGTGTCCAAAATAGTACAAGCACAACATCACTATTAATCATAAAACACATCAAGTTTATTTGAAAATTCTAAAGAAAAAGAACACACAAACACACAATGCCTCAGTGATTAACAGAACTGTTTCACAGATCACAGAACTATATCAGGGTGTCATTTCTCAGGCAGAAATGTAGATAAAAATAATGAAATCCTGTTCCCCAAACAAGTGCAAGAACCACAGAGTCAAGAATAGGTTAAATATACAAATAAAATAAAATCAATTAAAAACAATAGCACATCAACATAAAAACATATAAACATAAATCTGAAAGCGTTGCTCAAACTCCCGTAACAGTCCAGTTATTTTATCTTTGAACCGCTTCATGTCTGCCACATGTTGGGTCGCGCACACATTTTTCAGACAGGGGAAGTGAGCTGCATCACCACCGGCAAGTTCGTCTCCCACAATGACAGCTTCAACTTGAAAGAACGTATGCTGTCATAATACTGCGTGACAACTTTGTTGCGCCCTTGCAGCTGTTTGTTCAAGTTATTCAGGTGCTCTGTAACATCCACCATAAATGCAAGGTCCGGCATCCATTCTGCGGAATGAAATTCTAACACTGGTTTGCCCTTTTCTTCCATGAACTGTTCAATTTCTTCTCGTAAATCAAAGAAACGCCTCAGCACAGCACCTCGGCTTAACCATCTTACCTCAGTGTGGTATGGCAGGCCATAGATGTGGTCTTTCTCTCTGAGAAGGCTGTCAAACTGACGGTGATTCAGGCTTCTGGATCGGATTAAATTAACAGTTTGGATGACCACCTTCATGACGTTATCCATCTTTAATGACTTGCAACACAAAGCCTCCTGGTGCAAAATACAGTGAAAAGTCAAAAAATCACGTCCTCCATTTGCAGATTGCACTTTCTCTCTGAACTTTGTCACAACGCCTGCTTTTTTCCCGATCATTTAGGGCGCACCATCTGTAGCCAGGCTGACAGCGCGGGACCAGTCCACTCCGACCCTGTCCAGCGCGCCGACGAGTGCGGTAAAAATATCAGCTGCTGTCGTTGTATCTGTCATCGGCACCAACTCCACGAACTCCTCGGTGACGGTCAATGTGTCATCAACTCCGCGGATGAAAAAATTGCCAGTTGTGCAACATCTGTAATGTCCGTGCTTTCATCAATTGCAACCGAAAACGCAATAAATGACTTTACTTTTTGCTTCAACTGGCTGTCCAAATCCACTGAAAGATCAGAAATCCTGTCTGCAATTGTGTTTCTTGTCAGGCTGATATTTGCAAAAGCCTGCCGCTTTTCAGGGCACACAATCTCCGCTGCCTTCATCATGCATGTTTTTACAAATTCACCCTCACTAAATGGTTTTGAAGCCACTGCGATTTCATTAGCAATGAGGTAGCTAGCTTTCACTGCAGCGTCACTGATGTCTCGGCTGTGAGTAAACACAGACTGCTGTTTCTTCAGACCCGCCAACAGTTCATTCACCTTCTCTCATCTCCGCTGTCCTTGAAAGTTGTCATATTTGTCGGCATGAAGACTCACATAGTGGCGACGAAGGTTATATTCTTTCAGCACTGCAACATGCTCTGAACACACCAAACATACAGCTTTCCCATTCAATTCCGTGATTAAATAGGATGACCATTTTTCTTGGAACACTATGCACTCTGCGTCCACTTTTCTCTTTTTTGACAGAGACATATTGGGGCAATGAGGGTGCCAAAGCACATAATGTTAAAAGTAGAAGCCGTAATAAATATCGCGGGCAAAACAAAGTAGCTCATTGGCTGCACGTGCTTGACCTACTTGCTCTCGCGGGCCGGATTAAACCCGTTTGCGGGCCTGATCCGGGCCGTACGTTTGACACCCCTGTCTTAAGCTCTTACAGTGCGATTGGTATTCTAGACACTGTAACTGTGCTGCTTGGGCATCCCAAGAGATTGCAGCGAGAGCTACTGGGTTTCATACAGCTTCATACGATTTCTCTCAGGGAGGGAGGGAGGGAGGGGGAGAGAGAGGGAGGGAGAGAGAGAGAGAGAGGGGGAGAGAGGGAGAGGGTGGGAGGGAGGGAGAGAGAGAGGGAGGGAGAGAGAGAGACGAAGAGAGTGAGAGAGGGAGAGGAAGAGAGTGAGAGAGAGAGAGAGGGAGGGAGATGGGGGAGAGAGAGAGGGGGGGCGGGAGGGATGGAGGGGGAGAGAGAGAGAGAGAGAGAGGGAGGGTGAGAGAGAGAGAGAGGGAGGGTGGGGGGGAGAGAGAGAGAGAGAGAGGGGGAGAGGGAGAGGGAGAGAGCGGGAGGGAGGGTGGGAGGGAGGGGGAGAGAGAGAGAGGGAGGCAGGGAGAGAGAGAGAGAGAAGAGAGGGAGGGAGGGGGAGAGGGAGGGAGAGAGAGGGAGAGGGAGGGAGAGAGAGAGAGGGAAGAGAGGGGGGGAGAGAGAGAGAGGGAAGAGAGGGGGGGAGGGAGGGAGGGAGAGGGAGGGAGAGAGGGAGGGGGGAGAGAGAGAGAGGGGAGGGAGGGAGAGAGAGGGAGGGAAGAGAGGGAGGGAGGGAGAGGGAGGGAGGGATGGAGGGGGAGAGAGAGAGAGGGAGGGAGGGAGGGAGGGAGAGGGGAGAGAGAGAGGGAGGGGGGAGAGGGAGGGAGGGGGAGAGAGAGAGAGGGAGGGGGAGAGAGAGAGGGAGGGGGGAGAGGGAGGGAGATGGGGGAGAGAGAGAGAGAGGGAGGGGGAGAGAGAGAGAGAGAGAGGGGGGGAAGAGAGGGGGGGAGAGGGAGGGGGGGAAGAGAGGGGGGGAGAGGGAGGGAGAGGGAGGGAGAGAGAGAGGGAGGGGGGAGGGAGGGAGGGGGAGAGAGAGAGAGGAGAGGGAGGGAGGGAGAGAGAGGGAGGGAAGAGAGGGGGGGAGAGAGAGCGAGGGAGGGTGGGAGGGGGAGAGAGAGAGGGAGAAGGAGGGAGAGAGGGGAGAGAGAGAGAGAGAGAGAGGGAGAGAGAGAGAGAGAGGGAAGAGAGGGAGGGAGAGAGAGAGAGGGAGAGAGAGAAGAGGGAAGAGAGAGAGAGGGAGAGAGAGAGAGAGAGAGACGGACAGACAGACATCTCCTAGGCAGTAACATATTCTTTATGTTTTCGTGTTCATGATATATATGACACGCAAATGAATAGAGGCAGGTTGCTCTGCTCTTAAAGATTAATGGTCTGTTGTGTGGAGAGATGCCAGAACCATATGCCTGTGAAGTGTGTACTACCAGGAAGCCATTCATTACTGTGGTGCTTGATCCATGTTTGACACACTAGTGATGTCTGAGAGCGGGGAGAGAGAGAGAGGGAGGGAGGGAGGG